>NC_090931.1:1325491437-1325808937 GCF_040938575.1 Ambystoma mexicanum
TTGCAAGGACGAGACGTGCTGCTTTTAGAGAGTGGAAGGGATATGGTGGGGGGATGTTGGCAGGTGTCGAGGAGAGGTTAACTGGGACGGCGGATGGTAAAGGGGGTTGTAGGTGGGGGTGCGCATTTCTGTGAAGGGTTCGGGGAAGGGACTCTGAGGTATGGGGGGGATGATTGCTCTTGGGTGGGAGGTAGGGGTTGAAGGTGAGGGTTTGAGGTGATTGGAGCATCAGCGGGCTCCGCTGGCTTGGGAGTTAGACGGGGGTGGGGTGTCATGGCGAGGGGTATTGGGGCGTTCTCAGTAGCGGTCAGAGGGAGGGTGGGGAGTGATGGAGTTTGGGTGGGAAGGGAGGGGGGATTGGGGTTCAGGGGAGGGAGGTGGTTGGGGCCCCAGAATGTGATCTGATTTTCGAGTTTGATAGAGTGCGGGGTGTAGTGGCATGGTGTATTGGGAAGTTCTCAGAAGTAGTCAGAGGGAGGGTGGGAACAAAAGGGGAGGGGGGAGTGGGCTTCTGAGGAGGGAGGTGGTTGGCGTGCCAGAGTGCAGCTCTGATGGTGGTGGTAGGAGATTGGGCAGGTGGTTTTATGCTGAAGTAAGGTGGACGGGGGGGATTTCTACGGGTGAGCTCAGGGAAGGAATGGTGGGGGGCTCGAGAAGGTGGGAGCTAGTGTGCGGGTGGCGAGCCGTGGGGACTGAGTGACTACGGGAGGAGGGAGCATGGGGTTCTAGGAATCTGGACGCGTGTGAGAGGTGGGAATTTGCGAGACGGGCTCGACATCTAGATGTGATAGTCTTACTAGGTAGAATTCAGCTAGAAGTGACTGTCTTAAGAAGCAGAGTACAACACAGTAAACTTTCAGCACGTTATCCAGATGTGACACAGTCTTAAGAGGCGTGTGCAACACAATGATCTTTGAGCGCACTATCTAGATGTGAAACAGTCCTAAGGGGTAAAATAGAACTCAGTAAGTTAACCTTCAGCGCACTATCTCGATGTGACTCAGGGTTAGAGGTAGAATTCAACTCAGTAGATTTTCAGCGTTCTAACTAGATGTGACAGTCTTAAGAGGCAGGGTTCAACACAGTACTCTTTGAGCGCAATATCTAGATGTGACAGTGTTGAGGAGTAGGGTAGAACACAATAATCAAGATTTGACAGTCTTAAGAGGCAGGGTGTAGCATAGAGGATTATTCAGTGCATTGTCTAGATGTGTTGGGCTAAGAGGGTGGTATGCAGCACAATATCTCTTGGGCACAATATCTAGATGTGACAGTCTTAAGAGGCAGAGTACAACACAGTAAACTTTGAGCGCGCTATCCAATATTAAGAGGCTGGGTACAACACAATGATCTTTGAGCGTAGTATCTAGATGTGACACAGTCTTAAGGGGTCAAAACCGTAATGGTAAATAAACACGGACCTAGCCCAAGTCAACGAGAGCTGGGGTTCTGTTTAGAATCAGCATCCCCTTTTCAGATCCAATGCTTTCAAGATAATGGTTTAAAAAGGCAAATAACTAATTCTGCCGTAGGTGCTCAGCAACTCAATGATGATACAGACTGGAGATTGTTAGGGAGAATTCTCATTTCATGGGTAATTTCCCTTACCTAGTGAGTCCCTCAGCAGCTTTGCTGGATCTCTGTAGTTGTTTCTTTCCACTTGTTAAGAGTGTGAGCTTTTCCCCACTCTTACTTGTATTTTGCTATGTGTTTTGACCTGTTTTTGTGATTGTGGGCTCTGGAGTACACCACTTCAGTAGCCCCCTTCTTTGTGTGCGTCACACAGCACCTTCTGTGCAGTGGCACAGTGTTGTCGTTCAGACTCCTCCCGACTCCATTTCTGAGGCGACTACCGTCCCCCAGAAAAGGGTAAAGTTACCATTAACTGTACTTAGTCAAATTTAACCACAGATCCAGTACACACCATCTTACATGGAGTGCTGGAAGGGTTAAGTCTTGACTCTTTTTATCTGTACCTCCTAGAGCATTGCTTCGCTCTTCTAACATTTAGACATGGCTGGTGGCAGTGGTATCTACCCTACATTTCTAACGCGGTTATCTTATATAACCGTGGTAATATTGTAGGCTATTGTGTTAGCCTCAGACTTAAACCCGCTTGACCAAATACTTTTTCGTTTGGCTGCGGTGCGGTTTATTCGCCATTTCTTTTTGTTAAACTCCTACTTGTGTTTTACTTAGCGCGGCAAACCAGGTTTGCCTTCTTTGTTCACTGTCGTTTGGCGGGCTTCTACCTAGAAGCCCTCCTCAGGGCGCCTGGGTGTCTAGGTGGGCTGAATATGAGGGAGGGGTGTAGTCACCCCCTGCACAGGGTATCCTAGGAAACCCAAGTCGCACTTTGACATGATTGGACAAAGTGGTTGTCCGGGCTGGACAACCCCCCTGCTGGGTGATTGACAGCCAGGCTGTGTGAATGGGGGTTTTGCGCATAAAAGGCAGGTCTCTTGGGCTGGAAGTCAGAGAGTCGCCACTGGAACTACAAGGAACCGACGAGAAGTGGAGGAGAGATCGACTGCTGCAACTACCCTGTACCGGTGAAGCCCTGCTGCAGTCCTGAGCTATCTGCCCTTCAACGACTAAGAGGAGATCCAGTCCGGAGTCTTCTTCCCTTGAGCCTGGTGGGGATAACCAGCTCATCTTCTTCAGCCAGAGGTCGCCTTCATGGTCGACATCGCTGCACACTGCTGTAGTGGTCCGGATAGCCACCTGAAGAACCTCTCCTGTTTTTAAGGAGCGCACCTTTTATTCATTATCACTGCTGCCGGCCTCATCCCTGTGTGGTGCAGAACCCCTCATCGTCCTTCTTCGTGCTGAAGCTGCTGGAAAGCGTGGATCTGTGGGAAACCAACAGGAACAACTGCCGTGGCACCAGCTTCGTTATTTGAGAAAGGTACTGTGTCCTGTTTGAGGAATTTTGGGTGAAATCCCTATTTCTCTACTTTAAGGCTTGTCCTTACTTTCCCCTCCTTCTTATAACTTTTGCTTCTGAACATTGACAATATCAAAGTATTCTTTGATTTTTGCCCCCAACTCTCTCTGGGTATTTCGGTTGCTAAGTGTGTTTTTACCCCGGTAGCATTTCTTGCCGCGGATACGCGTTTATCTAGTAGACCAAACTGTCAAAAAGTGATCGCAATTGTATTCACGGTAATGTGTTCTGTTTCATAACACCGGTCCATTCAAACACAGGGTACTTACCTCGAATAATACTGTACAAAGTGAATTGGTTAGTTGTAGTATATTTTACGTGTGGTTTTTGAATTAATAGAAGTGTTGTGTTAATAACAAATGGTTTAAAAATAAATGTACTTATATTTTTTACCTGAAACCTTAAGTCGGTGTTTGCTTGAGTCACAGTAATTGTGGTCCCTTTGTGTAATCTCTGCTACTGCTCATATACTCTTGAGATAAGCCTGGCTGCTCAGCTACTGCTACCACTATAACCGAGTAGTACGGGCTTGTACTAAAGGTAAAACTTGTATTGCCACCTGTAGTCTTAATTGTGTGTAGTGGTCGCTAAGGGCACTGCACGGAATTCTGCCTAACCGAGATGGCTAGCGCCCACTTTGGGTTCTCATCCTGGCCAATAGCTGACACCGCTGATGCAGGATGGAGAATTTAAAACAATCAAACTAATTTCTTGGAATTGTAGTTTTTTTTTTGCATTTCTGCATTTGTTTCGTAAAGAGGCGTGCAGTTGAAATGTTTTCCCTACAGGAGACCTGGCGTCTGGAAGTGCATGTGGCAGATGGCTTCACTGTTTTGCTAAACCCGCATATAAAGGAGATAAGAGGGCGTCCTATCTCTGGTCTGTTTAGGATTCGTAATGACTTTTCTGTTTCTCCCACTGTCTATGCTCTACCGAATTTGTATGTAGGCAGTCTAACCAGGATCCAATTGCACATTGATACAAAACCTGTATTGAAACCTGCCAAAGGTATTGCAGAATGATTTCTTTGCAATTGAAAACATGATTTATAATTGACAATTGCTGAGAAAACTCAAACTCAATTATCTGGGATGACCTGAATTCCTTGTGTGTTCCAATTCTTTGTGGTGATGCCCAGATGTGAGTGATAAAGTAGTGACAAAGCATGGTAGTTCATGGCTGGTGCTTATGAGCATGTGGGGATTTTTTGCATTGAAAATGGAAATATGTTGTGGGAAGATCCCCCCCCCCCATCATTACACTTAGGTTGAAGGAGCTCAGGCCAATGTGTTGGACTATTTCTTTGTTTCAGAAGAAGTTTTAAAAATATTGTGTCCCTGATTGTGATGCCTACTACAGCCATTGACCACCTGCCACTTTACCTGAAATGGAGGGTAGAGACTAAGGGTGTTGATCCACTGATATAACCTGTGGAACTGGATTTAAATTAAGGGGGAAACAGTTTTTCTTGGAACAGTTTTAACATGAGGACTTTTAATGATCTTTTGATTACTATGTTTGATGATTTTTATGCATTGTTGGGTAATGTTCCATATAATTTATTGAAATGGGTTTTTGCTCAAATGCTGTACCCCAAAAAGAAGCCTTTGGTTTCCCATAAGCATGCATATGAGCCACAAGTGCAACATATCAAAAATGGGAACTACATGAAAGGCTCTGCATAGGCTTTCAAGAAATGATGTAGCCTAACGTAGGAACATTTAAAATGTGTATAAAAACTGGTCCCGTGCCCATAGGTATAACCAGTTGATAAGACTCGCAGGAAATTATTAGTGATCAGGGATACAATCTAATTTTGGAGACTAATTATTGAAGACATAAAGCCCCAGTACTATTCACAACTCAATCCGATCCCAGAGCCAACTGGATTGAGTGCTTTCTGAATATATATTACGTTGGGACTAGAGATTCTCCGCCGTCTATTAAGTTTATGGAAGAACCTTTGGCTCTTGAATGTGATGATGAATCTGTTCGGACTTTGTTCATAGTAAAAACTCCAGGGCACCTGGGCCCGACGGATTGTCTAAAACAGACTTTTGGGCTTGTATCCTGTTGGAAATCTTTTGGGGTGTTCTTGCAACCAAGAAGATTTCCGACTCCAGGTCTAATTCCATAACTTGTTCGATCTATAAAAAGGGCTCTAGGGCCATCCCGTCCAACTATAAACCTTTAGTTCAGCTGGATGTTCCTTCAACGATTTTTTCATTTTTGTTATTGAGGGAGCTACTAGCTTGTGGTGGGGTTCTAAGAGATTGGATCTCTACCAAACTGGATTTCTGAACAGGACAGGAACAGGTATTGATGGTTTTATTCTTGGGCTGCTTAAGAGGGAAGCCATGGAGAAGTCCAAACCTGTTTTCATCACTTTTCTTGACTTCTCCATGGCATTTGATAGCATTGATAGGAATAGGCTCTGATAAAACTACAGGGATTGGGGGGGAGGGGGGTGCCTTGCAGGGCTGTTACACATGAGTATTACCTTACATTCTGGAACCTCTATAAGAGTGAGATTGAATAGACGGGTATACATTCGACACCAATCGAAACAAGGTGTGATCTTTAACAAGGTTATGTCTTAGCCCCTTGCTCATTTTTAGACTATTTCATCAGTTACGCCTTTCATGGAGTTTGAGGTTTTCCTCCTCCCTTAGTTGACAAATCCATGAATTATCTTTTATACGCTGATGACCTGGTTTTATCGGAGTACACGCCCATCGGCTTACAAAGTCAACTTGCGGCCTTGTAAACATATATACTAAGAGTAACAACCTAACATGAGTAAGACAAAGGTTTTTTCAGTTTAAACCAAGTAGGAAACTCTGCTATAATAATTTTAAGTGGTTTCAGGGTAAGATCAAGCGTATCTCGATTTTTATTTATTTGTGTTTTTATCTATTTGAGATTTCTAATCACAACAAGCCTTTTTCCTACCAAAAGTAAAGAAATAACTGCCTTGGCTGCCCAAGCTGTGCTGCTGAACAGGAAATATGGTTCTTTTTCTCTATTCCTGGTGATAGTTCTATAATAAAGTGGTACCTGTGATTACCTACGGTGCAGAAACTTTGTTCCCTTGTGCATTAACTACCTGGTCCAAACTTGAGGGTTGTTTCTGGTGAAAGGTTTTGAAACTCCCTACGGGGGTCCCAGTAATGCTCCTCCTTATGAACTAGGCCAGTCTTCCATCGAAGTAAGAGTCCGGTGGTAAAAACCTGTCCATGTTATCTAAAATTGAGTTGGTAGAAAATAATACTATTTGGGGAGAATTGAAACGGCTAATGGATACAAAAAATGTTTCCCCACTTAACAAATGGGTGGCGCTTGGCTATGAAAATATGCCAACATATAATGTAAATATTGGCTTCATTCATGTATTACCACATGAAGCAAAACAGAAACTCTGGGAACAGGACTGGATTAATACCATATAAGAAGTCTGTAAACACTGTGTATGCGGGAGTGCTACTCGATGTAAGACCATTGGGTGCTATTCCTGCCTATTTGATTAAAGTCCCGAGTGTATACTGACGCTACCAACGTCTGCGGTTAAGGTTTAACCGTCTACCTACTAGAGACATTTTAGGAGCCAGTGAGAAGGTGCAGCAGGAACACCTGAATTGTAGATTGTTAAATGAGGGGCACCGTGAGACTCTGGGTAATTTACTATTAGAATGTCGGGCTTTAAATGAACGACGATTGTTCAATTTTAAATATCTTTGAGAAGATTTTAGGAAGCTACTGAGTTGAATAGTGTGGCAATACATCCCTAATAGCTGGGGTTTTCAGGCAATTCTCTTTTTTTTTATATTTTATTAAAGAGATTTTACTTTTAGGCCCTTCAATAACCTTTAGAATGCACTTACCAAGCTAAAACAATCGGTGTATCTTTAATATTTTATCCATTCTATATCATTTTAATCATTGTGAAATTGTTTATTTTATGTATGACCAGGCGTTTAACTGTTCCTATTAATATTGTATGAATTCTGCATTTCTATTGAGCTGTTTTTTTTCCCCATCTATTGGTTCCATATAGTGATGACATTTTGTATACAGGTCTGATGTTAAATTTGAGTTTGTTAAAGGTTTTATTTTTTAACCCGTAACAATAACAAGTGTTTTTCTTGTGTACATAACTTTATTTATTAAAAAGGCAACTATTCGGCTTCGGCCAAATACTTGGCCACCTATTCAGCGAAATACTTCAATCTACTGTTCGGTACACCCCTAGTATATAGTGACCAATGCCCAAATAATCAGTGAAAAACGGAGGAAATGTATAACTATATACTGAGCTCAATAGTTCATCCTCCAGAAAGTTCCATCCCAGAAGGTAACTCCTTTGCCCAAATGGTTTTGCACTTTTTGATTGTGCCCGAAGCAAAATGGTAGATCTGGGGAAACCCTAAATTGTAGATGATCTCCCCATTCACTCTCACTCATGTGACACCCCTAAGAGCCAACTGAGTCAATCTGCTTGGAATTTCTGACTGCTCGCCAGATGGCCGGATGACTTGGACACCTTATTGCCGATTGCCCAAAACCAGAGAAGCAAGGTATGTCTGCACAATTTGATGTGCATTGGAGAGACCAAACAGGACCTTACCCAGCCTCATCACAAGGCATTGGAAAGTCATAGGGACATGCACAGAGATAGTCCTAATCGGAAACACCATGACCAGGTAAGGTGTGGTGCTGGCCCTTTAAGGGAAAATGGTAGGGCCCAGGGTGACCTGACTCTCATTACCACAGCCCTGTCAGCCCTTCTGCCTATGGGATAGTCATGGGAGATGTGCCTTGGAATGCCTCCGCTCTGTGTGAGAGCTAGAAGCTCTCACTAAAGTTCCCATTGAAGGGAAATATACCACGTTTCCACTGGCAGCTTGTGTTGCAACAAAGTAACACACTATCCTCTTTTCCAGGAGTTCCATGGTAGATCAGATCCCAGTCTAAAGGCATAAGCCGAATTTCCTTGCATGGAGTGATACAATGTTGCCTAGGCATTGTACACTAGCAGCATTCTCTGACACCATTGAGATGTTTCAAGCCACTTTCCCAGTCACAAGTGATTGCAAAGTTGTGAGTCCTAGCACCACAGCCTTTTTTCTCACCTAAACAAGATCTCCAGGGATTTGAGGACCAGCAGCAGAGGATCCCTGTCTCAAACACTCACTGAATACCACCACCAGGAGAGAGGGAGATGCAATTAGGTGAACCGCTTAAAATAAAGGCTTGGGTCAGCTTCTTGCGCTTACAGCAGGTCCAGGTGAGCCTGTCAGGGGCAGCCAGGTCAAGTCCCTCAGCAATGATAATGCCCAATTGTAGGCAGTTACAGGGAGCCCAACATGGGGGGAGGGGGGGTCTAGGAGGATAAAAGCTCACATCCCTCTTGTGCTTTTGCTAAGTGTTTGTAGACAGCTGTTTTTGAGAAGGTGCTAGGAAGGAGTGAGAGAAGTGTGAGCAGGTGCAGCAGAGAGGAACTGGATACTGGGAGTTGTAAATAAGAGTGAAATCAAAAGGCAAGGAGCATTGCCTTCCGCAAAGCTATCAAGACCCAACTCTTTAATCCACCCCCACAAGTTGCTATACATTCGGCCACAATGTACTATGTATATATAACTAACCTGTATTGATTCATAAAGCGTCACCGACGCCCACTGTAAGTAAGCCTTTGCATGTAACAGCGCTGCTATGCCTCTGAGCTGTTTGCTCGCTATATAAATCTAAATAAAGAGAAATGGTTGAAGCATGGAAACAAAGGACATTGGAGAGAGGTGATTATCAGGCTGTGGGTTAGAGAGAGCTAAGTGAACATCAGTGGAGATTAAAGGAGGTGTTTAAATTTGATAAGGAGATGGTTGGTAAAGCTGATTAGGAGGAGATTGGTAAAGTTGGTTGGAGATTTTGGTAAGGTTGTGAAATAGGCAGAGCCTTAACATCCAGAGGAAGAGGTGTTAATATTGGTGTGAAGGAGGAGCTGTTTGTCAGGAGCAGATTGGCGGAGTTGAGGTTGAATATCAGGAAGCATAGGCTGAATATCAGAAAATTCAGATTTGTGCATATTCGACAGAGAGGAAATGTGACCGGCATGGACAAGTCTGGCGCCCAAAGCGCTGATAAAGGAGCAGTTTAGAGAACCTTACAAAAAATGGATGATCATGAGACAGGTGCCCGAATGAATGAGCAATCGGGAGTGTGAAAGTAGAAAAGTAGATCATGCTCAGAGGAGCGAAGAAGATAACCCATATAATGGAAAAGGTGGAGAAGTAAAGAGCTGCTGTAATGAATGACAGTGGTGCACAGAGGGGCAAAGAAGGTGAAGAGGCTGTGGCACCTGTTGGTTGGAAGGTGGGTGGTAGCCGCAGTGGTGAAAAGAGTGAGGGAGACTATGGTGACAAGTAAGAGGTACTTTGGTGATTAGTGTTCAAGGGAACTAAGAAGACTGAATACTGAATAGACATCAGTAGACATCAGAGAGGAGTGGGACAGTTGCTGTAAGTCACTGATATAAGAGCGGGCAAAGTTGAGGTGGTGTACAGTGCCACTGAAAGATAAGAAAGCAGGAGTCTGGTAGTAGGTGAGCTAATGCATCAAGGGCAAGGTCTCGCAATGCAGTAACTGACCCATACGGTCTGCCTGTTTAAAGCTCTTGTCCTCCACCTCAGACTGCGAGACTGACCACAGCCTCTTTGCTACATCCTTATTCAATGGATTGCTTTTCTCCTGCAGATTACTCATCATGATAGATATCCATCTTCCAGCTCTGCTGTTTGGAAATTCTTCAACAGGGGGTGTATTGGACCTCGACTCGGCCGTCGAGCCGTCTTGCCTGGCTCGCGATCGTTGGTTCCGGATGTGACATCTGGTGTCTTATATTTACCACGTCACTATGCCCCGTGACTTTGTTCCTTTTTATAATACTTAGTACGCTTTTTTTTTCTCGAAAACCTCAACACAATGTCGTCCCACAGCATTTCGGGCTTCAATCGATGCCGCGATTGTGAGGCCAAAAATACTCTGACGCGGTCCCTCGTCTGGTCCTCAGAGGCCGAGACTGAGGCGGCCACCCCTGTCAAGGCAAAGGATCGACATCGTAAGAAGACGAAGAAACTGTCCCATTCCAGGGACCATTCCTCATGTTCCTCGCGGAAGAAGTGGCTCCACCGCCATCGACGCAAGTCCAGCTCGTTGTCGGAACTAGGTAAGCCCTCGGCGGGGCCAACCACTCAAGAAGAGTGGGAGAGTTTATAGAACTCTGTTAGAAATGTTTAAGACACAAGCGGCTGCAGGTGTGGCTCTGGCCCCGACCAAGCTTTGGCGGCACTCGGTGCTCCCGACCCCAAGCCAGCCACTCTGCGAACATAATAGTCTTCGAATCGTCTGTGTCGAAAGCGTCTTCTGGTGTTACTCAGGTCACAAATAAGTTGCCTGAAGGCGGTAGGGCCGAGGCCCCCGACATTTAGCTCTGTGCCGAAAGTGCCCATAACATCGAAAGCTTTGGCTTCGAATCCTATCCTCAAGCCTTCGGTACCGACAGTCCGCGATGGTTCCTTTGTGCCACTGTCAAGATCCGGTTTCTTCGATTTCATGCATTCCATTTTCGGAGTTGAGGAACACGATGACCCTGAGGACACTGTTGACCCTCTTTACACGTGAGCCAGCGTGGACGACCAGGCCGATTTATTGGCTTTGGCTCAGGGTTTACATGATGCCGGTGGTGTAGCTACTTCAGACCTGGAGTTACAGCAAAAACAGCCCTATACCCACACTAGTGTGAAGTTCCGGGAGCTGATTCACAGGGTAGTTGACACCCTGGGGTTGAAGGCTTCCACTGCCCCTTTTCAGGGCTATTATCTTACCAACATTTTGGACTAGAGTCCCACAGTCGAGCACATTATGCCTTTCAACCCAGCCATTGCGGACCCCTTAGCCTCCTTATGGCAGCACCCTTGTACCATTACCTCTGTGAATGCCAATTTCACAGTGAAGTATAGGCCGGAAAGAGGAGATCCTTCTTTCCTCGCCACACATCCTTCCCTGGAATCCACTGTTTCCACCAGACCCACGGCATCCACCTCTAATCTGCCTATGGACAGAGAGGGAAAAAATATTTGACGCTTTGGCCAGAAAGATGTTCACTGCTGTTAGGAAGGCGCTCAAAGCCACTAACGTGGTGTGTGGTTTCGCCAAATACTCGTTTGGCTTATGGAAAGCAGTAGAACAGACTGCCGAGTACGACCCTGAGGGTGCCATGCGGGACAGCTTTTTACCGCTAGTTGAGGATGGGAAGGAGGTAGCCAAACAGTTGTTACAAACATGCCTGGACGTAGCAGACTGTGTTGGCAGAGCAATGGGTTCAGCAGTTGTGATGAGGCACCAAGATTATCTGAACACTTCTGGCTTCTCCCCAAATATCCAAAACAGGTTGCTGGACATGCCTTTTGAAGGTGACATGCTTTTCGAGCAGAAAGCAGACAAATCCTTTGTGAAATTCAAGGAATCAAAATTGGCTGCTAAATATTTGGGTCTAGGGTCGCAGCCGGCCAAACCTGCAGTCAGCTTCACCTCCAGGGGCAGAGGCTATAGATGTTACGTGCCCTATGGCAGGAAGGTACAGCTTCCCTCAAGCCAGGCCAGGGGCGCTTCTCATATCCCGCAAGGGGCAGAGGGGCCTCTAGAGGCCAACAAGCACTGGGATGGTCGTCCGCGCCCTCCAAGCCGCTTTGATTTTCCTCTCCCACGATGCCCCGGTTGGTGGACGGTTGACGGGCATTGGCACCAGTAGCAAGAATTAACTTCTGATGCCTTTGCCCTGTAGTTGATTCTGTGGGGTTATTGTCTGCCTTTCCTGAAGAGGCCTCCAGACAGAACTCCTCCTCCCCCAATCCACCCGGGACAGGAGCTCCAGGAAGAACTGAGAACCCTGTTGTGAAGGGTGCCGTGGAAGAGGTACCTCCTGATCAGAGAGGGTCGGGTTGGTCTTCCCATTACTTCCTGGTTCCCAAGAAGGGAGGTCTCAGTCCCATCCTGGACATCAGAGCCTTGAACAAGTTCCTGAGGAAGGACAAATTCAGGATGGTGACATTGCGAGATTCTCCATGCTCTCGAACTCCAGAACTGGCTGGTGTCCATAGACGTACAGTACGCCTATTTCCATGTGCCGAGACACCAAAAGCACAGGAAGTTTCTAAGGATCCTCATTGGCGACAGGCACTATCAGTTCAAAGTGCTTCCCTTAAGGTTGACCTCCGCGCCAAGGGTCTTCTTGTCACGACCCTGACCCCCACTGGCAAGCCCATTTGCCAGCTGGGATCAGGGCTCGTGTCTCTATTAAGGCCTTGAAGGCCTGGCATCCACTCCCAAGGCTCTCTTGGGGCCAGTCCTGGCGCCTATGGCACCGGCTCATACACCTTGAAGAACATGTGTGCAAGGGCCTACTTTTTTCATTTGGGGCCTTCAGCCAACATGGAGGCACCCACATAGCTTGGCTCCTAGGAACCAAGCTATGCGGTATAGTGTTTTGGGTGTGGTGGCTGTGGTGTTCGAGCTAAAACATGGTGCTGGTGCGCAGTGCATTCTGGGGGCACTCAGAGCCATAATGGATATTTATCCATGCCTCAGTGGAAAGCTACACTTGCTTTGCGAAACAACATGTTTTCAACGTTATTCGCTGCTGGGCTCGGAATGCAGGCTTTCTCAGCCAAGGACACGGCGCTCGGAAAGCTAAGATCCGCAGGTGCCGGCTGGTACCTGATAACGAGGTTTGTTTTGGTTTGCTATGCTTGCGCGAAGGTTTTGAGATGAGTTATGGAATTGTTTTCCGGGGCGTTTAGGAGAGGGAAGCGCTTTGCTCCTTGAGGTTACTGTCGGTTGACCCAGCTGGCAACCAATGGTCACCTATCAATGCGCAAGCGCATTGCCAGAATGTTCGAGAAGTTGCCACCCCTTGTTGAGGATGGCATATATGCGGAACCCCTCAACGGTCAGACGGGATAAGCACAAAGACCTCAGTCGGAGGGGGGATGCTCCGGTCCGACATACCTGTGGGCTGTTGTGATCTCGGCCTGGCTGTTATCGGGGTCTTTCAGCCGCTTCTGGCGAGATGAGGTTTCGTCAAGCTACGCCCATGGTGATGTATTCCTGCTAATTTACTGTCTTTCCTATGATTTATCTGATCTATGCTTGTATTGTATATATGCCTAACTATGAATAAATAGCCGTATAAGTGCTACTTACTCTTTAAGTGTGCGTGTGGTTGTAAGTCATTGCGTCGTCTACCTGCGTTCAAAGTATTGGCTCTGCAGTTGTACTGGTGATAAATTACTGTCCGTGCACTATTGGCGAGCAATACAGTGGCCTAGTGACTACTTTACCTGGACTACTTCGTTGAGGCTATTTAAACCACACCCGAACAAGAAAGCATGCTTCGCGTTACTTTGCAGTCTGCAACGTGACGCTCACCGTGTCCAGCGATACCGATGAGCCTCGGAGAAGCAAACCTGCAAGGAGACAAAAGGAACATCGTTAGCAGCAGCTTACCTGCAATCTCCATCTTTATCCGCTCGCAGCTCCAGTGAACAGCTTCCTCTGGATCCGCATGCCTCCCGACCGAAAGACCTGAAAGAGGAAGGGAAAGGACAACATTAAAGAAGGCATATTAGACATTGCAAAACCACAAACTGCTCAAAAGTCTTACCTGGCTGGTCGCCTCCCGGCCGGCATCGCTCCATAATTCCACTCACGCTGGGGAAAACACTGCAACCTGCAAGGAAAGAAGAAAATAGGTTAGCAAAGGCAAGACAATGCAGCGCTGCGCATAGCGCTTACTTACCGCATCGTAGCGCACATCACGCGCCTTCATTTACCGGCGAGGCCCAACTTAGCCAGTTCGCCACGCTGAAGCTCCGCACACCTAAGGAAGAAAAGAGACATTATTAAACAAAGAAAGGCATGCAAGAATAACAATGCTATAAGAAAAAACTGCAATAAGACCTACCTGAGAGACCAAACGGGCCCGTGCCAGTGAAGTAACTTGGCCGCACACGCCCACAAAAGACAACGCACCCCTGTCAAGAAGGCAGGACGGAGAGCACACCTAATTCCACAACAAGGCGGAACATTCCCTGCAGACCACATCTGGAAAACACTGGGAAGAAGATACCAGCAACCAACCCAGATGAGTGGCGTCCCTGTGGATACCAGGTGAGCGTAACACTTCTCTAAGCTTATGGCAGTAGTTGCGGCTCACCTCAGGAGATCCAGGGTCCATGTATTTACGTACCTGGATGACTGGCTGATCTGAGGGAAGGCGGCAGGGCAAGTCTTGTATTATCTGGAAGACGCTTGCCTCCTACTGCACAGACTGGGCTTCTCCCTCTACTTAAAGAAGCCCCATCTGATGCCAGTCCAACAGCTCCAGTTCATCGTAGCAGTCCTAGACACCCGGGTAGGGAAGGCTTTTCCTCCCGAGGAGAGAGTCAGCAACAACTCCCAGATGGTGCAGTTGTTTCAGAACCACGCCACTTTTCCAGCGGCTTCCTTCCTTCCTTCGCCTCTTGGGTCTCAAGGCCTCCTGTATTTGTCTACTGCCAGAGGCAAGGCTGCATATGAGATCTCTCCAGCAAAGTAGTCCGCAAACATCGGCTGGAGGCATGCTCGCTGAAATCTGTTGGCGGGGCAACCCTTCTGGCATCCTTCACCCCAGGCCAGAGTGGTCACGGATGCGCCCCTGAAGCCTTGGGGTGCCCACTGCCAGGAATTGCAGGTGAGCAGCCTCTGGTCTCCAGTAGAAGCAAAGAGGCATATCAACAGGCTGGAGTTGCAGGCCATCAGCTTAGCCCTGAGGGCCTTTACCCCGTCTCTTAGAGGGAAGCATGTCCTCGTCCTGACAGACAACACGGTGGCCATGCATTACCTCAACAATCAGGGAAGCGTGCACTCTCGCACACTCTGCACAGAGGGAATTCGGCTGCGGTTCTGGTTGAGAGAGAACCAAATCTCGGTCTAAGCAGTTCATCTTGCGGGGACCGAGAACACCTTGGTGGATGCTCTGACCAGTCAGAGCAGTCTCTCACGAGTAGGAAGTGTGCCATGGAGTCCAACAGGAAGTTCGAACAGTTTTGCTTGAGGTAATTCCCAGCGAACGGTGCACTAGGGGATGGGTTTCTGATGATTTGGACCTTCGCTCGCCACTACGCCATTCTTCAGTTTCTCGTCATTACTTGGGTTCTCAGGAGGTTGAAGAGATTTCGAGCATCCATGATCCTGATTGGGCGAGGAGAACATGGTACTCAGATCTCCTAGATCTGACCATCTGTCCACCTCACCGGTTGCCTTGGCGTCTGGATCTCCTAACCCAGTCGCAGGGTCGGGTGCTCCACCCAACCCCGGATTCCCTCAACCTACATGTGTGGCTCTTTAGAGGATGAGGTATGATGACTGGGATCTCTCAGAGGAGGTACTTGAGGTATTGTTGGCTGCATGCAGACCTTCTACTAGATCTGCATGCCGGTGGAGAAGATTTGAGGCATGGTGCTGGGAACGCGAGACGGACCCCATCTCTTATCCCACCACCACAGTGATGAAATACCTTCTGTCACCGGCCTCTTAAGTTTGCCACAGTGACAGGGTATTTGGCGGCCCTGTCTATGTTCAAGAGATCCCCAGACCAAGATCTTTCACCATTCCAGTCATTGCCTAGTTCCTGAAGGGCCTTCTCAACAAGTTTCCGCCATCCCCCTTTGTTGTCCCAGATTGGGACCTTAATCTGGTTTTGACCTTGATGGCAGTTCTGTTTAAGCCTATGCATTCATGTTCTTTGCGGCTCTTGTCCCTTAAAACGGCCTTTTTGGTCACAATCGCGTCTGCTAGGAGGGTTAGCGAACTGCAAGCCTTGTTCTGCAACCCCCCATTCCTGAAGTTCTTTCGTGAGAAAGTCTCTCTTAAAGTCAGGCCCGGATTCCTTCCTTTGGTGGTTTCAGAATTTCATCTGTCTATTGATTTACCTGTCTTTTACCCTCCTCCGCATCCTTTGAAGGAGGAAGAGCGGTTCCACCGCCTTGATCCCAAGAGAGCGTTCATTTTCTATGTTGCTCGTACTTCTGAGTTTAGGAAATCAGACTAGTTGTTTGTAGCTCATTCCTTGTCTAGAAAAGGCCTTGCTGTCACTAAGCCAACCTTGTCACCGTGGATCATCCTGTGCATATCCAAGTGTTACCATTCTGCAGGTAAGGAGCTCCCAGCGGGCATCAGGGCTCACTCGACCAGAGGGGTCTCAACCTCTACGGCCCTCCAGAAAGTTGTCCCTTTTAGGGATATTTATCGGGTGGCCACTTGGTCATCCTTACATACCTTCACCAAGCACTATGCCTTGTACGTTGCACGAGGAGCTGATGCTAGGTTTGATAGGGCGGTTCTGCAGAATCTACTGGTTTAAATCTTTCTGCCCTCCTCCGTTTTCCTAACTGCTTGGGGGAGTCTATCATGATGAGGAATCTGTGGGAGAAAGGCAATCCATTGAAGGAGAAATTACCTTACCGTAATGTTCTTTTTATGGATTCTTCTCCCACAGATTCCTCCTCGACCCTCCCATCCATCCCTGCTCAGAAAGTCTCTGGGTTGTCGCTTCTGTCCAAACATTTCTTTTTTCTTTACGCATTGTGTTGGCTTTACAGTGTTTGGGTGTAGCCTTGTTAACGTTTTAATGGATGGTTAGCCTCCTCCTTTGGTTTTTCTTCTGCAGCATTCAATCGCAAAGGGAAACAATTTAAGTCACGGGATGTTTTGACTTGGTATATATACGACGCCTGACATCATGTCTGGAACCGACGATTGTCTGCCAAGTCGAGGTTCACTACACCCTCTGTCGAAGGATTTCCAAACAGTGGAGCTGAAAGATGGATATCTTTCATGAGGAGGAATTTGCGGGAGAAGAATCCATAGAAAGAACATTATGGTATGGTAATTTCTTCTTCTGGTGCCAGGACAGTTCCCAACGATCTGCTGAAGGACTTGCTGGAAAAGACAACCCAGAACGACATGCCCTGGAACTGAAGTGCCCCCATTTGATAAACTGTCTTTGAGTAGGACCCCTAAAACTCGCAATGCAAATCGAGTGAAGGAAAGGAAGGGAAGCACCTGAACCAGAGTTGGTAACTGAAATTTCGATACTGCAGAGACTTTGCTTGAATGGACTTTTTTTAAGCACCATTTCCTGGCCGGGATACCTTGGGACTGTCTGAACACTGAGAGACATGTTGGTAATGTGTTTTGAGTTTAGAGCTCACTGGATTATCCTGACCCATTGAGTTGCATTTTATGGCATTCCCGATTTTATATTTTGAACGTACACTGCTACAGTTCCTTAAGCAACTGCTTCAAGTATAATTCTGTGAGTGAGCCAGGTCTATTGTTCCCAATCAACTACTTGATACCCACTACCACACTTCTTATTTATATCTTGCATGGCAGTGTTTCTTTCTATCATCACCTGAATGCCAGCAACTGTGGCACAATAGCAAGAAAGATCTTAATGCTTTCCAAATTGTACTTAGCCCTCAGATTCAAAAGGTTAATGTTGAAGGATGATTTTTGCCCTTCTACAGACCTCACTGAAAGGTTGAGAAGATGCCCACCCACCCCAGCATGTAGAGCATTGGCTGCCACCCGAATGGCCAAAGGCCATGAAATAATACAACAGACCACCCTGAAGATGATTGGTCAGGGCAGCCCACCATTGAAGGTCTTGGAAAATCTGTCGATAGACTGGAACTAGTGACTCTTGACTACTGCAGTGATTACATCCTCACTCTAGATCCTGTAGGTAGAAGAATGTAGGATTTCATGCAGCGTATAATTCTCTTTAAAATCCCAGCCTGGACCTTCATTTTATTAGCAAATGTGCTGCTGTGGGTCTGAATGCTAGTCGCACTCTGCTAGTGGTAATACCATGCCTTATTTCTTGTCCAGGTCTACCCCCAGAAATGGAGTTGTTTGGAACTAGTTTAGAAGGATGACTTCAGTTTCAGGGAGAACAGTGGAAAATGGAAACGGGAGCATGTTTCCCAAGATCTTTGACTAATGCCTTCTCTCTCACTCAAGAGTCAGCCCTTGAGATAAGGAAAGACATAGAACCTCATCCAGAGAAGATTTGCCATCATCACCTTTGTGAACATAACAGAAGCCGAAGTAGGGCTGAAGTGTTGCATCACAAACTGCTAGAAAGCACTCCCCACAGCCAAATTAAGCAAACGTGGAAATATTCAGTTTGCATATCCAAATGAGCAACCAATTTTTCAGCTCCATAGCTTTGATTATGGGCCAATTCGACAATTTCTAATGTGTCCTTTCGGCAAAGCTTGATGAGCTTCAGGTCCAAAAATGGGCTTGAGGAAAAGGTGTAATGATATGAAGATCAAGTTTTCTGACGATGATGCAACCTCCACTGCTTCCTTCAACAAAAGCTGAGAGATCTCCCCTGAGACGGGCTGTTGCTTAAGGGGGTCAGGGCAAACTGGAAGGGTTGTGGGGTGGCGTGCATAAAACTAGAAAACCGTATGATCTGGTGGACCCAGTGGTCTGATATCTGATGCTACCCCTTACCAAACAATTTATCATGCACTGCACCAAAGGAGATAGAAGGCTCACTGGTACTATAGTGGATGGCTTTCCCCAGTGGGCCCCTCTACCTCCGGAGGGATGAAAAAACTGCCTTCCTGTTGCGCAACCTGCTGTCACTGATCTAGATTACTGGCTCTGAGGAAATTACTGTGGTTAATATTGACCCCTACCAGAAGAGACATAAGATCTGTTGCTTTACTGAGATAGTCCAAGTGAATTTGCTATTGCTAATGAGGCTGTAAAGATTCCTAAGTTGTCACCCGTACTTCAGAAGAGGTTGGTTTTGTTAAATGGGCATGTTAAACGGACTTGCCTGGAAATCGTGGGTGAACCCTGATGTATGCCTCCGGCTTTGCCGCCAAATAATGGCCCATGATTCCAAGGTCCACACAGAGCAATCCATGCATCCCCTTCCCGTCTTGAGGATTTTGTTCATCATCTCCTTTCCAACACACATTATTTGGGGGACAGTCTGTGCATACCTGGAGGAATGTACCTCACCTGTGTGCTAGCCCCAGCCCATGATGTGCGTGTACAAAGGATGGAAGTGCAGGTTGCATTGATTGGCCTCCACTCCAGACTTCCAGAAGTAAAAAACGTTATTTCCATATGCATCTATTGTCCTTAACGCCACATTAGGAGGGCTGGTTGGGAAAGCTCTATGCCGAGACACCACAGTAGGTGCCTGCATAACCATAATCTTTGATGTGGGTTAAAGGATAAGAACACAGGGACAACTGGCAAGAGGATGTGCTTCTTTGAGAATGTCTTGGAGATGGGAGGCATAGATGCAGACTTCTGCAATGTAGATCGTACTGACTCAATCAAAGCCTAGCTAAAAGGCCACGGTAGTGATAGTGGATGCTGGAAGCTCTGAGATCTGTCACAGCAGGTATCTGCAACCTCTGGCACGCCACATGTTTTGATCGAAATCTCCCATGCAATCGCACCATTTATTTAGCTGGTTATTGCTGTTGGGTTTTCTAGTCGGACCAAAGTTTGCGGACACCTGTCTTGCACTTTACTGTCCACCCAGAGTGCTGGCATGCCCGGTTACTTCACAGTTCTGTCCACAATGCTCCAAAAAGCTAAAAGGGGATTCTAGAAAGTGGAAACAGCCACCCATTCTGCAACTCACTAGAGGTGTCTGATCAGCTTATGTCCATGAGCCCTCAAGCCAAATCCATTAGAGTGGTTTCAAAAGGGCCCCGACCCACCACTTGAAGGTTGTAGACCAAAATTAACGCAATTCCTCTCCTGTGGTCAGACTGAAATCTGGCTTTCAAGGTGGTCCTATAAGTCAGAATGCAATGTGGGTTCACAGCTCTTGGACCATAGACGAGTGGTGGGTGCCAGGAAAGCCGTTGACAATGTTTGCTGAAGCAGACGGCCCTGTCAGAGACCAGGGTTCAATTGGAGGTTGGCACCAAAGTCTTGGTTGCCTCTGGCTCCCTGCGTGAGACTTGAGACATGGCTGTGTGGGTCGAGTGTAGCCATCAAGGTAAATGGTTTAACAAGCTTCTGTATGAAAATATCGAGCGTGGCTGCTCAGAAATCCTCTGTTACCAGGGAAGGGGGCAGAGGTGGGGAAAGCTGGTCTGCTACTCAACTTAACAATTGTTGAAGGAGACTCTTTCTCTGAACTTGACCTACAGTCCCTGAGCATGGTCACCGCTTCCAAGATGGCAAGGAGTGTTTTGAAGATCATTCACTCCTAGGCTGCCTCTTCTTTGCTTTTCTTCTTCCCTCACCTCACATCTAAGAGGTGCTTCTATTGTGTGTACTATGCATGGGCCTTATTTGGAGTTGCAATCTCCAGGGTTGTCTTGTGAAGGATTACGCTATGTTGTATGTGGTCTTGTATCGTGCACTGCTGCCACTTGCGTGGTCTCTTGGCTCTCTGGTGGATCTGCAAGGGAAGAAGGGTTGTGGGGGGTTGTTGGTGGGATTGACGGGGGGGGAAAAGAGCAAGAAAGTTTTGATTTGCTGTTGGCAGTTTCAGTTCGGAGAAACTGGTCACTGAGCATTGGTGCGTTTTTGGTTGGTAGCCATCATGTGGTGTTGAGGCATGGGTGCTTTGTGTGCTCCGTGTGTTTGGTCTCATGTTGGGTGTTAAGTGTGTGCAGATTGTGGTGCAGTAGAGGTAGTGTTGTTTTTAGTTTAGAGTTTGCAGGTGAGTGAGCATAATGTTGTGCTTTTGGTCTGATTAGTTACTTGCAACAAATTTCCTAACCCCAAAATATTTCTAGGTGCAACACATTTCCAACCTCCAAAGTACAGCGAACGTTGACACATTTCCTACCCCCAATATACAGCTAAGTGCAACAACTTTCCTATCCATGAAATCCATCTAGGTGTGACACATTTCCTACCCCTAGTGATCCACCTAGGTGCAATACATTTCCTACCCGTAAAATCTAGCTAGCTTCCACTCCTTTCCTACGCCCAGAATACAGCTAATTCCTCACTTTCCGCTGGAAGCTCAATGTCTCCAGACCTTTGGTTCTCTCTAGGCTAGACTACTGCAATAGCCTTTTCTTGACTTTACACTCTTCCTCCCTACGACCCTCCCAGCTAATCCAGAATAGGGTAGCAAGATATATCCTTGGCCTCAAGCCCAGGGACCGCATCTCTCCTGCCCTAAAAACCCCACTGGCTCCCGGTTGCTGCAAGGATCAATTTCAAATTCCTTTGCATCTTCCATAAGGCTGTCTGATGCCGGGCACCATGCTATCTACAACTTGCTCTTACTAAATACCCTCCCTCTAGATCTTTATGCTCCTCTGGTACCAACTCTCTGTGTGTCAATCACTTTGCTAAACAGAGGGCTGGTTGCCAAACTGTTTCCTCAGCTGGCTCCCTCTTAGGGAACAGCCTCCCCCTTCCTCCTCGTCTTGAGCTGAATCTCCTCAAATTCCAGAAGCTCCTCAAGACTTTTCTTTTCACCTCCTCCTTCCCTTCCTCCCTCCTCTGCTAATCCCACAGTTGAGATTGATGACCAGGGCCCTTATGTGTCCTTCTAGGCCCTGGCCTCCCACACCCAATCACCTTCAGCCTCCTCCCGCTCCCAGCACTTGCCTTGGCACCCACTGGCCTATGCCACTGTAGGCCTGCACTTACCTATTTACTGGCAGCTGAGCTCTCCCTAGCACTTCCTCCACTGGGCACTTATCTCTACTGTTCGCTCACAAGTACAGACACTCCCAGCACTTGCCCACCACTCCTCTCTCTGCACTTGCACGTTCTGAAAGCTCACATGGCCTAGTAGATCCGTCTTTATCCTTCAGTGTTTTCATTGTTTTTCAATCCCCTGTTCCCTCCCTGTTGCCCTGTGGGTGCTTTGAAACACAACTTACTTGCTGTATAAGCGCCTAACAAATGCACAATAAAAAAAAATGAAGAAAAGTCTTTGTTCAAAATACGGTTAAGTTCAACACATTATCCGCCCCCAGGAATACAGCGGAGTTCAACACCTTTCCTACCTGCAGTGCTTGAAAATACCTAGATTCAAAAGGTGGGCAGAGCGTAAAATGCAGGTACAGTCAAAATGTGAGCAATGTGAATACGCCTAGATTTAGATTTTACACTGGTTATTTTGGTGGGAGAATGCACCCAATCTGAGCATTTAACACAGTGGAAGTGCCCCTAGATTAAAAAAACACACTAGTGGGGGAAAAGAACCTAGATTCAAAACAGACAGCAGTGGGGAAAGTGCACCCAGACCCAAATTACATAGCAGTGTGAAAAATGCACCCAGATTCAAAACTCGCAGCAGTGGGGGAAATACACCTAGATTTAAGACCCACAGCAGTGGGGAAAATGCACCCAGATTCTAAACTTGCAGCAGTGGAGAAAAATGCACCTAGATTCAAAACTCTCAGCAGGGGGGAAAATGCACTTAGATTCAAAATACACAGTAGCGGGGGGAAATGCACCTAGATTCAGAACACACAGTGAACCACTGGGCAGAGTGTAAACCAGTACAGTGCTGGAAATGCAATGTAAGAGTGGTAGGGTTTTAATTAGGCACAGTAATGACTGTTCACACCGCCCGTAGCAACCTTACCTTAATTGCAGCTGTAGGTTGGTCCTTCAGGGAATGGAGCTGCTTAGGAGGGGTTGCCCTTTGCCTCTGGTCCTTAGCCGGCTGCCTGGGCAAGCTGTCCTGGGAAGGCCTCTGAAATGGAGTTGTACCGGTCACATGCGGGGGCACAGACCAATGAGAACCAAATGGGCATGCAGGGTGGAGTGGGGTGAGGTATGGGTCACAGAATGGATGAAGGTGGATTGGAGAGGGCAGGGGGAAGCAGGGAGTGATGGCTGCCAGGACAAAGGCAAAGAGACACCTGACTGCCTACGCCAATTGCTAAGGGGTTGGATGCAGAAAGGAAAAAAGCCAGGAACAAAGGACTGCAACACAAAGGCAGGGCACTCTAGATGCAGACAGCTCAAAAAATGGACTGGGAGTCAATGGGAAACACAAAACAAACTCCACAGAAAACCACCAACCAGGCCAAAAATCGGATTGCAAAATACACACAAGTCCCCCCAAAGGCACCAAAAACCAAGCCAAAAAACAGATTACAATTAAAGTAAACCACTCACAAGGCACCAGCCAGGCCCTAAGACTACTTACCAAGTGGTTCTTGGAAACCCTTAGTGCTTAGTTCGTGCACAGTCCCTGGATGCTTAGATTGACAAGAGCAGCAAGCCAATGTATTGCGTTTCTGCCCCCTGCACCACACAGCATGTATATGCTAAAGAAAGGGGGGGGGTCTGGGAGTCTCTCTACCGGCACGACACAGCCCATTGACCTGTTCTTGTGTGGATGGCCACTGGGAGAGTCTCAACTAAGTCTTTAGCTCACTGTCCCTTTCACAGAGGAGAAGTATCCCTGCATATCAGTCTTTGTCCTGCCCAGCCCAGGGGCAGTCCAGCACCGAAATGCTAGGCAATTCTTTTCTGAACAAGAGTACCAACAGCAACCCCAGACACGTGTTTCAGCCTAGTCGGGCCTCATCAGTGAGGTGGAGCTGTGCCTCTCTAAGAACAGTGAGCAAGGGGTCCATGTCTGGATTCCACTGGTAATTTAGGGTGAGACCCAAAGTTACTTAATATGCAAAACAAAGGGGAGTCTGAGAGTCTCTCAACCAGCACAAACAAAGCCCATTGACCTGTTCTTGGGTGGATGGCCCCTGGGAGTGTCTCAACCAAGTCTTTAGCTCACTGTCCTTTTCACAGAGGAGAAATATCCCTGCATATCAGTCTTTGTCCTGCCCAGGGGTATATATATATGCTTCCTGCAGTCCTTATAGAGCTTGCAGCTTGACTTAGGCGGAGGCATTATGCAGTTCAAAATAGGTTGTCACTTTTCCTCGAGCTCAACTACTGCTGAAAAAAGGAACTGTGGTCAGAGTGCTTACTTTGCTCTTTATAACTACTGAGTTTGCCACTTACAGCGTAAGAGGCACAACTGATACTGTGATGGGTGGATAGCGAAGCTGCATAATGCAGCCTCATGACAAAATCCCAGAACCATTATGCAACTAAAATGCTTACATGAAAGTGAGACATCCATCAATAATATAATTTAAGAGCCATTGAAGATGTGGTTATAGAAACTGCTGTATTGGCCAAATAGCTTTTAACAGGGTTTTTGACACCTTCCCATAGCCATACAAATAATGTGTATTTGCTTTTAACGTTAAAACAGAAAAATGATGGGGAACCCATCTGTTGTGACTGAAGGCATTGAAGGTATAAGCATCTCATTACACTTGAAAGTGTGACTGCTAGAGACCAGGCTATGCGTGGCTCTTAGTTGAAGTGGCATTCTCCAGGTTGTGTTGCAAAGGAAACCTTGGCCCTTTGTTCTTAGTCTCTGGATGTTTAGATTGACAGGAGCAACAATCATCTGTATCGTAGTTCTGTGCCTTGCACCACAGAAAATATATATGCTTCCTGCAGTCTTTGACGCCCGATTTAGCTGGAGACATGATGCAGTAAAAAAAGTGTACATCATACATTATAGGAACATCATCTATTCTATGTGTGGATTCATTAATCTATCTGGGATTTCCAGTGTTTGCAAGACCTAGCCTAAATAAGAGTCTGGTTTGGTTGAATAATTTAACCATGCAATCAATCACTCAAATGATGATGATCAAAGCAAAGTTTGGTACATTTTCTCTAAAACCAATAATTCGATACTAGGAGGCAAAAATCGTGCCTAAACTCTTGTACAACATTGAGACTCATGCCTTCTCGCTTCTAAACATCTGCCCATTATGTAGGGACGAATCTGGAAATGCATATTAAAACTTCCTCTGAGTTTTCCAGGAGTAGCGGTGCTGTAAAAGTTTGGTATTTCCTCTCTACAATCGCATGCATATTGGAAAATCCGTTCTCTTCTGCAAACATTATTCATTCTGGCTGAGAATTCGTTATTTGAAGATTTTAACTCTTTTTACATTTACCAGTCCTGTATGAATATGAGAGCTATAAAAGATTTGTGCAGTGAGATATTGGAAAAACTGTGCTGTACGACACAGCACCTGATCGAATATCCTGAGATGGTTAAAAAGATGCTCTATCAACGTGAATGGATATGATAACTGATTGACTTCACTCCTATCCCTCACTTGTACATCTGCACAGAGACTATAAAAAGAAAGGTGTTTTAGCCCCGTTTTTTAGTATCTATCCAGAAAAGGTGACTCGAGCAGTTTTCACCTTTTTTCACTGGAAGCTGATAAAATCAAAACAAATCTTAATCCGGCATGGTAAGGTTCCAGCTAATCAAGCATTATGCAGATTTTGCACAAATGAAAATCTAGTAGAGACAACCAAACATTGGGTGATGGATTGCCCTGGGCTGAGCTCTTTGCGAGAAATTTATTTGACTAAACTGGTCCGCATGTTCACATTAGCTGAAAGAGATGAGTATTGGAACAGATGTCTAGCAGGTTGAACTACGTCTGTTGTAATAAGAAGATCTAGCTTTATTCGAGCACTGAATCTGGATGAGACCCCTGTGGTGTCATCGTATATTTTTTTAGGGAGAAGTTGATTAGAAAATGAAACTAATGGGTCTTGAAAGATGGCTATAGAAGACGTATCTGTCTGGAAATGTTTCCTTATTAAACACTGCTAATAAGTGATGAAATGAAATACAGTATCTTAATTGACTGTCTTGTGATATGATACTGATGAATTGTATGAACCGTGTAAACTATTGTTTGTATTTGTGTAATTTTTTATGAATTGTGTAAATTGATTTTTTCCCCTTTTCTACTACATTGCATTTTAATTGATGTAATGGTTGTTATATTAAAGGTTGCGTTTTCTCAACCAAGGAATAATAAATTGAAAACTACTTAAAAAAATATCATAAGTCCCTTTTATTCTAAGCTCAGTGTCTGCTGCAGCTGAAAAAATTAACTGTGTTGCTCACTTAGCTCTTTATAACTATTATGGACTTCACGGTTTAAGAGGTACAACTGATACTGTGAGTGGGAGCGAAGCTGCATAATCCCTGAACCAGTATGCACCTATATGTCATACATGGACGTAAGGCATCACCAGAAATATAACTTAAGAGCCATTCATTATGCAATCATAAAAGCTGCTGTATTGGCCAAATAGCCTTTAACATGATTGACACCCTCCCATAGCCATAAAAAAGATTTGTAATGAATTGTATTCTCCTGCAGATTCCTCAATGTGATAGATTTTCCATCCAGCGTCAGCTGGCCAGATATTTTCGACGGGGGGAATAGTGCGGCTTAGCGTCGTCGCTCTACCATTGCAATCCTCGGTCGTGTCACTCCTCGACTTTGGACATGATGATGGTGGTTATTTGTACCGTTCATGAAGCCACTATCAAATAGCCTGTATGACCCTCTAACCAATGCTAAATGTCCCCGCAGTGATGGACTCTCCCTAGGCTGATGTGGTGGGCTGCCTATCTAGGGTTAGGGGGCAGAAAAAGAGACTGACCCTCAGGCTATAGATGAAAATTTAGGGACAAAAGTATCTTAGAAAAATATAATTTCATTCATGGCTTGATACTTAAAGAACTCCAAATATCAAGTGGAAAAATGCTTACCCGTTGGAAAAACGAAAACTTAGACCGGTTGAAAACAATAGAGTGCACAGAAGACAAATTGATTAAAAATCCAACAAAAATTCTCAAGAAACTAAAAGAAATGGATTGGATCTACACACTAAATGTATCTACCAACTACAAACTCGTCTCGCATCTCCCCCAATAGCAATGAAACTAAATGTCTTGCAAAACTACATACAAAAATGTCCTAGTCGACTGGCACGCAACCTTATAATGAGAGCGAGACTGAACCTGCTTGACTCCAACGAAATACGCTTCATCAGAGGTTTGTCTTCGTCTAACATCTGCAGATTTTGTAACAAAGAAAAGGAGACTATCCGCCATTTACTACTCTCTTGTCCAGCCACAATGGTGATGCGTCTGCCTTATCTGAAGTTCCTTTTAAGCCATTCATCAACGACTGACAAGGAAACATGGTGGGCAAGGATGATTAGTGGAGACCGAACGTCATGGCAATTAGCGACCTTTAAGATCCTCCAACAGCTAACAGAGAAACTTGAACTTAAACGAATTGAACATAATTAGGACTGTCCTGTTCCTCCTTTTGAAGTCACCAAAGTACTGGAATGATAGATTGTTTTACAAAGAAAAATGTTGTAAAAAAATCAATTATTTGATTAAAAAATTCAACAATAAAAAGAAATATATAATTTTAAAACACAAAGCAAACAAAAGTGCCTGGGTTACGGGTTTAAGCATAAGAAAGTCGATTGTTTAATGCTCCTGCTTCTTAACCCAAGGTTCAAATCTATGTTGTTCTATCAGGGATGACCAATTAGCGACTGGACATCCCGCTTCATAGCTGATCGACCGGTTTCTGTGGATTATCTGATTTATACCACTTTCTTCAGGACCCATTTAGTAAGTAATATAGATTACACTGAGAATACCACCCGGCTGGTCATTGTTTCTAGGCTTGGGCCATCTAATCTAATAAAACAATAATACAAGTGTTGCTGGTATTTCTTATATTGACACATTGACTCTATCTGATGTCATATACGTATTTTTATTCACCCACTGCTAGTTGCTCTGCTTACTATGAAACAGAAGAAAGTCTTCGCAACTTGGCCTACCTCCTATGGGTTCTATGTTCTTAGATCGCCCAGCTTTTTTTCGGGGACTTTTTGCTGAAAATGTTTGGCCGAAAAAAATAAAAGTTTCATATGTTTGGGGAGGGGTCTACTGCCCCAACCCCCTTCCCAGTTTTGTAGTCCGTATACCCCACTTCCCCCTGACCCTTATATGCCCTTACCCACCCGCCCCCTATATTTTTTGATGAGTTTTGCAGCCAAAACATTTTAACAAAAAACACAGCTAAATCCACCAATCAAGAGTAATGTCATCCCTTTGTAGAAAAACAATAGTTTAACGCCTGCCCTTTATCTGTGTTATCTCAGCAACTTCTTACCCTGTTAAGGTGTCTTGTCGGCGTCTTGCAAAATTCACAAACACTGGCGCTCTGTGGCTGCAATGCACACCGGTTACGCACCTGTGCTGGAGACGCCATTAAATTTGTGTCTCTCCAGTTGCAATTGGCCAGTGTGCTTATGCTCATCAGTGCACGATTCTACATGGCGACCTCTTTGTAAATGGTGTTGGGACGTATTTGTAAATTATGGTATGTATGTTTAGGAACCAATACCAGGCACCATCCTTAGTACATTGAGACACGTAATCGTGTATAAGTGTATACTTGTGTATAGTCACGGGAAATACTGTCAGTTATTCAGAAACCTGGACTTTACAATGTTTGGGTATCTTTTTTTCTCACGTGTTGACTGCGATTTTTGTGAGCTGTATATTTCTGGCACAATGTGTTGGATGTATGCCAATGATCTTGAGAATGTTGGCGCCATGCTATCCATAAAAGCTGGTCGCCTCCCTGAGCCATAACGGTGCAGAACCTTATCTCACGGCTGTCGCCATTGTTAAGTATAGAGCAAATCATGTCGAGCCGGTGCCAGAAACCATGAATGTCCGTATTGCTATGGGAAATGTTTAGTTTGCAGACCACAGTCATGGTGGTATGCTACAATGAAAGCTCTTTTGAAAGGCGCGAAGGTGGATATTAGAACAGTCTTGCATGTAAAAGAGGCATTTTACTTTTGACATTTATATAGCGCACTGAACCCAGATGCATCTGGGTGCTTTAAGCTTAAGAATATGGTTGCAACAATTACTAAGTGGAGCAATGTCTAGGTACATGAAATGGGAAAGCTTGACCTCATGTTGCAAGGCGGCTACATCAAGACATGCAGTTACAAATGGTAAAGTCAGGTGCATAAGGTGGCAAAGCCTGACCTCATGTCGCAAGGCGGCTACATCAGATCATGTGGTGATAGATAAACGTGGTTTGAGAAGATATGATAAACAAAGTGCCATGGGTTAGGTAGAGCAAGGGGAGGAGCAGGGGGTTGGGGGGTAATCACTTAAGAAACAGCAGGGTAGAGAAGCACAATGCAGTCACTGGGACAACCAGGTTTGTGAAAATAAGCAAACAATGCAGCCAGAAGGGAGCAACATAAGCTCCAATTGGTTACAGCAGTTTACAGCAAGCTAAATTCAAAATGGCAACAGCAACTGAAAAATAGGCTAAATTTGAATGTGCAACAGCAATTGAAAACAAGCAGAGTTCGAAAAGGCAGCAGCAGCTTAGAGTAGGCTAAATTTGAACTGGCAACAGCAATTCAAAATAATCTGAACTTGCACTTACAGCAGAAGGTGTAAGATACAGTACAGTCGCACAGTGTGGAGAGGGAAGGAACAATCAGAGGTAACAAACCTAAGGTGGAGGGTGCGAAAAAGTCACAGTAGTTCAGGCTCTCCTCCAATGTGAGGCATCAACATCTTAGAGCATTTGTGAGGGGGAGCAAGAAGTCCTTTCAATGACTGGCAGCAGACGGGGAGCAGACAGGGGCCTTCGTTGTGGGCCTTGGGTTGAATGGGCCGCATCCCGGTTGGCGGTATTGGCTGATGAGAGAGTGGCCAGCCAATGGGAGCAGGCCAGGCATCACAACAAGAGGCACTCATGAAATGTGGGCGGCCATGCTGGAATGGCATATAGTGATGCATCTGCTATTATATGCTCTTTCTTCTGGTTCTACCTTAGCTTGGTTTAAATCCTATCTATCTCAGAGAACCTTTTCGGTTTCCTAGGCGGGGGTATCTTCTGAAACAGTCACTCACTTGTGGTGTTCCCCAAGGATCAATTCTTGGCCCTTTCATTTTTTCTCTCTATACTTCTTCACTAGCAGGGGTTATTTCTTCTTTTGGGTTTTCGCATCACTTTTACGCTTATGATACACAGCTTTTTCTTTCATTTCCTCTTTTTACAGATGATATTCACCTTAAACTTGGTGCTTGTCTGTCGGCTATCCAATCATGGATGTCTGATCACTTATTACTTCTTAATGCTGCAAAGACAGATGTCATCTTTTTTCCTGCCTCCAATATCTCTCACCTTCTTTTATATCCTTTCCTCCAGCTCAGTTACCCATCTCATCAGTGGCTCGTAACTTGGGTCTTTTTCTCGATTCTGATCTTTCTTTTGTACATCACGTTTCATTATCTGCTCGTTCTTGTCGGTTTCATCTATATAACATTCACAAAGCTCGTTCTTTTATGACATTCAATGCCACAAAGCTATTGTTGTTTGCCTTAATTTTTTCACTGCTTTTTTATTATTCTTCTGCACTGTTTGGACTTCCTATTTCTCGTTTGGCTCCACTAAAATCAGTTTTTAATGCTTCTATTCACACTCTGTTTGTTTGCTCCTCTTGATTCTATTTCAATCTGTGTTGCTAAAGTTGGATGGCTTTCTTTTCATCACTGTTTGAAACTAAATGTTGTATGTTTCGTTTTTAAAACTCTTCATGGTCTAGCTCCTTCCCCATCTTTCCCTGCATGTTTCTTTTTATCTTCCTTCCCGTTCGCTTCGTTCAGCTTCCCATTGCCGCCTTATTTTCCCATGTACTCATTGTGCTCAATCTCGTTTCTGTTCTTTTTCACTCTTAGCACCGCTAAATTGGAACTTGCTCTCATTTTCTCTTCGCTGTATTTCTGTTTATTCATCTTTCGGGGTCGCTTTAAAATCCCATCTGTTGTCACTTGATTAATGACGGTTGTTGCAAATGTTGTACCATTTCTGTTTTAAGCATTTTTTTGAACCGTCTTACTCCTATGTCCAGCTTTTTGCATTAAAACGCTATGTAAATCAAAATAAAAAATAAAATACAAATACATTGTTTCAGTTTGGCCAGATTGGTCACTACTATTGCAAAACTATTACAAAAGGGCAGCAACATGCATCCTAAGGTATGTAAGGTGCACTAGGTGCATGGAGTGAATAGGTTACCTAAACTAATTCAATTAGGCAAAACACACTCCTCTGTGGTTCTATGAAAGGGGGTGTAGGGCTGACAAAGATGTCGCAATGTGACCTTGCATACAGGTATCCTTCGGATCTTAGATCTGATGTGCTGCGGAGGCCATACCGAACTGCCCATGTGGTCATAGTGTGGCAGGAGTCTGCCAGCTGGTGTGCTCATTCAAGCCTAAGGAGTCAATTTTTAGGCAAAAATCCACAATTGTTCCCTTTTGAACAAGAATGACCCAATGTTGCCTCTACGCTGCCGGTCTTGATTTCTTTCCAGCACAGTCCATGTAAAATCTGAGTGTGTGTTTTTGGGTCACAAAGTGTTCTACCATCGGTGCAATCCGTTTTTTGGTACTGATGCAAGAGCTATGTTCCCCATTTCTGATCTTAACCAGGGCGAGTAGTCATTCTCACGCATCTACGACACATGGACATGTAATAAGATAAATAACGTCACTGGTATTACAGTTGGTGAAACATCACTGTGTCCATGGGAAATTTCAGCCTATGTCAACAGATGTGGTCCGTTGAGTTTCGGGGCCTACTGCACAGTGTCTTCATGGGGCATGTCCTGTTGGTCCGGGGTTATTCCATAAGGTGTTTTGGGTATCGCTATCTTTGTCTTTGTATGTAGTGTAGGGAAGACATGGTATCACAAGTATGACACTGACACAATGGGGTCAATTTGTAAAATCTTTATAAAAAATGTTGGGGTTGGAGAAACTCCTATTTTGCCCTATAACTAAGATGGGGGAGTAGTCTCGACCATCAAACGATAAACAAAACAGTCCTAGTGAAGTCCATCAAATCAAAATGGCCTATGCTGACAAAAACCTAATGCCTTATCGATCTCTTGTACAAAAAGTGTAAAAAAGGAGAAATGTATGCAAAAGAAAAATAAGTGTTCAAAAGAATAAAGGTAGTTGAACCAGCTCTCCTCCTCAGGTTAAAACTTATGGAGTAAGACTGTCCTTGTAGGCAGGATGACACACTTTGGCTCAGTTTCTAACACTCTAAGCAGTTCCATACCATAGATTGAGGCCCTCCTGGCCTTCCATGTTAGTCTTTCTTGACTTTCAAAATTGTGTACCAACGTAAAGTTCACAAAGGTCCCTCTCTGTCGGGCTCAGACCTCTCACTTTGCAGTTCAACACAAACTTGCAAGGGGGCTCCCTTCCCCAAGCCTGTTGTACTTCAGGTCTCCCTCAATCAGGCTCAGACCCCTTTCGGATGTGGAAGAACTTTGAATGTGCGTGGCTCTTTTTACAGACCACCGCAGGACCACTTCGACACAAAGTTCACGTTTACTCTTGCTTAATTCACTTTTGCTATTTGTTTGCTTTTAAGCTTCAAACAATGTACCTTTCACTGAGACTTTCAAATGGGTTACTTCCTTTCGCCGGACCACTGCGTTACTTAGTATTGCTGATCTCATAGCTGCCTTTTACTTCCAAGTTCATTCACAGGTCTGCCTTTCTTCACGTCCCATCCACACGCTGCAGCCTTCACTTGTGATACGATGTTGCTACTTCATTTGCTTTATCACGCACTGTCTCTTATGTTTGCTAACTCACCGGCTCTGTGCGCTTCTTTCTTGTTTTGCTATTTCCAATTCTCGAGCCAACGTTAGTACCACAGGCTTGCCCGCGTCTCCCCAACTCTGCCATTCATTCAGGAGGGTCTCTGGAGTCCTTGAAACACAATGCAATCTTCACTTGTGGGGTCTGGCCTTCTACATGTGTCTTTTGTGGTCTGTTGGAGACGACAACCTCCAGTATGGAACCCTTGGGTTTTTCGGCCCGCTGCTCTCGTCCCTTGGTCCGTTACTCTGCTCCATTAGGTGTGCCATCGTTCCAGACGTTTTGATCGTACTTGTGTTCTGCCTTGCTCACAGGGTCTTTTTAGGTATTGCCTTTTATTCGTGTGAGGGGAGCTAACTGGTATCAGGTGTATGCACTTAGTGTAAAGTGCCTGACCCGATTAATGGGACATGTCCAGTAGGATGTGAGAGAGTTAGTCTGGTTACTCTCTCACCCTCTTCCTTGGCCTAATGTTTGTGTAAAAAGGGAGAGTTGGGACTTTGGAAAATCCTACAAAATAGGATGGTGTCGATGAACAGAAAAGTGGGGAATACTGCGTCTCACCATCGGCTGTCTCATGCCCACTCCCTGAAGACCCCTCACCCAGGTGATCCTCCCGCACTGGTCCACCCCCAGGAACTGGATCCAAAAGTGATGGCCGTGTCCTGGCCACCTGGATGACAAGTCCCCGATGACTAGCGGGTGATACACCCTTTGGTTTCTCACAGTAGAGACTAGTGAATCTCAAAGGTTCTGTCTACATTTGATAGCATATCTGAGACTACGGATGATGTAAGTGCCGACATTCAGTATGGGCAACAATTTTCAAAATTTCACGCTTTTTGCAATTAGTTAAGGGAGAGTAAATCTGAACAGCTGTGATATTGTCTGAGATGTGTCTCCTGGCTGTATGTTGCTCCAGAGTGATATCTCTAGGAGTGTTCCTAGCTTGTTTCCGAGCATGGCAGACTACTTTCTTATATCCCTGTGAGCATAGTTTCTCCGCAAGGTCAGCTTTCTGTGCCACATAGTCCTGTAGGGAGGGGCAGTTCCTTCTGTAACGGAGACATTGACCAAAAGGGAGGTACTGTCTGAGGGTTTGTGGTGGTAGCTTTGGAATTTAAGGAGAGAATTCCTATTGGTAGGTTTATGATATACCGTAGTGTTAATCCCACCATCCTTAGCACATAAGACAAGATCTAAAAGTTGATCTGAGTGGCTCCGTGTCATGGTGAAATTTAGAAAATACTCCTCTTTGCCTTCAAACACTGTAAGGACATAATCAATATATCTCGTCAAATGGTTATTATCTTTGAAGGGATTTTCAGTGCAATAGATAGTGATTTTCTCAAACTCAGCGACATATCAATTTGCTAAACTGGGGGCAAATGTCACCCCCATTTCTGTGCCCAATATTTGTCCGTAATAGTTTTTTTCAAAAATAGTTTTTGTCACAGCTTTCTCGGCCCGCTGCATAACAAGTGTCTCTGGGCTCTCTAGTGGCAGATCCTTTTCCCTCAGGATTCGATTTATGACCAGGAGTGTTTATTCCTCACAGATCTTTGTGTAGACCGTATCGATGTATAGGGTTACAAAGAATTACGTCACAGGGTTGAATTGGAGTTCTTTTGTCATACATAAGAATGCTGTTGTATCCTCTAGGTATGACTTCATTTTTATAACTTTATGCTTTCGAAAGAAGTCTATGAACTGTGAAAGGGGTTCCAAAATGGAGCCGACCATTGAACGCCTTCATGGTGGATGAAGTACTTAATGAACTTTAGGGAGTGCATAAAAAACTGGACATTTAGGGTGGTATGGGATGAGGAATTCAAGTTCTTTTTGGCTGACTCGTGGAGCAGTTCCTCTTCGGTCGATAAGTTATTTGATCTTAGATCTTGTATCACTGCCCAAGCGACTATAACTAGTTTGATTGTCTAGTATGATTTTGGACATGGTGCAGTAATATTCATTGTCCATGATAACAGTGGCTCCACCCTTGTCCGCTGGTTTGATTGTAATGGTTTCATAATCTGTTAAACATTATAGTGCAATCTTGTGTCTCTGGGTGAAGTTGGAGATGCCCTGGGGTTGGTTAAATTCTAATTATCTAGTTTCTTCAAAAGGGACTTTTTGAAGGTGGTGGATTCTACACTGATTCCTGATGAGGGGGGTCTAGAAAGTGGACTTATTGTGCAAGTCTGTTGCACTCATTCTTTCTTCAAGCTCTTTTTCTCCAAAGAACTGTTTTAAGCGGATCTTCAATATGGTTGAGCAATTTTGATCCTAGGTTGGAAAGGATCATGTTATGCTGTGGGGACAAAAGAAAGGACTTTTTCCAGTACTTTAATCTGATAAGGGTTTAGATTAACATGGGAACAAATTCAGGGTGAGGGACTTTGGTGGGGACAGGTGTCTGTCTTGTTCTTGTGGTGGAACTGTGTTGTGGGGTTCATGGCGATTTTGATGTTCTCTGTTTGATTCCACCCATGTGTTTGTCGCGCTCTGAAACACTTGTGTACGAGCGCCATAGAAATAAAATATCAATCAAAAATGTCCACTGCTGCGGTTTACCCTCAGCGACTGTTCTTGCCGTCTCTCTTGCCACCTCCCTCTCTATGAAAAAGGTCCTGAATTTCTATCTTCAAAATGCACAGTTCTCTCAGACTGATGTTGGTCAGAAGCCCCCATGGCCGAAGTACCAGCGTCAATGTGCTCTGAGCTGGCACTCGAGAAGCTCCAATTGTCTGGTTGAGGGTGTGGTTTGTTGAAATGCTGTTTCTGAATGTGGCCCATATTAACCATCTCTGTTAGTCTGTTCCTCGTAGTAAGAGTTGGAGGTATAAGGTTATATTCTTTCATGGCTGAAGGCAGCAATGTCTTTTTATTATTTTATTTTCTTGTTCAAATTAAATTCCTTGAACACTTTCATCGCATGCTCTATATCTTCCAAGCTCTTTTTATAATTGTCCAGAATTACTAGATTTTGTATGGAGTCTTATGTCTGCTGTATTTCCTGCATCAGTTTTTCTGTCTTGGCTGTGCCGATAATCGGGATCGTCCAGTCGCGTGTACACTTGTTAGCAATGTAGCTGCAGTCCTTGCTGATCTGGAGCTGTTCCAGAAAATTCTGTGGCTTAATTCTGGTAAGTCCAGTGGGTGCTATAGGAGACCAGAGGTTATTCCATCACCATTGCGCTATGTAACTCAATTTGTATTGTTTTTTGAGGACCTCTAGTTCTTTCCATTCGTCACGTGTGGCACCTCCGCCCAGAGGGGTGTTAGGTCCAAGAATGGATGGATTGGCCAGGATACCCTCGACAAGCTACTCAGCATAGGATAAGTAGTTGGTTTCTGCCGTGGTTAGAGAATTTGCAAGGAAACAGACTGTTTTTGCAAGAAGTGGTTAAAAAAAAGCATAGATAAGCCTGCTAGGGATATATTGCAATAAATGTGGAAAAGGACGCTGACAAGACAGGATAGCAAGATAAGAAGTGCCCTAGAAACCACAGATAAAGGGCAGGCGGTAGACGCTTGTTTTTCTACAAAGGGATACACTTACTCTTTATTGGCGGATTGACTAAAAACACAGCTATTTGGCTCAAACCCTCCTTTCATTCCCTTCACATTGAGTTAATTCCTCTGTTTAGGTGCATAGAAGGCAGCCCAAGTTGAGATGGCTATTTCTTTCATTTCATAGTAAGCAGAGCAACTAGCAGTGGTTGAGTCAAAATCCTTTTTACGTCTCCGTACATATGTGACATCAGATAATCGATGTGCTAACATAAGAGATACAAGCAGCACTTGTATTGTTGTTTTATGTCTCCCCACAGGGAGTCAACGATCTTCATCTACAGAAAAATACGAGAATAGATGGCCCAAGCCTTCAATAATAGCCAGCTGGGTGTTATTCTCAATTTAATCTATGCTACTTACTCAATGGGTCCTGAAGAGTGGTATAAATCAGATAATCCACTGAAACCGGTCGACCAGATACGAAGGGGGATGTCCAATCACTAATTCGTCACCCCTGATAGAATAGCATATAGATTTTAACCTCACATATGGGTTAAGAAGCAGGACCATTACAAAAATTGACTTTCTTCTTCTTAAACTCATAATATGGACTCTTTTGTTTGCTTGCTGGATTTTTAAATTGCATCTTTCAAAGATAATTTTGTCCCTCTATTTTCAGCTATAGCCTAAGGAGGGTCAGCCTCTTTTTCTGTCCCCTAGTCATGCTGCCCACCACCTCAGCCTAGGGAGAGTCCATCACTGCAGAGACAGATCGCATTTGTAGTAGGATCATACAGGCTATTTTTGATAGTGGATTTTTGGACGATACAAATAAATATGGTAGCCCTGTACTTTGTGTGTGAAAATACTCTGGATTATATACATGGTCTAGATACCCATTCCTGGTCCATTTGTGTTATTTTTGGTAAATATACCTTGCCACTACGCCCCTATACCTTGGTTCCTTTTCTTCTGCGCACTCAGCATGTTGTTCGTAACACGCTCGCTCAATCGTTTTGTGAGACAATTGTATTAGACGTTGACATGTTGCGCCCTAAGTTGTCAGGTTTTAAGCATTGCAAGAACTGCCGCTTGAAAATGTCCATCACGGATGGACTTGGGAAGATCTAAGCAAAGTTGGTGCTTGGGAGTCCCCCTTAAAAATTCCCAACCCGATCGGTCGCTAAGTCTTCGGACCCCAATGCCTAAGGGTCTACGCTTGAGAAAGACTGACAGTGCAAAAAAGCAAATGGAGTCCCACCATTCCCACAAGAAAAAAAGAAGGGTAGGTACAGGCATGACTCAGATTTGTCAGAGGAAACTGGGTAAGTCGTACTCTAGCAAGGGGGCCCCAAGAGAGGAGTGAGAGGTATGGAAACATCAGATGCTCCAACTGTTTGACAAGGCCGCAGCAGGTAGGGCTCCAGCCTCAATGCTGCAGATAACATAGGCACCAACTGCGCCCAGAGGTTCTGGCACCAAGTTGACCACTTGAGGACTAAAGCAGTTGATTGCCCTTGTGCCGTCCGTGTTGAGAGCCCTCTTTGGGGCAGCACAGTAGATGTCGACAAAGGACCAGAGCTTTTTGCCAGAGCCCAAGTTGCGATTCTTAAAGTCCATGAGGACCATTTTCGATGACTGGGGATTCCGACCCCTTTCAGAATGGAGCTTATGTGAGGGTAGGAGACCAATGGGAACGTGACTTCTGCACGGACCAGGCTGATCACTTGTCCCTGGCCGAAGGGCTTCAAGGTTTGAGCAGTCTAGATTCTTTGCCCAACCTCAACATCCAACAGGTGGCTCCCTACAACCATCCCAAAGCACAGAAGAGAAAGACTGTCGAGAAGGTGATAGTGACTCTTGGCCTCTGCACCCAGGGAAACCCATTGCAGACCTCCGACCTGACAGACATCTTACACAAGGGTCCTCAGTCTGAGAAAACTCTGCCCTTTAATGCAGCCATCTCTGAGCTCAGTTTGGTATTGTTTATCGACCATGCTCGACGCTGATGCCAAACTGACAAAAACATATAGGCTGACTAGTGTGACTTGCACTATTTGTCAACTCATGCAACCTCCCGAGAGGTCTGGTCGTCCAGGCCACAAGTTAGTTCAAGGCCTGCATCGTCCAAATCTCTCGACGGTTAGGGAGTTGCTCTGGCAAAAATGGCTTGTGCTTCGGAGTATGGCACTGAAGGCCCTCAATGCCGTTTGTGTTTTTGCCAAGTAGTCGCATACTTTGGTGGACGATCGCAGAGGCGGCGGACCATCTCTCAGATGGTTATGGGAGTAGTGGGGTTAATCGACAATGGTCAATGATGGAAAGGTGGTGGCATGCCAAGCCCTCCACGCAGGTCTCGATGGCCGTCACTACATCTGCCATTTGATGGGGACATAGAAGGTGGTCTGGAGGGTGGTATATCTACGCGGTTCAGCGTTTTCCCTGAATCTGCAAGCAAAATTGCTTGACATGGCCTTCGCTGGCGAGCACCACAACGGGCCAAAGGCAGAATAATCCCTGAAGCATTTCAAGGAGTCAAAGCTTGCCGCAAAATAGTTGGGTCTTGCGGTTCAGCACCCTGCCAAGCAATCCTTCTCATTTGGATCCAGAAATGGGGGTTACAGGCGCAAGGGTGCAGTGGAGACCTACCAGCATTGGGGAAATGGTCAGACTGGTACTACTTCCTAGTACCCAAGGAAGGGGTGGGGCTCAGTTCCATCAAGGTCATCGGGGCCTTGAACAAGTTCCTGAGGCAAGACAAATTCATGATGGTGACTTTGAGAGAAATTCTCCAGGTTCTAAAACTCCAGGAGTGGTTGGTGTCACTGGACCTTCAGGATGCCTATTTTCACATGCTGATCCATCGAAAGCACAGGTGGTTTCTAAGATTCGTCATTTGGGCCACTCATTCAGTTCAAAATGCTCCCTTTTAGTCTAACCTCCGCTCCCAAGGTTTTCACCATGCTGATGGTGGCCCAATGACATCCATGTATTTCCTTATCTGAGCGACTTGTTGATCCTACAATGTTCTTCAGAGCGGGTATCGAGGCAGCTTGATGATACCTGTTACCTTCTTCACGGTTTTGGCTTCTCTCTCAACTTCCAGAAGTCGTACTTTACACCAATGCTGAAGCTTCAATTCATAGGAACATTTCTGGACACCTGAGCGGACAAGGTTTTACTGCCCAAACGCAAAGTGAATGCAGTTCTGCTCGAGGAAATTCCCACTAAGTGCGGCACTGGCAGATGTGTTTCTGGTGGAGTGGATCTTTGACCCCCATTATCTATTTTCCACGATTCCTGCCATCCCGTGGGGTTTAAGGAAGTTCAGGAGGTTTCGGGCCGCCATGAACTTGATTGCCCTGGATTGGGTGAGGAGGATGTGGTAAATTGACCTTCTGGAGTAGGCAGTCTGCTCACCTGTACAGCTTCCTTGGAGGCCGGATCTCCTGTCCGAGTCTGAAGTTCAGGTGCTCCACCCGAACCCAGAGTCTCTCAATCTGCATGTGTGGCTCTTGAGAGGCTGAGGACTGGGATCTATAAGAGGAGATGCTTAAGTTGCTACTAGCTGCATGTAGGCCTACTACCAGTTCCCTTTGTGTGCAGGTGGAGAAAATTTGAGGGCTGGTCTAGGGACCGAGGGGTAGACCCCGTCTCATGACCTACTTCTGTGTGGAATTTCTTCTGTCATTGGCCTCATGAGACCCTCAGATAGGCACAGTCAAGTGTTATTTGGCATTCTCGTCTCTGTTTAGGAGGTCACCAGATCAAGGTTCACTCTTTTCAATTCCAGTGATGGCCCAGTTTTTGAAGGGCCTTAGAAATGTTTTTGCCAGCACCATTTGTGGTTCCAGCTTGGGACTTGAATTTGGGTCTTCCATTTTTGATGGCAGCACCATTTGAGCCCTTGAATTCTAAATCCATTATGCTGCTCAATCTGAAAACTGCCTTCTTGGTAGCCATTACATCGACGAGGCGCGTGGGCGAAATCCAAGTGCTTGCCTGTAAACCGCCGTTCTTTAAACTTTTCAAAGAAAGTGTCTATGGAAGTCTGTCCGAAGTGTTTGCCTAAAGTGGTCTTAGAATTCCACACACATCCAGATCGTGGAGTTGCCAGTGTTTTATCCACCAACTTACCCCTCCAAAGAGGAGGAGAGACTCAAGAGGCTCGACCCTAAGAGAGCCCCGAGCTTCTATGTAGCGAAGGGGGCAGCTTTCACATGGGACAATCCATTATCTGTTGCTTTTCACAGTCTAGAATGGGGCCATCTGTGACTAAATAAACGATATCCCGCTGTATAGTCCACCTGGATGTGGCCTGTGGGACAGACGTCCTGTTTGGGACAGCAGAGTTGCAGAGCTTTTTGGTCTAAGCTTTCATCCTGCCACCTCGTGCTTCACTGCTTCCGGAGTCTATCAAGATGAGGAATCTGCGTGAGAAGGCAATCCATTGAAGGAGAAATTACTTACGGTTGATGTTTTTTCTATGGATGCACCTCACGCAGATTCCTCATGGTCCTCTCAGCCTACCAGGCTATGGAAGTGTCTTGTTAGCAATGCTCTCAGAACTCTTTTTCTTTTGTGGGCTGAATCTGAGGATAGTCCGAAGCTTTGCCTCATATAAATAAAAAGTGAATTGTTGCCGTTAAACCTTCACTCTTTGATGCCTGTTCACAACAACAATTGGAATTTTTGCAGGATTAGAATTCTTCCCCCTGTTAAGTGACTCCATTCAAGCACTCCCACTAAGTCAGTGCCTTGTCTGGGCTGCGCAAGGGAAGCCCTTATTTATATATTTTTATAGCAAGGTATACCCTGGATGATAAACCCTTGTATAACACCCCTCTCTATGAATCCCCCTGATCTCACTGAGCCAAGAAGTAGGTTTGTTTTGCAATTTAAAGGATTTATTGGAAAAATTAAACTATATATATATCTCTCTCTCACTTTTATAATAAATTAATATTTGATAGCACCCTTATGAATATAATGTTGATCGACAATAGATAATCTGGCACTAGCACACTTCTTTACAATCAATGAGGAGTTAATATAGGAAGGATAAGGTAGCAGAAAATACTTTTATGGTTTCAAGGAAAAGCAGTGAGGGAAAAATGCAGCACAGAAATAAACTTGATATGATTTCAACAAAAGATAATATGATCACTTTTTCTTTGACAATTCCCTCCCCCCCTATGCAAGATAAGGAGATGGAAGGAGAGCACACAATTCTCAGGAATACAAAATGCAATACAAATTTCCAGTTCCCCCCAGCGAGCTTAGAGGAAAACAGCTATGATTTTAAAGCAGGCAAGATCCTTTTAAATGTGGTGCCAATGAAGTGAAAAATATGCTGAAAATGCTTTTAATTCCCTCTAGAGGCTCAGGGTGAGTGAGAGATACTTTAAATCAGTTCAGGTCAGCCCTACCAATGATTCAGGGATGGTTATCAAGTTGAAAACGTGATTCAGTAATGGAAGCAAAAGACAGATATTTTTACACGTGGTTGAAATGAAGCAAACTGTCAATTCGCGGCACTTTTTTCCGATCGCGATTACGCAGGCTTGTTGGAAAGCTTAGAGTCTTAGCTTTAAAATGAAAGTTAAATCTCGTTCCTAGCGCACACGGTTCCAAAGATACGGACGATTTTGAATGACAGATGCGCTGTGGAAGGTTTTGAATCAACAGGATGGACACACGATTTCTTATGATGCAGTTCTAAATAGGTTAAAACAGTTTGTATTAGATTATTTTAAACTAAGAGATTGGTTTTGCACAGTTCTGGCTGAGTACTCACACTATGAATTTGAAATAGGCCGTCAGGGTTTGGTCAGCAGGTTTGGACTGGACTCCTGGCAGGTGGTTCTGACGTCACAGCTCTCTGGGTCAGCTCTGCTCTGCACTTCACAGCAGTCTGGTCTGGGTTTCTCTGGTTCTGGTCTCTCTGGATACAGCACTGCTTTTTGGGTCTGCTACCGGTTCTGGCAAAAGTTCTTGGCAAAGAATCCAACAGCTCGCCCGGCTGTAGAATAGTTTGGTTGGATTGCTGGATTCTGAAGGCCTGCTGAGAAGAGTTCTCAGCTTGTGGGTTAGGCCTTTGCTTTATGTTCTGTAGTCTATCTGGAGTCTAAATTCTGGATGTTTCTTCTAGATGTTGTGTGGTCCGGCAAAATGCTCCGCAAGAAAATGGAAAATGAATGTTTTGCCTGTCCAAGCAGTCTCTTTTTATGTGTTCTGCAAGTGGGTGTGTACGTGGGCATAACTAAGCCTGCCCCTCACAACTTATCATTGGCCAAGCTCTCCTCTCTCCCTTGATTGGGGGAAGGAAATGGAGTGTCATCGTGATGAGGTAGTTTATGGGTCAGAGGATCCACCCCTGGTCAATTTGCACACATCTATTCTTGATCCAAATACATATTTATGTACCATTCTTCTAATATTATATGTCCAGTTAACATATTTTCTGTAGCACCAAACCATCCGATCCCTGTCTTTGCAAGATGTCGTGTCCACTTATGACAGAATTCTGCCCTTTTCATCAAGAACACAACCTCTAAACTTTTCCAGAATGTACACAAACATGCACAAGGAATATGGGCATCAGATGATAGTGTCAGATTTTTTGACATACATTCGGAGTACTACCTTATTTTCCACTACTACCCCCAGAACATACCACAGAGTCCTAACACCTCTTAAAATGTGCACAGAAAAATCAGAAGAATAATTATATTTATATAATTTTGACAAGTTCGTACTATGAATTATCCATCTTTTTAAATTATGCTCTGGCCCAGAGGGGTGTGGTTTCCCAAAGCACATGGTGGAATTTCTGGTGTGTTCACTTTCTCCAACTCAAGTTGCTCACAGAGGCACTGCCCCTCCCAGTTTCTCTCAAGAGGAAGCCATTTACGACCCCCCCGCCTAATTTAACATTTGCCTGAGCCAAGGAAGGCTCATTGTTCTGTTTCCCTGCTCCCAGGTGCTCCTCCACTGATTCAATCAGAGAGGTGTAACCACCTTTTGGTGGGAACAGCAGAAGGCAGCCAGGCCTGGGAATGCAGTGGCTGAGCAAGTTTCAACTCCTGTCGGGGGTAGTTGCCGGGCAGATTTCACTGTCTTCAAGCCAGGCTTCAGCCAAATGTCACTTTTGTTCCCAGTTTTTCTTCAATCAAATCAAACTTACAATTTCTACACATGCAGCTAGAACGCTGATTCAAAGTTCAAAACTATGACATTTAAACAGTTGCAACCTATGTGACACTCAAAGTAGGTCACTCATTTATTTTAAACATTTCGATTTTAGTCCAATTTCACTTCAGCTGCTGACATCCACAGCTCAGCCAGTTTTGTTACAAACATTGTTTTGGGCTCTTCATCTTTCCAGATTTTGTATGCACACAAGACTACATCTGCTGGTGTTCAGTGAGATTTTTGAATATCTTGCAATGTTTAAAATAGGCATTTTTAGCTTGCATTTCAGAGAAACAAAGTGATTTCCAATCGCTTTTGAGCTAACAGGCACTGCTGTTTTTCCTTTGGCACACATTCCACTCATGGCACTCCTGGCCCATCACGCCCGCACTGGTGGGTGGCAGGTTAGGCGACCATTTTGGTGTGCGCAAGAACTGCGCGGTTTTCCTGGATTCTTGCGCAATGTGGGCTTTTTCGGCCATCTTGGATTTTCTGAGCCCACAGCCCCAAATGTTGCAGCATAATAACTCGAACATGGGTCAAAACCCCTGACACCCCAGTTTTTGAGTCTTTTATGGATTCCTTCTCTCGGCTGCTCAGCGTGAGGGGTGGGGGGGGTGGCTAGAGTAATGTGGCGCATAGTGACAAGGTATATGTACCGCCAACGCCCCGTCCAGAGTTTGTTTAGGAGTGGCGCGTTAAGGCATTCAGAGGTCAAGAGGTGCACAGCTGCACTATGCCCCCTGTAGAAATTTTCTGAGCAACTGACGCTGGATGGGATATCTATCAAGATGAGGAATTTGCAGGAGAAGAGTCCATAGAAAGTATAGAACTACACATTTCTCTTTTTATTTGCTATTATCATTAAAACAGAGAAATGATGGAGAGATATGTTGTGACTAAAGGCATTGATGGTACAGGAACAAGGTATAAGCATCCCAATACACTTGAAAGGGTGACTGCTAGAGTCCAGGAAATTACCCCCTTTCACTGCCTCTGGAAGAAAGATTAGACTGCAATTTGTTGAACAGTTTGCGTTGAGCCACTGTCTGTCAGAGTGCAGTGCGCCACCAAACAATGCACCACACTGCTATATTGGAGCATGTTCAAAAGGTCTTCACAGTGCTGAACAAAGGCCCTTATTGGGCCGGGAGCACAGGTCAGGGGTAACGCGTTTGTCTTGGAAGCAAGACAACGCATAACAACACAGGTTTGAATCCCAGGCTCGTGCTTAGAAACTGGTCCCTGGTATTAAGCGCATTATAAAAGAGAAATTATAAATTATAGGTGAAGCAGGTCACTGTTGCTGCTGTGGCAGTGCGAGAGCCACACTAGTAACCCGTCCCACTCTCCCATTGTGCCATGGCTCCAAAACGTGCTTTAATGGATTGCATTCTCCAAAGATTCCTCATTTTGGTTGATCTCATCTTCAGGGCCAGCTGCTCAGAAAACTTCCACTGGCGGCATAGTGCGGCTCATTGTCTCCTCAAACTCTGCATGCCTTGACGGTGCCAGTCCTCGACTCCGGTTGTGATGTTGGCGATACATACATACATAGCATCAGTAAGCCCTCATACCTCAGTTCTTTTTTTTTCCCACACACTCGGCATGCTGTTTTGGAATACAGCTTGAAATGTTTTTAAACATTTCTTGGGCATCTGTATGTCGGGGCCCAAGACTTTGGGATTCAAGTGTTGCAGTGACTGCAACTAGAAAATGTCCATCAAGGACCTCCACAACATTGGTTTGTATTGTTTCTGCATGGCGCAGGATACCTAGCAATGCAGTGTCTGTCAGTCAATGAACTCTAAGGCCTTGAGGGAGTGCTCGGCCAAGGACCCCTTCAAAATTGCTTGGCAGGTCGGCCACCCTATCCGACATCATGCCGACACACGAAGGGCCTACTCTCAAGACAAAAAGACAGGGAAGTCTGATGCCATTTTAATGCAAAATAGTCCATGGCCCTTCCCAATTGTATTTGTTGCCAAACCGGACGGTTTTACGTTGCTTTTCGAAGATTAAATGCCATCTCTGTCTTCGATAATCACCCAATGCCAAAAACGGATGAATTGATAGTGTGGTTGGGACACTCTAAATACATCACCACCCTAGATCTCACCAAGGGGTATTGGCAGAGTCCCCTGAACCCATCCAACAAAGAAAAAACGGCTTTTCCCACACCTCGGGGGGGCTGTTTCAATATACTGTTCTCCACTTTGCCCTTCATGGTGCCCTGGCCATGTTCCAAATGTTGAAGGATCAAGTACTAAGACCCAGCTCTACATTCTTAGGGGCCTATTTCAATTATATTGTTAATCAGAGTGGCAGCTGGGAGGAACACCTACACTACCTCTGAGAACACAAAGGCCTTGAGAAGGGTGGAACTTTGGGTTAATCCGAAGAAATGCCATTCAGCCCAAAATGCTGTTAAATACCATGGCTATTTTGTAGGCAATAGCCTCTAACCTCTCCCTGGACGCCAAACAGGAAATCCGAGCCTTTCTCTGTCTAGCAGGTTATTACTGCAGGCCCATACCATACCTAATTACTCATCCATCAAGGCTGGGTTTACAGATACGCTGAACAAAAAAAAAATCCAAATAAGCTTACCTAGACCCAGCAAGATGAAGGGGATTTTGATGGTTTAAAACAAAGACCTCTACAATGAACACATCTTGTAGATGCCCGATTTCAATTGAGATTTTTTCCTACAGACAAGCACCTCCAAAGTAGGCCTAGGAGCTGTACTCTCGCAGTTTTGTGATGGGCAAGAACATCCGGTCCTGTACACCAGTAGAAAACGGTTTGCTTACAAACAAGACTATGCAACTGTGTTGTAGTTGGTGGCCCTGGCTATTAATAGAGTGGGCTTTTTTAATTAAATGAGGGGGTGAGAGAAAGGAGAAGGCAATCTGTGTGGAACAGACTTGGATTCAACCAGAAGCTAAGATTGTGAATAACCGACCTAACCTGGTCAAGAAAACACACCTCAGGAGAATAGATCCGCCATAGACTACAGGGACTACCTGAAAAGACCATTATTTGAACCTGAAGAACCATTGAAAGACGTTTCTTTCCTTTGTTGAGCATTCTACGAAACTAGGAACTAGAAGAGACTGAACTCTTTGCCGCACGGTCAGGCAAACAGCCACCACAAAAAGGGATGTAACCCAATACTAAACTGAAGCTCAGATTCTCTTTCTTTCTTTTCATAGTGGTTGGCTAGGCAGTAGGTTAGTATAGATTTGGACAGAGGACCAAGTTTGTTTGTGAGAGATCCTGACAAGTACTCATTTGTTGTTTTCTAGTACAGGGAATCCATCATAGAGATAGGGACTAGACTGTTTTCTTAATTTCTATAAAAAAACATTTGAACGAAACATGTCCTATGTCTGACCTACCACACAGGGTTCAAAGTTAATCACACTGAATCGTGCGTACTACCACTAGTGAAGGAAAACAGTCGAGAGAAGGAGAATGCAACTGTAAGGAAAAAGATGAAATAACTAGAAATATGGATCATGAGTGATCTAACGAAGTTGTACAACCTCGAATATTTGATCCCCTGCTGCATACACTTAAGCCCGATCTCAGCAGATGGAATAAACTGACAGTTACATGGCTGGGCTGGGCAACGGCAGTGAAGATTAGCCTACTGACGTGGGTTTCTCTGTACAATGTTGCCGCGGTAAAGGTCCCCGAAAGACTTCTCCCGGGCAATCAATCTTGAAATCTCCAAATTCATATTGGGTCAGAAAAAGGCAAGGATTAATAGAAATTGCTACAACACCGAAAGATGAGGGAGGATTTGTGTTACCTGACTTGAAGACATACTTAATGCCGCCCAGCTCAGTCTTTCTGGAGCATATGAATTTTTGCTTTTGGACATACCTAGAGGACCAGGTGGTCCACCCGAAAAAGGTTAACCTACTATGTACCCCTAGGAAAAAGGTGCCGGCCAAAGCCACATCACACCCAATGCTGGGAATAATTTGGGAAATATGGAAGGATGGGGTGGGCAATAATCATCTATTCATTTTGCCATCACTGCTGAGTTTGCTGTGGGGCGACCCGATAGATTTTAGTACAATAGGGTGGGGTAGCCCCCCAGAAGTGGTCTAATGTGGGAAGGAATAGGGCAACTCTTTCCGAATGGTAATCTGAATGACTATGGGCAGGCAGTGGAAATACTGGGAGGCCAATCCCAGTGTGTTCCAGTATCTGAGGATGAAGGGGTTAATCCTAAAAAGGAAATGGAGGGAAAAGCTGAGCAGGGAACTCGCGCAACTTGAAAAGGTCTGGCACACAGCGCAGAGTCGAAAAGGGATGATATCGGAACTCTAAAAAACACTACTGATCAGTGAGCCAAAGGACACACCACAGTTCAAGAGGCAGTTTGAAAACGATCTGTGGTCCACACTGCCTGATGAACTCTGAAAGAGGATCTTGAATGTAACCTTTCAAGGTAATGAATCGGTCAACGCCATGACATTTAACTTCAAAATCCTGCAGAGATGGCACTATGACACGGTTACATCATTAAGAATGTATCCTTCTCCAGCATGGGGTCTGACATGGATTCACATGCTTATGAATATTCCCCATCGTCAGGCTGGGAATCCTCGGTAAAGAGAAAATCAGTATCAGTTTCGTTTCTGATCTGTCTTTCTCGTAGTAACCAATCACTGGTCTCTGGGTCATACTGCCCGCAGCCAATGACTGCCCTCTCCCTAAGCCCCACCCCTGGCAGCCATCCTCAGATTTTTACTGCACGTTCAAGTGTTGGGAGTCCTCGTGCTATAGCGCTTGAGCTTTTACTGCGTTTTGCGTTTTTTCAAGGAGTTTTCTCATTTTTTCGGTCAATCGAGCCTCAAGCTCCACCGTTTCTACATCCGATCAACGGGGACCCGTTTTGGAATTTTCTACGCCCCTCAAGAGCAAAGTTTTCGTCGATTTACACTTCTTGGAAGATTCCAGATGATCTGAGGCCTACCTCGTGGACATGGCCCAGGACAAGGGAAGCTCGACACCCGGAGTTCAGGAACTGCCCTGGATGTGGATTACAGAATGTTTTCAAGGAGGATGAGCTTTCGAGATGTCTCTACTCTACTGCCTTCACAAAGACAAGACGCACGTGGAAAAGGACTGTGCGTTTTGCAAGAACCTGTCGGAACGGACTATGGGGGATCGTCGGTCCTGCTTCGCCAGCTGGCTGGAGAAGGGCCCAGCAGGTGAGAAGAGGAGGAGGTCCGAGCGGTCTTCTAAGTCCTGTGAGGGCGCCCCGGCGACAGGGCCTAACAGAAGGCAAAGCACTGCGAGTCCACGGGCACCGGGAGCACCGATGGGTCGGGCTCTTCAAGCTGCCAGGCAGGGCACACTTTCACTGACGCCATCAACCACGAGCCAAATGCTCTGGCTCGGAGAAAGAGACAATCCGAGAACCCGGCTAAGCTTCTGGAGAGGCCCTAGTCGATCTCGAAGGGATCAGCCGAGGGGGAGCGAGGCAGTGACTCCTCCCCCAAGGTGAAGGCCTCAAGCGCGCCTAAGGTGGTGAAGGCCTCTATCGAGGGAGTCGTGGCGGCCCTGGCGAAGCCTGTGGAGGCTAACCCAGTGGAGGTGACCTCGGGGCCCGAGTTTCCCTGCCACCACGGAGGGAATCCTCTTTTCAGCCCATCGATAAGACCCCCATGAAGACCCCAGTGGAAAAAGAGGGGGGGGCGGTGGGTGTCACGGCCACGGATACAGCCTCTGAGGAGGAACTGGTTGAAGTCGTGCAGGGCCTCAACAGGAGGTCTGAGGAGGCAGACGAAGAGAGCGACGGTGGCGCTGACGAGACTCCTGTGGAGGAGGAGCAACCATTGCGCCCGTCGCAGCCGGGGCCCGAGCCTCAGGACAATTTGGTGGCTATTTTGATGGCAATCCAAACCTTATGCACGGAGATAAGGATGAGATTGCCCCTCACCCCAATGGATGACCCAACAGACCCGGCCCGTTGGGAAGCCCTCCGAACAAGCGGAGGAGAGTTCATCCTCCCCCGCCTTTCCAGCCCTTGCGGCCCGCTCAGCCTTCATCTCCTTCCCATGTCCCGGGGGATGACACGGGAACAGATATGTCCATGACGGGGACGGATGACAACAGTGGTGACGACAGGACGGGCCTTCCATCGCCACTCCCTTGGGCCTCCCCGCCTGACGAAATTGACTCCTTCCACGCCATGATTGCCAGGGCATCCAAGCTTTTTCAGCTCTGCCCTGAGGAACAGAAGAAGGAAGGTTTCCTCTATCAGCGAGGCAAGGCCAAGAGGAAGATGGTCCTCGCGTTACCATTGATTGACGACATCTGGGAGGAAGGACTTGCTCTCCTGAAGAACCCATCCACGACGCCTGCCAAGAGGGATCGGTACGAGAAGAAGTACCAGGTCCCCGATTCCGCCCCTTTGTGCCTTATGGCACAGCCGACCCTGGATTCGGTCATCTCGGTGGCCAAGAAGAAAGCGGCCGGGGCGTCATCCTCAACTTCGACATCTCCACCTGACGGCGAGGGAAAGAAGCTGGATGCCATGGGACGACGAGTCATCTCGTCTGCGGCGATGACAATTAAGGCGGCCAACGCCCTAGCGATTGTGCCTGCTACGACAGGGAGATGTGGAACAAGATCGCTCCCCTGCTGGACTTCCTACCGGACGACAAGAGGTTGGAGGCCCTGAAGATCCTGCAGGAAGGTGAGGTGGCGTCGGACCACGCCATAACGGTGGCCACGGACATCGCTGACACCGGGTTCTGCCAGTTGGGCAATGGTGTTTGCCTTCGACGGCGGGGATGGCTCAAGGCAACTGATTTCTGCCAGGACATGCAAACTAGAGTTTTGGACATGCCCTTCGATGGGAACAACCTGTTTGGAAAAACAGTGGATGAGTCACTTCAGGCCATCAAGACCGACACGGAGACGGCTCGGGCCTTGGGAGTGTTGCAGCAACGATGGCCGCCCTTTCGGAACGCCGGAGGCAGACAGGGTGCCTCCAAGGGATCCGGCGGCGGTTCTTCGTCGTACCGCCAGGCGGCCCGCTCCTCGTCGCAGGAGGCCTACAGTGGACGCATTAAGTCAGGAGGATCTCGTTGTCGTTGTCGCCAAGGTGGCCAAGGTGGCAAGGCCACCTCCAAGCAGGACTGAACCGGCCGTATCATCGGGCCCCCACCTGAGCACCGCAGAGTGAGGCCAGCTGGCGAAGTTCGTCAGCGTGTGGGAGTCCTTCTCCACCGACCGTTGGGTGCTGGATGCCCTAGCCCACGGGCACACTCGAATTTCTGAAGAGGGGCCCCCGCATTCCTCCCGTGGTCAGGAAGGAAAATCACGTCCCTCAACTGCTGTTAGAAGTAGGGACGATGCTCAAGAAAGGTGCCATCAAGCTCGTCCCCAAGAGGCTCCGGGGCTCCGGAGTATACTCAAGGTACTTCCTTGTCAGAAAGAAGACAGGCGGTTGGCGTCCCATCCTGGACCTGCAGCGGTTAAACTAGTACATCAAGGCGCAAAAGTTCAGGATGTTCACCCTCCAGCACGTGCTGGGATAGCTGGAGGAGGAGACTTCCTATCATCGCTGGACTTGGAGGATGCTTATTTCCACATCCCCATTCTAAAAGGACACCAAAGGTTTCTCAGCTTTGTAGTCCAGGAGCGACACTACCAATTCAAGGCCCTGCTGTTCGGGCTGAAGCCGGCACCCAGAGTGTTTACCAAGTGCCTCGCACCAGTGGTGGCGCGGCTGCGCCTGCGGGGGATCCACTTCTGTACAACTTCTCACGGACCTGGGATTCACCATCAACTATTCGAAATCCCACCTGGTCCCGTCGCAGGTCGCACTGTTTCTGGGAGCCTGGGAGCCAAGCTCGATACAGTGGCACGATTGGCCTCGCCGTTGGAGGAAAGGATGAAGGCCATCTTGGGCAAGGTGCAGCGCCTGCTGGCCACGGATGTGGCCAGGGTGAGATCCATCAAGTCCCTGCTCGGAATAATGTCCTCATGCATCTACCTGGTGCGTCCTCTACAAGAGTTCCTCGACGCCCGTTGGATACAAGCGACGGGCAGCTTCGAAGACAGGATCCCGCTCAACGAGATTTTCTGCCAAGCGATCCGATGGTGGGGCAACCGCGCGCATCTCGCGGCGGGCAAGGACTTTCAGACCCCGGTACATCAGGAGACGGTCGCGACGGACGCCTCCATGGTGGGATGGGGAGCGCACATCGGAGATCTGCACGTGAGAGGCCTTTAGCTCCCAGAGGAGAGGTCACTCCACATCAACATCCTGTAGCTACGAGCAGTGTTCTGGGCCCTCAGGTTGTTTCTTCCATCCCTCAAGGGCAAGGTGGTGAGGGTCTTCACCGACAACACCACCACGACGTTCTACATCCGGAAGTAGGGAGGCACCAGATCCCCAGCCCTGTCCAAGGAGGCTCAGGATCTGTGGCACTGGGCCATCGCCCAGGGGATGTTTCTGGTGCCCTTCCATCTAGCAGGAATAAAGAACGTCATCACCGACTCACTCAGCAGGGAGCTGCGCTCGTGCCACGAGTGGGAGCTGCGTCAGGATCAAGTGGATCGGCTTTTCCAACGATGGGGCAAACCCCAGATCGACCTGTTTGCGACGGCGACGAACTCCAAGTGCCAGAGGTTCGCCAGCAGGTTTCCCCAGCTGAGGAGCATGGGTGATGCTTTCTCGTTCCCCTGGGACGGCCTGTTCCTGTATGTGTTCCCTCCGTTGCCATTGCTGCTCCGACTCATCAGCCAATTCAAGAGGTCCCGGTGCAGGATGATCCTCGTCGCACCGGCGTGGCCGAGACAGATCTGGTTCCCGGACCTTCTGGACTTGTCAGCATCCCCCCCAGTCAGACTGTCGACGGACGCAGATCTTCTCTCCAGAGAAGGAGGCGCCATCCTCCATCACGACCCGCAGTCGCTGAACTTGCAGGCCTGGCTCCTGCAGCACTAGAGTTTGTAGGGTAAAATATCCCGGCGGACTGCAAAGTGGTGCTTGCAAAGGCCAGGCCGTCCTCAACTCTCAAGTGCTACGGACACAAGTGGAAGAGGTTCTCTGTCTGGTGCCGTGCACAGAAGATTAACCCTCTGCGGATTACGGCCCCTCAAGTGCTACCGTACCTGCTGTCGCTGGCCAAGGCGGGGCTGGCTCATGCTTCCATCAAGATCCATCTTGCAGCGATTTCCCGTTACACCAGAACTACGGGACGGTCTTCCCTGTGGTCTCATCGCCTGGTGAAGGAGTTTATGAAGGGACTGTTCAGATCGTTCCCGCCGGTGAAGGCTCCGGACCTGGCATTGGGAGCTCAACGTGGTGCTGACCAGGCTCATGGGGCCGCCATTCGAGCCTCTGCTTTCGGCACAATTGAAATGTCTGTCGTGGAAAACAGCGTTCCTTGTGGCCATCACCTCCGCACGACGCGTGGGAGAGATCAGGCCCTATCCTGCAAGCCTCCATACTTGACTTTCCACGAGACGAGGGTGGTGCTGAGGACGCACTCCTCCTTCATTCCCAAGGTGCCGTCAGACTTCCACCTCAACAAGCCCTTGGTGTTGCCAGTTTTCTTTCCGTCGCCTTCGTCGCCGGCTGAGAGGACTTTGCACTCGCTGGATGTAGCTACAGCGCTGGAGTTCTATGTGGACCGCACAAAGAGTTTTCGGAAGACATCACAGCTTTTTGTGAACTTTGGACCTGTGAATCATGGGAAGGACCTCTCGAAGGCTTCATTTCCAGATGGCTCTCCGGCTGCATCATGCACTGTCATCGGTTGGCAATTCGACCGTTGCCCGGCCGTCCGAGAGCCCATTCGACCCGAGCGATCGCTGCTACTACGGCGTTCTTGTCTGGTGTGCCCCTGCTGGACATCTGCAGGGCTGCTACGTGGAGGTCGACGCACACCTTCACGAAATTCTACTGCGTTGACCGGGATTCCAGGGAGGAGTCCAGAGTCGGCCAAGCAGTGCTGCGCAACCTGTTCGCCTGAAGGTGGGTCTGGTGAGGAGGTAAGAGTTCCTTAATGTTGAGTTAATGTAATGCTTAATGTTGAGCCTTGCCACCTCCCGTGGTTGTGCATTTGTGTACTGCTATGTATTCTTATATTCATGAGCATGTGAATCCATGCCAGACCCCACGCTGGAGAAGGAACAAGTTACTTACCTGTAACTGTTGTTCTCCATCATGGGTATGGCATGGATTCACATTCGAACCCTCCCTCCTACCCCTCTGTGGCTATTCACTTGGTCATACTGCCACTTTACGTGCTACCAAATCTGAGGATGGCTGCCAGGGGCGGGGCTTAGGGAGAGGGCAGTCATTGGCTGGGGGCAGAATGACCTAGAGACCAGTGATTGGTTACTACTAACAAAGACCGATCAGAAACGAAACTGATACTGATTTTTTTCTTTACCGAGGATTGACGACGGGGAATATTCATGAGCATGTGAATCCATGCCAGACCCATGCTGGAGAACAACAGTTACAGGTAAGTAACTTGTCCTTCAAGTTTACCTCTGTGTCCGAAAGGATGCATTAACCCAGGCACCTAGTACCATATGTGGAGGGAATGTACCAAGACTCAGATTTACTGGAGTGAAATCTTGAGTTGGATAAAAGACATCACAGAATAATTGTTGTAGAAAACCCCTCTGACAATGATATTTGGAATACGCCCCCCCAACCCCCAAAGGACTAGAGGGCATATAGGTTTCCCAAAATGTAGGAAGCGCTGCTCCAGCCCTAAGCTGGAAGTCTCCTGGCCATCTCCCCCGACAGGGAGGATTGGCTCCTCAAGGTTTGGGGTGTGTTTATGTTGGAAAGGCTTTACAGACATGACAGATGACAACTTGGGTGAGTTGAAGAGTGGTGCTTTTTCCTTGGGAAACGCTCAGAAATACCAAAGCTCTTCTCTATACCACTGAAAAGGGCCTAATTTCCTATACGCTGACATTGGTAAGGCGGGACACCAATTGGATGGCAGAGAGGAAGGAATGGGAAGAGAAATTGAAACTAAACTCAAGACCATCCCCTTTCTCCCAGAAACCTGTGAATCAATCAGACAGGGACATCAATGCCAGCAAGAAGGGGGTATGAAAGCGAGAGGTTAAAATAGGTAGAATCAAGGGGAGATTTTATGTATGGCGAATATCTCCAAAAATAATGAGAAGGAAAGAGAACAGGAATAAGGAAAGATGGAAGAAGGGAAAAGCAGACAAAAGATAGAAGTGGATAAGGGGGCAATTAAGAGAAATTGGAAAGGAAAAGATATTTTCTGGTAATTGAAGATGCAGGTGTTGCACATAAGGAAAGTGAAACTTTTGGATGTTGACAGTTGCTAGTAAAGAGGGGCAAGAAATCGGTGGGGGGTAAGGGAGGAAAAGGAGGCAATGTTCGGAAACACTGAGGAGGTCCTTTTGTAGGTGATGGTGCGACCGTTTAAATGTACACTTTCTTTCTGTTTTGAATTGTACCTACCTTCAAGCGATGCATTAACCGTATTGAAGGAGACATGATTGGCGTTAAGTTTTATTATGTACCATTTTCATGTGGGAAAGTTTATTCAAAACAAATTGGAAATACATAAAGAAACCCAAAAAGAGCTCTTAACTTTGCCTAGGATGGCAGTTTCTCAAGGGGTTCTCAAATTCTTATCTCCCAAACCACTGGTAGTGCTTATTTCAACGTTAATTTGGTTCTTACATTCTTGATGGAGGCTTTTTTTGAGCCTATCAATTAATTCCCACTAAATCTCTTGTCTGTCCAGGTCACTTTTAGTGGCAGTCTCCTCTGCAAGAAGAGTTGCAAGCCTTGTCGGTTTCTCCTCTACTTATTCAAATGTTCAAGGGAAAGGTCACCTTACAGTTTAAGTACTCCTCCCTAAGGTAGTTGCAAGTTTTCATTTTCTCCAGAAAATACACCTACCAGTTTTTTCACATCCACCTCTCCTGTCCAAATCACAGGTGAGTTACCTTAGGATTTGACTCTACAAGGCAACTCTAGTTCCACCTCTTAGTCAAACAAGTATCCGCTAGACAACTAGCACTTTGTGTATTTCGCCATCCCTTAGAAAAAAGGAGCAATCTCGTAGCAGACCAGGTCAATGTGGATGTTCCTTTGCATTACGACTTGCTATGAACTCACCCACAAAGAGGTCCCCAATGGTTAGATGCGCAATCTACTAGCACGTAGGGTCTTGACCGAGGTGTTTTTTCATCATTGAGGAAGAGGCTTTGTGTGGCCATCCAGGATTGGATAGCTTCATAGATCGAATTAATTCTGAGAGTGTCCTTCGGTGGTCGCCAATGAGGGGCGTAAGAATTTGCGCATCGTCCGCATAGTTCGTGTATGAAATACCAAGAGTGTTGAGGTGATCGAACCGGGGTTTTGTGTTCACATTTCAGAATATAGGGGAGAGACAGGAGCCTTGGGGTACCCCGCAGGATGTAGGCGTCTGTTTGGCAGTGTCCTCCATGGCGAAGACTCGAAAGTGTCTGTCGGCCAGGAGCGAGGCAGCCTATTGCAGGTCTCAAGGTAGATATGGGCCCAGGAGATGAGGACACGACAGCGGATCTCGTGGTCTACATGGTCAAACGCTGCTGAGAGTTAGAGCACCGAGAGGGCGCCCTGATTGTTGGCAGCGTCAAGCTGTTTTTTCAAGTCTAGGAAGGCTGCTTCAGTCCCGTGCTTTGGGCGGAAGCCTGATTGTTGAATCCCTAGAAAGTCGTGGTTTTCTAGGAATGACTGGATTTGTAAATATGCGACTCTGTCGATGATTTACAAGAGGAAGGGGACCATTGTAATGGATTGATAGTTGATTGGGATAGCAGGGTCGAGGGTGTGTTTTTTGAGCAGCAGTGAAATCAAGGATTCTTTCAAGGTGCATGGGACGGTACTGGAGGCAAAGGAGGTGTTGATGATGGTGGCGATGAGTGGGAGTAAAGGTTCTGCATATTCCTTTACTATAGAGGCAGGGCATACGTCTCCCTTGGAATGAGATAGTTTGAGGCCATTTGATGGACTTGAGAATTTTCGAGAGGAAGGGAGAAGAGCATCGCAGACAGTGGGATCATTTTGAGTATAAGATAAATATGGGAGTTGGCTATAGAAATGTATGTTAGATGGTATGTTTTTTAAAGCACACAACTCAAACACACATCCCTGCATTTTTCTAAAGACTTTTTAGTGAAAGGGAATAAAGTTCAACATTTGGGGTAGTGTCTTATAGCATGGAGTCAACGCCTGAGTACACTTAGAGTTCTAAAGATAGGTGTACCACACGATACAGCTCAGTATATGGACTGGCTGGATTTCTCCCTCTTTGTGTCCGGAACTGAGTGACTCGTTCGCACACAAAGAGAAATTCAAGATCCTGATATACTTGGACATATATAAACTTTTGGCATAGTTTATTTCTGATATCATACTTTTGATCTCTCATGATTGAGTCACAGGGATTTGGGCTTAAATTTAGGATCAGGCTAATTTTCTCAGGGCCCCTCTAATTTCCTCCAAACACACATTGGAACCTTTGAATTGTTGCTTCTGCTCAAAACCTGCTAGTGCTGTCTGGGAACTACATATGTGAGTGCCACACACATCACAATAGGCTTATTGTGTGACCAAATAAATTGGAGAAATACCAGAAGTAAAACTCACTAGGAAGGCAGTCTCTGTTTCACCACTTGGAATTGACCTTTGTTTTTGTCGTGAGTGACTCCATTTGAGGTCTCACCCTGTGCCTAGCTCTTCTAGACGAATATCCTTATTAATTTAGCACATCTATTTCAGAATTGTGCCCCCTAAGTGGGTTATCATTTTATTTACATAATCGGTGCCTCCCTTGTATGACAGTTGACCCTTCGATGCCACGATTCTTGAATGTTTTAAGATGCACTTGTTTTTGTGGATGTGAAGTGTGCTAACATTTGTACATTCATTAAAACATTTAAGAAACACTTTAATTTCTACTAATTGTCATTTGGCATTGTGAGATATTGACTAAAATCTAAATAACTTTAATTTTGAAACCAGGACTGATTTATGTATTATGATGTTTGTTTTTGTAAGGCAGTAAACAGGTCTCCTCTTGGGCACATCTGAGCATATCAGTGTGCACAGTATGTGAAGAGTCATTTAGTCAGATGTGTCAGCAGTTATATGTTAAAACTTTCATGGTCCTGAATAGTATGTCTATGAGAAATAGGTGGGGCGGGGAATGGGAATATTATGGACCTATTAAAGAAATGAGTTCCTAATACTGATTTTATGGATATACCATTATTACCTTGTTGTATAAAAAAAAATACAATTGATAGTGGGACTGGTTCCCTCATGTGCGAAATAGAAACTCTGATAATGCTAAGCACTGTTCTAGTATTATAGAATTGTATGTTTTTAAAAAAAAAAATGTCATTTGTCTCATCTTTGTAGGCTTCCCGAGATGGTGGTATTGCTTCTCCAGCAATGGATCATCGTATTGGTGGTGATGTTGTTGAAGGAGGACGGACAGCCCTGGATAATAAAACATCGCTGCTCAATACGCAGCCTCCGCGTGCTTTTACAGGACCTCGGGGAAGAGAATACAATCCTTACCCGTACACGGACACAATAAATTCCTATGACAAAACTGCTCTGAAGGAGGCAGTGTTTGATGATGACATAGACCAGCTCCGTGATGGTTTGTTAACTCTTAAATGGATTAAAAAAAGAGCTAAAGCATATTATATATAATGGAATAGTCTTTAAGCGTAACAACGTCTAGAGGGAAGGTTTCCAGAATCCGTACATATAAGGATCTATGTTTACAAGATTATGTAATTTCTTGTAAGGCGATGAATGTCACTGATGATACAGAATTGTATTTTCCTATGCAATATTTTCTGGGTTTACCAAATCTGCTCTACTAGTTGGCGAGGCACTATTATAGAGCTGCCACACATTTTTAGAATGTATGTACTTATTTCAGTGTTTTGTTGCTGCTCGGCCAATTGAGGAAGCTTTTTGAGGCAGTGGGTTTTACAGCAGAAGTCAGTTGACTACAGGGTGCAATATGCAAAACACTGAACCAAGTGTATACATCAACCTTGTATTCAGCAAATGTTCTCTTAACACAGCATCAAGGTGAAGTCTACAATGTTCCTTGCTGTCTGACCATCAGCCTCGTTCAGGGGACAAACTGTGACCACAGAATTGATGGGTGGAAGGTTTCGAATGAATCTGAACCACTGGCAATTGCTCTGGGCAACCTTCCACACCACTGTTTTTTAGCCCGTCTGCGCCATTGCAAAAGGGGTCCAGCCATGTGCAAATCAGTCAGCTGCCTCCACCAATGGTAGCTGCCCAGCCCGAACTGCTAGGCCAAGTCCCCTCTGCACAGAAAACCAAGCAACCCCAAACATGTTTCGGCTTTGTTGGACCTCCTCGGTGAGGTGCAGCCTGGTTCCCTATGGCGCAGCGAGCAAGGGACCCCGTTGTTCAGAGGACAAGGCTGCTCTTGGCATATAACTTGTTCAGTTACGTCAAGGAAAGACAAGGACCGGCAAAAGGCTCACACCTTGTTAAACCAGAAATGTATGTTTCTGGAGCTTGTGGATCTGCTTAGATTCACATGCTCTGCATAGTCTGACATCTAGTGGAAGTCGCTGAATATTGCAAGATTGGTTTTCGAAACTCAAACGGACGTTGACAGGGCGTGATTAGTAATACTATCCCTAGTGTGACATGCACTGTACCCATGGTCCTTCATGTGTCGAGGTCCCTCAGATTGTTTTTTTCCGCCATCGAAGTCAGTCGCAAATTCAGAGTTCTCTTCCAGGCTGTTGCCTTTGATTTACTACAAATTTAATTGTAGACTTTCTTCCTTTCCTTTGTTGTTTGCTACGCTGCACGACTGCTCAACCACTCGATGACTCCTGACGAACACTCATATCGTCGAAACACTGGGCCGCTCACACCGTGCAGGCAGAGGCCTCCATAGGTGTGACGGAAGACTCCAACAATGGCAGCTACGGGGTCATGAGTTACGCTTATGGTGATTGGGATCCGTCGGAGCCCCAAGTGCAGGCCCCCGACTCAGAGAAGCGGGCCGGAGGTCTTGTGATGGAGAAGACCCCTGGCAGCGAAAGCGCACACAAATGCAAACACACTAAGGACATACCCCACGGCTGACTCTCGGCGACACCGTTGACCTTTGAGGCCCATGCAGTGACTGGGGATAAAAGCCCCTGGTTCCTCACTGTTCTCTGGGCCATTTTCCACGATTTTGCATCATGGCAGTTCCCAAAAACCAAAAGCGAGGGTTGGTTCGGACACTGCTATGAAAAGGCCCTCCTTTTGCATGCCGATGAACAAGCGGCGAAAGGCATCTCCTAAAAAAAAAACGCCAAAAATACAAGCTTTAATCAAAAAACACATCAGTGCTTCATTACTCAAGGCAAGGTCGCCGAAAAAACACATAATTTCAATGACCTTGGCCCAAAAAGTCACCCAGACAGTTTTCTTACACCATAAACATCCTGTCAGGGGCTATGCGCCATAAAGATACCATTCCCTCCCGGCCCACCCCTACTAAGGATGTCACTCCCTCCCAGGGCCCTGTCATCTCGGGCTTTCCACCCTCATGTCATTTTACACCAGAAAAATGTAATTACATTTTAGGGAGAATGTCCTGTTTCGTGGACTTCATGAACAAACACCCTGACCAGTTGACAGTTCTAAGAGATGCCTCGTAGCCAGTGGCTTCAGCAGAGCCACCCACTGGCAAAAAGTCTCGCCTTGAGCCACACCTCTGCTCTAGGCACTCCGGCCTTGGCATTCCAAGACACCACTCAATATCAAAACCCATCTCAGGACTCATATTATGCTGCCCAAGTAGGGTGCCAGGGGGACCTCTATGGCCAAGACCAGTTCTACGACGATGACAACATTTACATAGTGCAGTCGCCAGACCATCAGGACCAGCCGGTAGCAGATTCGCCAGTTGACAACCAACTCCAGTACAACAAACTGTTAATAAAGGCGGCACAACATTTCAGTATCGACACTCAGGAGACACAGGTTGACAAAGACTTTGTGGAGGATATCCTGGGGGACAAGAAGTCCGCCACCGAATTCATACCTCTCCTGCAGTCAGTCCAGAGGCGTAGCCAACTGTCCCTGCTAACGCCTAATCTCTAAGGCCGGTCTATCCAAGGATAGAAAAGCTATTCTGACCCATGCCCACTGACCCCATTTGTATTAGGGCCCAGCTCAGACTAGATTCTCTAGTGGTCACCACCACCAGAAAATGGGCAGGCACTCACTCCCCTGGCATCAGCAGAAGCCCCGCCAGACAAGGAGAGTAAAAAGATGTATATGTTTGGGAGAAAGGTTGCTTCCTCTGCAGGATACCAGACAGGAATTGCTATCAATACAACACTGTTAGCTAGTTACGGCTACCATACATGGGATGAGCTGGAAGAACTAGAAACCGTCCCAGGGCGTCTAAAGACTCAACTGCTTAAAATTATCTCAGAAGGCAAACAAATCATCAATTTCATTCTGAAAAACAATCTGGATGCGGCGGATAACGCAGGACGCATCATAGCAGAGGGGACTCTCATTAAGCGGCTTAGGCAGTCAGGTTTTAAGCTAGAGACTCAAGCAACCCTCTTAAACATGCTTTTAGAGCCAAATGTTTTATTTGGAAAGGCCGTAGAGGACGCCCTCAAGAGTGCCAAGGACGAATACGACACTCTCAAATCCCTTGGGCAGTTAACAAACAGGCCTTATTCCCGACCCCCCCCAACTCTAAGAGATTTCGAGGCCAGGGTGCACACCATTCCTCTGACTACTCTCAAGGAGGACAGTCCTCGTCCGGGGACCAGTCACAAGGCCAAGGTTCCTCACCCAGCTTTCAAAGAGGGACTAAAAGAGGCAGAGGTAGAGGCAGAACATCACCTGGGAGAGGGTCAGCCCCTCTCAAGCAATGACACGCCATTTCAGGTCCCCTCCCATGCCACTCTGGTAGGAGCCCAAATCACTCAATTCACACACGCATGGGAGGGGATAACCTCGGATAAGTGGGCGTTGTCCACGTGACAGGCTGGTACTGCATCGAGTTGTTTGAGAAACCACCATACCGCCCGCAAAGTCAAAAGAAACTGACAGCAGAAGAAAAAGTCATACTGCTGGAAGAAATAAAGGCGCTGCTCGAGAAGGACGCAATAGAAATCATCCCAGCAAACCAGGTAAACAAGGGTATTTATCCAACATACTTCCTTGTGCCAAAGAAAGACCTTACCATGCGCACAGTACTAGATATGCACCCTGCAAACAGATATGTCAAACCATAAAAGTTTTGCATGTCCACGCTCCAGGAGGTGATTCCCCTCCTGAAACGGGGAGACTGCATGGCGACAATGGACATGAAAGATGCATACTTTCATATTTCAATGCAACCTGCGCACCGAAAATACCTGCGTTTCAAGATGGGGGTGGGGGAGTACACTACCAGTTCAAAATACTCCCATTCGGCATTGCTTTAGCACCACCAAGGTGCTCGCAGTAGTGGCAGCACACCTGCACAGAAAGTCCATCCCGGTATACCCTTATTTGGATGACTGGCTAATCACTGGGGAATCTCCTCAAATTTGGAAGTTAAATACGCAAAAAACAATAAACCTACTCTTCATTCTGGGTTTCTCCTTCAACGGGAAAAAATAAAGTCTAGTGCCCAGCCTGTTAAAACAATTTCTGGGGGCTGCCCTAAATACAAAAGAGGAGCACGCATTCCCCTCACGAGAGAGTACAAAATATGCTGTTGCAGGTACCTCAATACAAGGTCGGTCGCCAGATAACGGTACGCAAAGCATTGCGCTTGCTAGTGATGATGGCCTCTTGCATTTATTTGGTTCCTGGCGCGTGCCTGCTCATGCGTCTAATGCAGGAAAGCATAGCGAAACAGCGGTCTCAGGCAAGCGGACAGACGATCTAGTGGTTGTTTCGCTAACCCTCATTCAGGTGGTTCAGGCTATTTGCTGGTGGTCAGTGAATTTCGGCACTCCCTTCAAGGGCAAGGATCGACTGAGTTTTCGTCAAAAGTTCCAGAAGGCCATCGGGCCTACTTTGCACGCCGGAACATGTCAGAAGAGAAGAAAGAGGGAAGCTCCCTTTTCAAGCTCTGTTCCAGCTGTTGCGGAACGTGTTTGTAGAGGACAAACCCCTTCAGTGCCTCTACTGTCTCCACCCGGACCACCAAGAAGGATATTGCGAGATCTGCATCGGGTTCAGCTGGAGAACCATGAAAGATCATCACAGTAGACTGGCGGCATGGCTTAGCGCCAAGGCCTCTACACCGTGCCACAAGCAGGGGCATGCCTCACCCAGGACCGGCCAGTCCGAGGAGCGGACTTCTAAGTCCTTTAAGCATGCCCCATCCGTGGGGGCCCAAGACGAAGGCCAAGCACTGTATGTCCATTTCCGTTGGGTACCCGCTCAAGCGGGTCCCACAATGAATAGGGTGCAGTCAACCTCACCATCTGCCTCCATCTCCAGCCATCTGTCCAGCTCCTCCTCAAAGAGGAAGTCGGCCAACCCGGCTAAGCTGCGGGAGAAGCCAGAGAAGCTTAAGGTGCAAGAAAAGGCACCCGACCTGCCTAAGAAGACCCAGGCGGCGCAGGAAAAATCATTGTTGACGATTGAGATGGTAGCGGCCGCTCTCTTGAAAGCCAAAGAGTCTGACCAGGTCAAGGTAACCCTGGCTGTGCCCAGAGTGTCCCTGCCCCCGAGGCGGGAGGTCTCCACCGTGGCCGCGCAGAGGACACTGGAAAAGAGGATGCCGGAGCTAAGCCTGAATCCGACCCCTCAGGATGTGAAAAGGGGGGGGGAGCGAGGAGTCCTCAGGACGAGTCGTACTCCAAGGAACTGATGTTTTGTCCTCCAACGAGCAAGACCAGGAGTCCATATACACGATCCATGAGAACGTAGGGGACGATGATGACTGGAACGCCGACGGAGAAGACGGCCGAAACAGGGACTATAGAAATGTCAGTGGCGCAGGGCCTCGTTGGCCTGCCGAACCAACTCCAAGAGATGTATCGCTGGATATACTCTTGGCCCTGCACACGTTGGTGTTGGAAATTCAGAAGAGGATGCACCACCCTGCAGCGCCTCATCAACATCAGCACCCCGCTCCTTAATATCCCACCACAAGGGACTAGGAAACGGGGACAGACAGTGACGACGGATGCCGATGACATTGGCACTTCTGGCCACTCGCTGCAGCTGAGGGCGTCCCCTCCGGACGAGGTGGGGTTGTTTCATGCCATGGTCGCCAGAGCGTCTGAGTTCTTCCAGCTGACGCTGAAGAGTCCACAAGGAGGGTTTCCTCTACCAGAGGCGAAAGGCAAAGAGGAAGACCATCATGGCTTTACCTCTCCTCACCGTCATTTGATAGAAGGGCCTGGCCCTGATGAAGAACCCGTCCACAGCCCCAACCAAGCTGGATAGGCTAGATTAAAAAATACTGGCTGCCGGAGTCCGCACCCAGGTGCCTAAAGTCGCAACCATCGCCGGACTGGTATCGGCAGTTGCGAGGAAGCAATCATCTAACCCCTCATCTTCGTCCCCCGGACAGCGAGGGAAAGAAGTTGGATGCCGTGGAGAGAAGGATCATCTACTCCGGCGTCGACAGTCAAGACGGCCAACGCACTGGCGATTCTGGCCAGGTACAACAGTGAACTCTGGTACGAACTGGCCCATGTTCTGGACTTCCATTATCTCCTCTGGCCCGAATCACTCTGCAGGGCACACTCATGATGTTTTGATCTCCTCTGACCAGCCCCTCTCTATCCCCCTGACCACTCCTCTCTCCTGGAGTGATCACTTCCTCCTTTCCTCCCATCTCTCCCTCTCTACCCCCCAGGCCAAGCCAACCCCAACACTGCCACCAACCTTCTCGGACATCCGGCCCATAAAGCATGCGTCAGTTGCGGCTTTCGCCGCTACCCTCGCATCCTGACACAACCCTTTCCATTCTCTACTCTTCTTTCTCTGATACTCTTGATGATCTTGCCCCTGCCATGAGGATCTGCCTGACGCCTAAAGCCAAGTGCAATACTTGGTAAGACTTTGACCTAGCTACCCTTAAATATAAGTGCAGGGTGGCCGAGAGGAAATGGAGAGCTTCTTGTTTATCCTCTGACAAACTGGCCTGCTGCCTGCTCCAAAGGCAATGCTGGCTCCTTGTCCATTCTGGGAAAAGAGCCCCCATCCAAGCCTGTGTCTCTGCGGCATCTAACAACTCGGCCGAACTCTTCAAAATCTGCAAGGACCTGGCCAACCCTGCTGCAGTCTCTACCTCTCCTGTCGCCTCCCAGGCCCTTTGCATGGCCATTGCCACGCACTTCATCTCTAAAACCCATGACATCTTGTCCACCCTCTTGTCCCCCTTGGATCCCTTCCTCACCCTTCTCCTTCTGCTAACTTTGGCCCTCCCCACCCTCTTTCTCTTCCTTTCCTCTTTTCTCCCCTGATGAGGTTTCTAGACCAGTCTGTTCTATCAAAGTCTTGTCAAAACAGGTACTTCCCTGTTCTTCCAAAATCATCAAGGACCACATTGTCGCTCTTGCTCCTGTACCTGGCCGATTTCTGCAACCTCCGATTTGCCTCAGGGTCCTTCCTAACCCCTCTGAAGCACTCCTTCTTCCCGAGAAACCCACATCTGACCCTTCCTGCCCGGCTAACTATCGCCCAATCTCCATCACTACTTTCCTGGGCAAACTCCTGGAAATGCTAGCCATCTCACAACTTAACCTTCTCACCGATTCTGTTGGTTGTCTCCATGACCATCAGTTGGGCTTTAGAGCTGCCAGAAGCACAGAAACTGCTCTCTGGACATCCATGAAGACCTGCTCTCCAACCTTGACTCCAACATCCCTTCTGTCCTCCTCCTACTCAATCTCTCTTCTATCTTCAACACGGTAAACCATACCATCCTGCTCACCCGTCTCGTGGCAACCTGGGTATCACCGATCGGGCTCTGGCCTGGCTGAACTCTTTCCTCTCTGATCGACCCTCGAAGGTCCAACTTGGGTCCTTCCTTTCCTCCATCTCTCTCTCTCTAACTGCAGTGTTTCCCAGGGGTCTAACATCTCACCCTGGTTTTTCATCTAGTACCTGGCAGCTCTCGCCCATCCCATTGCCTCACTCTGCTCCAACTTTCAGTGCTATGCGGATGACCCAACTCATTTTCAGGCTTCCCTCTGCCACCTTTTCTCCTTCTCTCATCTCGGATTATCTGCTATTCAGGAGTGGTGTGCCGCCAACGATCTCTGCCTTAATGCCAGCAACACAGAGATTCTCCTCATCGGCACACCTTCCCCCTCCTTTCCTGTCACTCGCTGGCCAGCCTCCCTTGGCCATCCTCCTACCCCACCTGCGAGGCTAAGAACCTCTGGGTCATCTTGTAATCCATGCTTTCCTTTTCTGCCCACATCTCTGATGACGCTAAAAAGTCACATTTCCAATTGCACCTCCCCAGAGGTATTCTGCCTTTCCTCTCCTTCCCCCAGAAGCTCACTATCTCTCAAGCCCTGTGTTAGGCAGAAACCTGTGCAGTTCCCTTGGGGACCACTGCAAAAGATTTAGGACTACAGGTGTTGGCAGTAAACCCACTTGGTAGCAGTCTGCACCACCCAGATTTACCTGGTAGCTGTTGCTGAGCAGTCAGACTTCCCTCAAGAAGAGTTAGGCAGTATGCAAAGTATACACAATAGGCACTCAGATACAATAGCACAAGCAAACACTGACCAGAGCTTTGGTATCAAGGTATATAATTATTTATTTAAAAACACACTTATTGAAACACTCCAGCACTATTATGGTAAATCACTCTAAACACAGTTACTATTATTATATATACATCCCGTCTTCCTTATCAGACAAGTCTTAGTTAACACCACTTATTTCCAGACAGAGGTGAGCACTTAACTATAGATGGCACTCCAATAAGTTAACGAAAAAGGGAGGGAAAAAGGCAGAATGTAGGAAAATACACCACACTAATACTTAGGAACTCTTAAGCAAGGCAGGAAAGTCAAAAGTTACTTGTGAGCCAAAGTCCATAGGCCGGGCCCACTCTTGGAGAGACCAGGGCACAAATGCACCCAAGATCACACAATGACAACAGGTTTAAAAAGTCTTGCAGGGAGTTCAGAAAGGTTTTAGTTAGGTTTCAGAAAGGTTTTGCCAGGGTGTCCCAGGCTAACCCAGGGTCGAAAGCCGGGGGCTAAATCTACCCCGTACAGTCGGTTGCAAGGGAAGCCACGCAGAACACAGTACCTTATGTGGAAAGGATCCTCCAGCGGGGGCAGTTGTTCCTGGCAGCGGGTGCAAGTCGCAGCGTCGTCCAGAGGAAGAGAAGATCTCGACGTGGAGGAAAGATGAAGGTCTTTGCACTGCCAGGGAAGAAACCAGCCGCAAAGTTTTCCGGTTAAAGGTACTACCATTTGATTCGCGATAGTGGTAAAACGTGGTATCCCGGTTGCCGGGGTGCTTGGCACAGACAAGGCGGCCACGAGATGCTCCTGGAAGCGAAAAAGGAAGCAGACTGGTTATCCCCACCAGTCGAAGGAAGAAGACTCTCTGGGCTGGAGATCTCCTCTGTCGTTGGGAAAAGTGGTGAGACGGTTCAGCAGGGCTCCACCGGTGGTGTCGTCGTAGCAGGTCGGCTCAGCTTCTTCCTCGTCGAATTCTTAGGTCCTGTGGCGACTTCTCAAGTTTCAGTCCCCAAAGCCCTGCTTTTATGCAGAAAACCCCCATTCACTCAGCCTAGCTATCACTCAAACATGCTAAGTGGTGAGCCGGCTGGCTCGCCACTTGGGCCAATCAGGACAGAGTGCGACTTGAGTTGCCTAGGCAACTCAGTCCAGGGTGCCTAAATCTCCCTCCACCCCTTCTAAGTACCCCAGACAGAGTGGCACCACTTTGGAGGGCTTCTGTGGAGAAGCCCGCCAAAAAGTGGAACAAAGAGCTCAACTTGGGTTGGAGTCACAGAAGCGAACACAAACGCCATTTTAGAACCGAGTTCTGGCAAAAAATACCAACCGGGGAATTAATATTAAATAAATAAACCGGCGGTATGTTCGAGGCTATAGGAATTAAATAATTAAAGTTGGTAGCCTCGAACAATGGTCAATCCCATAGGGATATATTCGCGGTCGAATTTAAAAAGTAGTATCCACTGCCACCAGCCAAAACTCGATCAGGGGGGACGGAGACATGCCCCCTCAACTAACAGACCCCGGGACAAATGAATTGCCCCGGCCAGTATGTCCACAATATGATGGTTTGTACTGGTTCTGTTCAGAATTTGAGACTAGTAAAGTCAATGGTGACTTTACATGCCCTGGGAGACAGTGGTCAGTCCCAGGGTATGGAGTCTATACTGGGGGGGGGTCACTATGACACCCCTGTGTTACTGCACTGAGGGTGCTGTGTAACACACATAACAAAAACACATGAAGCCCTATGGAGTAAAAGACCCCATAGCCCATTGAACACATCTAGAGTCAAAGAGACACACTCAAATCATGTCTAAGAGTGAGGGTAAAAGAGTCTCACTCTTGGCAGGAGAAAAAAATAAACCCCAAAAATCCAGCAAAGCTGCTGGGGGACTCACTAGGTTAGGAAATTCAGCCTAAACAGAGAATTCTCCCTAACACCCTGCTTCTCTCCAGGTTGGACTACTGCAACAGCCTCTTTCTAAATCTACCTGCTTCTACTCAACGCCCTTTGCAATTCCTCCGGAACAGGACTGCAAGACTTGTCCTTGGCCTCAAGCCCTGGTATCGTATCTCTCCAGTCCTGAAATATCTTCATTGGCTCCCAGTGGCTGCAAGGATTAAATACAAGAGCCTTTGCATTGTCCACAAGGCTTTCTGGGGCCTGGGTCTAAAATGCCTTCAACTCTCCCTGCTTAAATACCTTCCCTCTCTAGCTCTTCGCTCTTCCACCTCCCTCATTGTCAGTCGTTTCTCAAAGAAACGAGCTGGGGGCAGATCTGTTTTCGGCTGGTCCCTTCCTCTTTAACAGCCTCCCTGCCACTCTGAAACTTGAGGAGAACCATCTCTGGTTCCAGGAAGCACCTCAAGACCTTCCTCATTGCTTCTGCCTTCTCTCCTCCTCTCCCCTGCTGATCTGTTCTGCTTGGCACCTTGCACCTGGTTTCCCCCTGATTTCGGGCACAGGTACTTGACCACCCTGCCACGCATTCGGCACTGCCTCCTGGCAACCCTTGCACTTGGGTCTGTATCTGTAACCTACAGCCCACACCCCCTTGTTCTGCACTAACTAGACTCCCTCTTTCTGTGCCTTAAACCTAGCACTTGCCACTTGCTGGCTGCACTATCACTTGTTTTTATACTTTGCTCAGCACTTTCCACTTCGCCCTTCCCCCCCGCACATCCCCTCTTCCCTCTCCTCTGCACTTCTGTGTTCTCAATGTCTCTGGGCCCAGTAAAATAGTTGTTTTTTGTTCTCCCTTGTTCCCCTCCTCTGCCTCGTCACGCTCTGTAACACTTGTGTATGACTGCGATACAAATAAAATATCATATATCCTATCAAGGTACAACGGCTGTTGTCACTGAAGACCGGAAATTCGCCAGCAGGTTCCACCAGCCGAGGAGCATGGGGGACGCGCTCTCCTTCCCGTGGGAAGGCCTGTTCCTAAATGCGTTCCCTCCACTGCCACGAATCATCAATCAACTCAAGCAGTGCCGTTGCAGGATGATACTCATCGCCCTGGCGTGGCCGAGTCAGATTTGGTACCCGGACCTTCTCAGCCTGTCAGCGTCGCCTCCGGTCAAGCTTCCGGTGGTCGCGGATCTGCTCACCAGAGGAGGAGGCACAATCCTGCATCACGACCCAGGATCGTTGAACCTGAGGGCTTGTCTCCTGCAGCCCTAGAGATCGGAGGATACGAGTTGCCGGGGAATTGCAGGGAGGTCCTTGCCAAGGCCAGAGCGTCATCGATTCTTTAGTGCTACGGGCACAAGTGGAAGCATTTCGCTACGTGCTGCTGGTCGCAGAAGATCAACCCTATGAGGATCAAGCCCCGCAGGTTCTTCCATACTTGTTGTCCTTGGCCAAGGCAGGGCTGGCGGAAGCCTCTATCAAGGTGCATCTGGCGGTTATCTCCCGCTACACCAGGTCTCCTGGATGATCTTCTCTTTGGTCACACTGTCTCGTCAAGGAGTTCTCAAAGGACTGTTTATTTTCCGCAGGTGAAGACTCCTGCCCTGGCGTGGGAACTCAACATGGTGCCGACGAGTCTTATTGGGGCCCCCTTCGAGCCTACGCATCAGGCCCCTCTCAAGTTCCTCTCATGGAAAACGGCTTTCCTTGTGGCTATCCCCTCCGCCTGGAGGATGGGTTTGATCCAGGCCCTATCCTGCAAACAGCCTTATCTGACTTTTCACAATACAAGGGTGGTGCTGCGGACATACCCCACCTTCATACGAAAGGTCCTGTCGGAGTTCCACCTCAACGAGCCTTTGGTGTTGCCTGTTTATTTATTTTGGCATTTGTATAGAGCACCGAACCCGGAGGCATCCGGGCACTTTTGCTTAAGATCGTAGGTTACAGTAGTTACATATAACTTGGGTTACATATTTTGGTTACATTAATGCGAGCTTAGTTGCAGTGAACATGAAGTACAGATTGGAAAGTCTTGCCTAATGATACAAAGGGGCTACATCAAACCTATAATTACAAGTAGGGAGAGAAACAGTAAAAGTGCAGGTCTTATTAGCAGGTTGTACATGCAGCAGCCTATAGAGACATAGACTAATTGGTAACAATGTCAGCCCGTGGCTAAAAGTCATAATACTTAAAATTGCAGCCAAAAACAGTGGGCAACGAGATATTTTGCGAATGAACCCGAGGCTTACCATCACAGCACACCGCAAGTGGACATAATAAGTAAGATTGCAAGTTCAATCAGGTGCCGTGCATTGTTAGGTTGGTCACTTTAGATAGTAGCAATAGGTTTAATCAGGTATAGCTCGGTGCTGGGTTAGTCACATTAGATAGTTACAATAGGTAGTCGGTGCAGCGCGAGGCTGGGTTGGTCATGTTGGGTAGTTAAAAAAGTTAGTCAGTGCAGCCTGGAGCTGGTCTGGTTATGTTGGGTAGTTAAGAGATAAGACAGAAACGGGTACTGCTCATGGTATGATTCTTTCCAAAACCTTTGTCCCGGTTGAAAGGTGTTTGCACTGGCTGGATGTGGATCGTGCTCTGGAGTTCAACGTGGCACGCACAAAGGGTTTCCGGAAGACGTCTCAACTGTTTGTCAACTTTGGTCCTGTGGACCATGCAAAGGCCTTGTCCAAGGCTTTCATCTCGAGGTAGCTCTCCGCTTGTATCACACAATGGCATTTGTTGGCAAACCAACCACTTCCCGGCCGTCTGAGAGCCCATTCCACCAGAGCGATCGCTCCGACAACGGCATTCCCTGGTGTGCCCCTTCTGGACATCTGCAGAGCTGCTACGTGGAAGTCCACGCACACCTTCACAAGATTCTACTGCGTCGACAGGGATTCCAGAGAGGAGTTCAGGTTCGGCCAAGAAGTGCTAGGCAACCTGTTTGCTTGAAGGTGAGTCTGTTCCAAAGGGAAGAGTAATTACTTCTGTTGAGCCTTGCCACCACCCGTGGTTGTGTAATGTTGTACTGCTATGGATTCTTTATTTGTGACCATGTGAATCCATGCTAGACCCCATGTTGAAGAAGGAACAAGTTACTTACCTGTAACTATTGTTCTCCAGCATGGATCTGGCATGGATTCACATGCGAACCCTCCCTCTGTCCCCTCTGCGGCTCTTCTTGGTCATACTGCCACTTTACGTGCTTACCAAATCTGAAGATGGCTGCCAGAGGAGGGGGTTGGGGAGAGGACAGTCATTGGTTTGGGGCAGTGTGACCCACAGTTCAGTGATTGGTTTAGAGGAGAAATACGGTTTGATAGTGAAACTGAATCCATGCCAAACCCATGCTGGAGAACAATAGTTACAGGTAAGTAACTTGTTCCTTCCTGGAGCTCTTGGCAGTCCTAAAGGCTCTTCAGGCCTTTCAGCAACATCTCCAGGGTGAGACGGTGCAGGTCTTCAGACATCACCACAGCCATGTTCTCTCTGAACAAGCAGGGAGGCACACACTCTCCAAGTCTGTCCAAGCGATCCCAGAAAATATGGAGGTGGGCACCCAAGTGGAACATGATTCTAACATCCAGGGTGAACTCCATTCTCTGGCAGACACTTTAAACGGACACCCTCTATCAGAAGAACACGAGTGGCAACTCGACCGAGATATCCTAGACAAAATATTCTCACTATGGGGTAACCCCTCACTGGACTTGCTCTCCAGAAAGCTAAAGGCACAATGCCCAGACTTTGCGTCCAGGTTTCCCCAACCAGGGTCCAAGGGGAACGCCCTGTGGATGAACTGGTCAGGTAAAATGTGCTTGCACTCCCGCCCCCCCTATCCCCCCCAACCCTCGATCATGCTTGCTCCTATGTGGGCAAGACGGCCTTGGTTTCAACATCTGCTCAAACTGGTGATGTGCGACCCAATTAAGCTCCTGTGTTCACACCTGTTAACACAACACAAGGGGGCCTCCCTCCACCCAGGCCCACAATCAATGAATTAACTTGGCTCCTGAAGTCAGAGTTTGGCCACTTAAACCTTCCACAAAGGTGTATGGATATCCTTAAATAGGGACGTAAACCCAACACCAGACACTGCTATTTTAATAAATGGAAAAGAGTTGTGATTTGGTGCACATCACCATCACTAAGCCATTTAGAATGTTCTCCACTAACATTCTACAATATATGCTTTACTTACTAGACTCCGGTCTGTTATTTACTACCTTAAAGGTGCTTCTGGCGGCCCTGTCGGCTTACACCACTTCACAGAGCAAGATGTCCTGCTGGAAAGTCCCTGTCATTAAGGCATTTGTGGAAGGGGTAAAGAGGCTATATCCCCCAATTTCAAACCCTCCCTCGGGTTGGAATGTCAATGTTGTGCTCTCCAAGCTCATGGGGCAACCCTTTGAGCATATGAACAAGGTCAGCCTAAAACATTTTACCTATAAACACGCATTCCTGGTAGCTATCGCCTCCATAAGACAAGTCAGTGAGCTACAGGCTTTACCTGTACAAGACCCCTTTTTCATTATACACAAGGACAAGGTTGTCCTCCAAACACATCCTAGGTTCTCACCTATGTTCATTTCAGAGTTTCATGTAAACCATTACATAGAACTTCCCACCTTCTTTCAGAATCCATGAAACTCTGCAGAAACAAGCCTCCATACACTTGATGTACGGAGGGCGGTCTTGTACTATGTGAACAAGACAAAACCTCTAAGGAAAACAGACCAACTCTTTGTTTCCATAGCACCTGGTAGAGATAGCGATCAAATATCAAAGAGCGCAATCTCCAGATTGATGGTCTAATGCATATAACTGTGCTATTCCCTATCCAAGAAAGTTCTACCTTTCACCCCAAGGGCACACACTACCAGAGGTACAGGAGCTACCTTAGCTTTCATTGCAAAGGTCACTCTGGATGCCGTTCACACAGCATTACTGCATTGACACACACTCTAAAGCAGATTCACAGGTGGGACAATCAGTCCTAAAACATCTTTGCCACTGTACCTTCTAAATTCCCCCCTCCTTCTCCAGATACTGCTCTCTAATCTATGCAGATCATATGATCCAAGCAGATCCACAAGCGATACATTACTCACTGTAAAAGTATGTATGGTGCTTGCATCTGCTTAGAATCACATGCACCCACCCTTCCTGCCCTACTGGAGTAGTAGGCGCATAGATGTTTTCTGCGTTATCACTGATTCTGCTTTATTTCATCTGTACGCACACTACACTTCATGCAACCTCATGTCAGAAACGATCTATCAGAGGGACCTCGACCCGTGAAGGACCATGGGTACAGTGCATGTCACACTAGGGATAGTATTACTAATCACGCCCTGTCGACTGTTAGGCAGAATCCTATGCAGTTCCCTTAGGGAGCACTACAGAAGATTAGGACTACAGGTATATGCAATAAATCCCCTTTGGTATCAGTCTGTACCACACAGATTTAGTTGGTAGCTGTGGCTGAGCAGTCAGACCTATCTCAAGAGGGAGATGAGCAGTATTCAGGGTTTACACAATAGGACCACAGTGCTATGGGATGAGGAAACACTGACCAAAGCTTTGTATCAAAAAGAATATATATATTTTACACACTCTTAACTCTACACACAAATCACTATCATTAAAGCAAGTTAAAGCAGTCAAGAAAAGTATACACAACTCCCTATTTAAATTGTAGACAAGTTTGAGCAAGAGTGAAAACTGAGCAAAATGGCACAGTGTAAACCAAGCAGAAATGGCACTCTAAAAATGTCTTCAGAGGGAGGGAAAGGTCAAGTTATACGGGGTTAGACTCCTAAACACACAAGCAACACTTCCCATTTGGATTGTGAACAAGTTAGGCAAGGTAGTACTTTAGCACAAGCAATACGTAGGTGAAAACCGAGCAAAATGGCACTGCAACAATATATAAAGGGGAAGAAAAGGTGGTTATAAGAGTTTAGGTGCACCAACACATTTCTTGATGAGAAGCAATCTAGAGAAGGCGGTTATAACAGAATTAACCAGCGTCAATAGGCCTGTGCCAGTGTCATTGGTACGAGGCAAAGTTCCCAAGTCCAAACGGTTCTAGTAGCTGCAGTCAAGTCTTTGTTTAACGGTTGAAAAGGAAGGTGCAGAAGGTAAAAAGATAATTTTAGATGATGGGGATGGAGAGCCCAGAAGGTAAGTAAAGGATTTTAAAAGATCTTTAACAGTACCCAACGAAACGGGAGGCCTGGCGGAACAATGTACCTTTAAAAGTGGAAGAGGCTCCTGCGGTGGCGGTAGTTCCTGGCAGTTCCTGCCGTTCGGGAGATCCAGCAGAGGAAGAGAGGCTCTCGTCGTGGAGGAAGGTTCGAGTTACTGCACTACCCAGGGATGAAGCCGGCCGCGGTGATGCCAAAACGGAATAAAAGGTACGCTCCTTTAAATCACGGCCGTGGTGGACAGGTGCCTGGCTATCCGGTCTCCTAGTGCCTGGCACTGGTGATTCGACCAAGGCAGGTCCTGGAAGGCGATTGGCGAACTGGTTGGTCCCACCAGCTCAAGGGAAGAAGGCTCTTGCAGGTGAAGATCTTCTCTTGTCGTTGGAGAAAAGTGGTGAGGATCTGCAGCAGGGCTTCACCGGTGGTTGTCGTTGCAGATGTCTTCGGCTTCTCTCCTCTTCGGATTTCTCAGGTCCAGTGGCGACATCTATCTTCCAGTCCGCAGGTCCCTGCTTTTATGCAGAAAAACCCCCATTCATACAGCCTAGCTGTCACTCACACAGCGGGGTGGTTATCCTGGCGGGATAACCCCCCAGTCTATCAGGTCAGAGTGCGACTTGGGTTGCTTAGGCAACCCTGTCCAGGGTGCCTATTCCCCCTCCCACACATCCTGTCTACCCCAGACTCACTGGTGCCTGAAGGAGGGCTTCTGTCCAGAAGCCCTCCAAAAGGACAAACAAAGGGCCCCCACCTCAGTTTGGATTACAGAGAGCGACACGAGAAAGAAATATTATTAATGATCGGATTAAAACACCGGAGTAAAGTTAATATTAAAATGACCCGGCGGTTTGTTAAAGGATGTCAGAAAAACTGGTAGCCTCGAACAATGGGAAAATCCCATAGGAAAATATTTGCAGTAGATATTAATGGTAGTTACCACTGCCACCAGCCAGAAACTTTGGAGAGAGGGACTGGACAGTACCCTCTCGAAAATGAACACCACGGAAAAACTTTTAACCCTTCCCAGTACCTTCATAGTAAGATGGTTTGTACTGGTTTTGTTCATAACTATTGACTAGCAAAGTCAATAGTAACTTTGCATGCCCTTGGAGACAGTAGTCAGTCCCACGGTATGGAGTCTATGTTTGGAGGTCATTATGACACCCCTGTGTTACTGCACTGAGGGTGCTGTGTAACACACATGTAAAAAGATGATACCTATGGAGTGACTCCATATCCCATAAGCACAAAAATAGCCTGAAACGCACATCAAAACTATGTCTAAGAGTGGGAAAAAGAGTCTCACTCTTAGCAGGAGTAAAAAACAAACCCTGGAAATCCAGCAAAGCTGCTGGGGGGGGGGAACTCTATAGGTAAGGGAAATTAGCCTTTTAAGAGAATTCTCCCTAACATCGACATCCGTTTTCGAGTTTTGAAAACAAATCTTGTAATACTCTGTGACTTCCACTAGATGTCAGACTATACATAGCATGTGAATCTAAGCAGATACAAGCACCAGAAATACGATTACGGTGAGTAATGTATCCCATATTTGACAAGTTGGCATGTGTCAAATTGCACCCTCAACACCCCAGTTTTAAATCTGGGGCACGCTTTCCCATGCACTCCCATACACTCTGCCTGCCATCCCCCGTCCTACAATCTTGAATGGGGTATGCCCTTTCCTCCTGACACCCCACCCACCCCCATTCAACCCCAGTGATTTCATGGAGCAGGTGGGAGAACGAGCTACGAGGTTGGACTGGTCTTCACCAGGTACATGGTCTACAGCATATCCTTCAGGGTCACAGGGCAGATACACCCCACAGACGGCAAGGCAGAGTACGCCCAGGCCTCAGAAACCTCTGGACTTGGCTCGTACGCCCATGCCACCTAGCGCCCACTGCCATGTGAGGACATGTTTTTGGAGAAATTCCTCACGCTTATGAGATCCCTCAGATGGGAGCCATCCTTCGGGATGTGATCGGGGACATGCTACCACTGTTCCCACCACCAGCGCCCAAATTAATTCCTCCTATGGCTCCAGCGTGTCAGGCCCCCGCGCAGCCTTAGCTGCCCACACCAGGCCCCATGGGGACAGCCCCTCTGCCTCAGGCAGGTCAGGCGGATCCATACCAGCCCCCACAGCAGCCTCCTGTTCCGGTCAGCACACCTCAGCCTTCGGCACCCAGTACTCCTCCGCCCGCTTCGGACCAGCACTACTACACCCTGGCGGACACCAATGAGGCGGAGGACCCCGACTTATTCTTCAGCCAAGGCATTCCATGAACGGCTCGCAGGTCTGCCCGAGTACTTGGGCTTCCACAACCCGAGGTCGAACAACCAGAGGCGGGGGTCCTGGCTGAGGTCCTCACTCTACACCCCGCGGCTAGAACAGGGATTCCATTGCAGAAGGACGCTGTTGCCTTGGCCAAAAAGGATTGCTTAAACCCCATTCGGCGCAGCCCACCAACAGGCACCTCGACGCCAAGTACAGGCAATTGGAGGGAGATACTCTTGTTGTCGGCACACCGTCAACCACACTCCTCTGTGATTGCCGTGGGCTCTATCTGCTGGAAGCTACAGTCTTCCACAGCCACCTCGTCCTCGGCTCTACTAAGCAAGGCGGAGAAGATCTTGGAGGTGTATGGAAAGGTGGTCTACCGGTTTTCCATCTACCTTCTCGGCTGCTATTGCTGATCTATAAATACTGATCATCCTGAAGGCTCGCCTGGCTTGTAACCGGTCGGCAAAAAAATTGAGAACCTGTACTACAGGTGCCAAAATGGGCTGAACACCTTGTTGAGTGCACCAGTTCTCCTAGTTGTCCCATTGTAACGCTCACCTGATTCCCGTAGAGGCGCCGGTCTTGACTGGGCGTATACCGTATCTTCAAAGGTGATGTGTAACACACGGCTGGCTCTTTGGGCTGGACCTCTGTGCACTGTATGTCTGACTCGAAGGGTAAGATGTCTGCAGATAGAAAATATGGGATTAATGAACTGGGTTATTGAATGTCTCTCTCTTCTTCCCTTTCTCTTCTCCTGTAGAACCCCAAAGGTTAACGCTCTCACCTTAGGTAAGTGAACGCCGTGCTCTCCATCTGCCTCGGGGCAGGGTGCTGTAACCAGTTTCTTCACTGGATAAGGGGAGCAGGCCTCTTGACTTCAGAGGACTGCTGTCCATCGTTTACTGCACGAACGGTAAGTTTCGAGTAATTCTAATGTCTTTAAAAGTGTTTAGTAATGATGTCTCTTGTTTTGCAGGGTTCCGGCGATGGCGGATGACGGGCTGAAGTGAGTTGAAGATGGAGCCCGTGTGATGAATAGAAGCGCCTGGAAGCACGTAAGTAAGCGCTTGTTGCCTGCTTCACGATGCGCTCTAACTGTCTTTTTATTTTGCAGGTACAAGTTCGGAGCGGCTGCAGGGTGCCGGAATACCCACTGGGTTAGATGTGGAAAGGAGTAATGGCACGTGAGTATTAAAGTTCCCCAATGTCTTTAAACGCACCTTGTTTTGTCTTTCAGATGCGGGATGCAGCGCCGAAGGCCTCCGGAGCGTGCGAAGAGTTGGTAAGCTTTTGTCTTTCAGATGCCGGAATGCAGTGCGAAGACCTCCGGAGCGCACGAAGAGTAGGTAAGCCTTTGTCTTTCAGATGCCGGAATGCAGCGCGAGGCGTTGGTGGCAGCCGATGGACCAGGTAAGTGAAGCGCTGTCACTGAAGACCGTAATGCTAACCTGTTCTTTCTTGTCTTTATAGGTGTTGCTGAAGACTGGATTCAGGATGGTAAGCCTTTTTCCTTAGGCCCAGGATCAGATGCAGAAGACACGATGAGCGTTCTGCTGCAGAGGATGCAGAATAACGCAAAGCAAGATTCATCCATCGGGTGTGGTTTAAATAGCCTCCTGTAGTGCTTAGGTGTCTCCTTCCACAGCCACGCCTAGGTAAGAAAAGAGTTCCTGCTTTCCAGAAGAGTTCCAGTGTTCTGAACCTAGGGAGTGGCTCCTGCCCCACCCAACAGGAAAAGTAGTTCCAAACAGAAGAGGATCAGAGGCTCAACTGGCAGGCAAGTAAGCAGCATGGTCTGCTGCAGGTAAGTCCACCCAAGCATTATGAGCCCGGCGCTTCCAGCGCTGGGACTGGGCATATTTATGAGCCTGGTGCCACTGGCGCCAGGACTGGGTCCAAAAGGTCCCAATTGGGACTGGTTGGCACTCGGAACCTGGGTTATGGATCTGCTTCCAAGGGAGTTGGGAAAACCCTGACCTTTTGGAAGCATGACACCCATGCAGCGCAATAGCTCCGAAGTGTGGAGGGGCCCATGAGTCCCTAATGAATTCAGGAGCATGCAGTAAAATTCCCGGCAGCTCACATCTTTTCCTGAACCCTGCACGCTAATAGCTGCAGACTCCCTGCGACGATGTGCGGGTGTGTCTGACTGGCCGGGGTTCTGCAGAAGGTTCCGCCTGAACGGAATCATCCTCGGAAAATCAGTGGAAATTTCCAAAACCCTACTTGAAACTACACCATTAACTTCCCCAACAGCACTACATTGACTACTTCTGCCTCTGAACTTTTACTAACAATCTCGTCAGCATGATGAAAGGGGGAAAGGCGTAATAGACTGACTCTGCCCAACTGTGTAGAAAGGCGCCCGCTCCCAGGACTCCCAGATACATCCTGAGGCTGAAGTACTTGGGCATCTGAGCGTTCAGTCTGGATGCAAAGAGATCAACATTGAATGAGCTCCTCATCTCCTGCAGCTGCATAAAGACTTCTGGATGAAACCTCCAGTAGCTGGAACCTACGAGGTACTGCGAGTTCTAGTCCGCCACCACGTTTTGCTCTCCCAGCAGATACTCCACCGTCACTACTATGTTTCTCTCGAGGCAGTGTTGCCAAAAGTCTTTTGCCAACTCGGCCAACATTTTGGACTTCGTACCTCCGATCCAGTTTATGTACCGGACCGCTGAGATGTTGTCCATCTTCAGCAGAATGCAACAATTTACTTTGTCCTTGGCGAAGTGGGAACTGCGAAGGAGCCTGCAAGCAGCTCCAGACAATTGATGTGCAGTTGTAACTCCTCTTCGGACCACTTGCCTCCTGTCTGTAAGCTTCCACACCTTGTGCCCCAACTTGCTCTGCTTGCGTACGACTCTATTCCTAACTCTGGAACGTTTCCGAAAATAGCCTGGCCGTTCCATGCTTCTATATTCTGCAACCACCACTCTCGCTCTGACCACGTGTCGCTGTCCAATAGGGCTAACTGGTGGTATCCGACACCCCCTTGAAGATGCCTGATCTTCAGCCTCTGCAAGGCTCTTTAATGCAATGGCCTGCCTGAATCGACGCTGCCAGAAGTCTCACTACTCTGGCCAGATTACAAAGCGAAATATTCTTCTCCCTCAGCTCTTCCTTGATGCCCTTCAGTTTCTGTGAGGGCAGCTCAGAGCCTGCCTTCTTGGTGTCTATTACAAACCCCAAGAACTCTATTCTCTGCTTGGGTCTGAACTCTGATTTCTCTATATTTGTTAGAAACCCAAAGGATGTGATCAGAGTGCAAATCCAGCGCACCTGCTCCTTAAGCGCATTGCTGTCGTCCAGGTAGACGATAATTCTGATTCCCCTTTCTCTTATAACTGCCACCAACGGCCTCATCACTTTCGTAAACGCCCATGGCACCAAGGCCAATCAGAATGCTATGGTAGGCACCTGTATTGCCAACTCTCTGCATTCCAACTTCTGGTGTACTGTTGCTGTCGGCAGGGTGAGGTAGGCATCCTTCAGATTCAACCTTGCCAACCAGTCCCCCTGCCAGAGGAGATCTCGGAGGAGTTGAATCCCCTCCATCTTGAAATGTCTGTAAATCAGCCATCCGTTTAATTCCTTCTAATTGATTACAATGCTTTACTTTTGCTTTCCTGTGCACCAGAAACATATTGCTGTAAAAGCTCGGCTCCTCTAGCATACTGCGCTCCAATGCTCCCTTTTTCACTAGACTGCACAGCTATGCTTGTAATAATCTAATTTCCTCTCATGCCATATGGATCGCCTGGGGCTCTGCTCTCTGCGCTCAACCCTGTTCCTGCTTGTAGCACCCAGGAATCGCTCGATAATTCTCGCCATTTGCTTAGCAACAAGTCTGTCCTGCCTGGGGGCGTGGGTACCAGACTATGCGATAAGACGTGATTCCGGAGGAGCTCCTCTTGATCTGATAGAATACGAAACAGAAGTGATGCAGGAATATAGTCCTGAATGGTGAATTCAGAAGGGCGGATGCATGACTAGGCACTGCACACAAGGAACGTGCAATGGACATTATCAGTGCAGTAATTTGTCCGTAACAAGCCTGCTGAAGATGTATGCAGCTCTCTGACCGGAACCCAAAATGGCAACCCCCGAGAACAAAGAAAGGAGGCACCGGATTGAGGGGACTGGAGTTTTATGGCTTCCTACAGTCGTGCTCGTAGCTAATCTGATGCAGCCGGAAGCAGAAAAGTAGAGGGCTAATACTTTGGTGCAGTTCGTCGTACACTGCAACGAGCGCCAAGGCAGAGTATGGGAAATGCATAAACGCACAATAACTGAGAGAACGGAGTGCACCGAAAAATAGGAGCTGCCAGACCAGCGCAGTGCAGCCCTGGCCTGAGGGAACTGCCCGGAACAAGAGAGGTGCTGGGGGTGTGTGTGACACTCGGCTGGCTACAGTAACAATATATGAATGTAGCAAGCATCAAACACACTGCTGTGCAAATACAAACACACCAAGGTGGCGCAGCGGCACACAATACAATGTAACAGCTAAAGACCCGAGCGCACCCCAACGTCACAGAGACCTGATACTGCTAGAGCCGAGCACTTTCGTTACAGGACTGGTGTAACAACTCAGGCATTTGGCAGGACACTGCTGCGATTGCTGAGAAGACGCTTATGAGGCCCCCTGCACTACAAGGCCACTCGAGAGAAGGGCTACAATTATCCCGGTGAGCACATGAGGTACTGCGCAGGGTGAGCCAGATATTGTTGCATGAAGCAAGACAGTGAAGGTAGCTGTGAGCGGCCCAAGCGAATACAGTGAAGTCGGGAGGCAAGACAGCCGGGATTACCAAACGCATGGGGGAACCCTTCGAAGCATTGAAGCGGATACAAAAAAATAACATCATTACGGCAGTGCACAATACGAACACCAATCGCTGTGGACACGATCCCGGTCCCGACCGGTTGACACATAGAAGGGCTGTGTAACTGACTGCAGGGGTGCAAAACAATTGCTACACAGCTACGAGTGGAGCGCCCCCTTTGCTTTTCCAAGGGATAGCCGACATATTCAGCCTAGCTACACTTACGGAACACACAAGTGGCCGTAACAAATCCCAATAAATGGTAGCTGCAAGAAATTGCAGAGATGTGTGATACTGCTGGGACAGTCTGCACTCCCCAACATACAGGGCAATTCACATTAACGGGGATTGGGTCTTAAAAGCCACAGACAGAAGGATGGTGCAGGCCAGACCGGACAATAATTGAGGAGCTCCATAGAAGCACCCATAAAGCCTACGGAACTAGATGCACATCACGCAGGATGGGCGAATGGTAGCAGGGTCAGTAATACAGAGCACACGGATGAGCCAACGTCGGGGGTCGTGGGCTTGTGGCGAATAGCCCGCAGTGAGGGCGGAAGGATAAGTCCGCAAGGAAGTGAAGGGGATAGGTCAACCCCCGCATTCATTGGTGCTTCATAGCAACAGCAGTGGCAAAGTAGACCCTTATATCGGAACAGCCCGGAAGCCGGGGCACACAGAGTGAACGGAATAGACCCGCCAACAGAGGCACTGCACGCCACCACACCACAACAGTCCAACAGACGGGAACACCGCTTGTAACAAAGGATAGAACTGCGAAACACGTGGGCGCAATAATGGCATCCAAACCGAATAAAACCAAGGGGAAACAGTCATCAATAGACATTTTTGCCAAGCCAACTCAGACAGCGGAAGGTGCAAAAACGACAGGGCAAAGTACACAAGGAGAATACATCCCAAGTCGGAGCAACCAACAGATCCTGGAAGCCATTGCAGAGTTGGTCATAACTGGAATTCAAAATGTATTGCGTCAGTGTGGATGTTAACCTCCTGAGACAAGATGTCAGGGCATTGACTGAACGCACAGAAGTGCTAGAAAAAGACGTGACGGCTAACATGAGTAATTGCACCGCAAATGCCAAGGAGGTTTCTACTTTGCAACAACAGGTGCGCAATCTGGAGAGCACGGCGGAAGAGGCGGCAGGACGGGCACGCAGGAATAATGTACGCATTGTGGGGCTTCCGGAAGGAGAGTAGGGTCCAGACTCGACAAATTTTATTGAAAACATGCTGCTGCAAGAGATGGGCACTGGGTTACTCACCAAGGCTTTCACGGTGGAAAGAACGCACAAGGTGCTGACGAGAAGGCCGCCTCCGGGGGCCCCTGCTCGACCGATCATCCCTAAGATACTGAACTACTAGGATAGGGAGAAGATCCTGGAGCACTTCTGAAAGGGCGGAACGATAAGCAGAGCATCGGCGACCATCACGGCACACCCGGATTACACTTTACTGGTGCAGAAGCAAAGGCTGAGCTATGTTTTGGGCAAGAGGAGGTTACGCAAAGCTAACCTCAAATACATGTTGCTGTACCTGGCAAAATTGAAGGTCTTGCATAAAGACAGAGCGCTTTTTTCGAGATTCCAGAGAATGCGACTAAATGGATGGAAACAATGAACTTCCTGTCGGAAGCAGATGACCAGACGAAGGGCGGAAAGGATAAGTGAAACTGTATTGCTTCAATAATGTACTTTCAAACAGAGCAGATGCCACTTAGTAATGATTAGACTAATACTATTGGAATTGGGATAGAAGCATAGCCCAAATTAGATAGTAACTTACGTAACATGTTCACAAGGACGTTTAAGTATTCAAATAACAAGGTTGTAAGTAGCGCTAGGAATCACGCTATCACCCCCAGTAGTTAGTTTAGTTAAGATACTGGTAGTGCAATATCCTCCTGCTGTGCTCCATGTACCGGCGGTTGACCGAGGAAGGGACGAGATGCGGGGAAGCCTGGGATCCAGGGTTGGAGCTGGGCAAAATTTGGGAATGTTTGGGGAAAAGGGAGGGGTGGCAGTTGGGGGTAACTAAAGGGGGCCTACATTGATGCACGCAGAAAAAGGACAAGAGGGGTATGAAAGGTGAAAAGGAGACTAAAACGTTGATGAATATGGGTGATCTTAGAATTGTGACCTGGAATGTAAGAGGGTTGAACAGCTACATAAAAAGGAATCGGGTTATGACATATCTTAAACACCAAAAAATAGACATAGCGCTCCTACAGGAGACACACCTGACCAATGACAAATTGGACATGCTAACACGGAAATGGAATCGAACAACAGCAGTGGGTACATCTTACTCAGCGTATGCTGAAGGGGTCCTGATTTGGGTTACACCAAAAGTCCTGTTCAAGGTTCTTGTCATGATCTCTGCTTCCAAAAGGTCAGGGTTTTCCCAACTCCCTTGGAAGCAGATCCATAACCCAGGTTCCGAGTGCCAACCAGTCCCAATTGGGACCTTTTGGACCCAGTCCTGGCGCCAGTGGCACCAGGCTCATAAATATGCCCAGTCCCAGCGCTGGAAGCGCCGGGCTCATAATGCTTGGGTGGACTTACCTTCAGCAGACCATGCTGCTTACTTGCCTGCCAGTTGAGCCTCTGATCCTCTTCTGTTTGGACCTACTTTTCTTGTTGGGTGGGGCTAGAGCCACTCCCTAGATTCAGAACACTGGAACTCTTCTGGAAGGCAGGAACTCTTTTCTTACCAGGAACTCTTTTCTTACTTAGGCGTGGCTGTGGAAGGAGACACCTAAGCACTACAGGAGGCTATTTAAACCACACCCGGTGGATGAATCTTGCTTTGCGTTATTCTGCAACCTCTGCAGCAGAACGCTCATCGTGTCTTCTACATCCGGTCCTGGGCCTAAGGAAAAAGGCTTACCATCCTGAATCCAGTCTTCAGCAACACCTATAAAGACAAGAAAGAACAGGTTAGCATTCCGGCATCTGAAAGGCAAAGGCTTACCTACTCTTCGTGCGCTCCGGAGGTCTTCACACTGCATTCCGGCATCTGAAAGACAAAAGTTTACCAACTCTTCGCACGCTCCGGAGGCCTTCGGCGCTGCATCCCGCATCTGAAAGACAAAACAAGGTGCGTTTAAAGACATTGGGGAACTTTAATACTCACGTGCCATTACTCCTTTCCACATCTAATCCAGTGGGTATTCCGGCACCCTGCAGCCGCTCCGAACTCGTACCTGCAAAATAAAAAGACAGTTAGAGCGCATAGTGAAGCAGGCAACAAGCGCTTACTTACGTGCTTCCAGGCGCTTCTATTCATCACACGGGCTCCATCTTCAACTCACTTCAGCCCGTCATCCGCCAACGCCGGAACCCTGCAAAACAAGAGACATCATTACTAAAGACTTTAAAGACATTTGAATGACTCGAAACTTACCGTTCGTGCAGTAAACGACGGACAGCAGTCCTCTGAAGTCAAGAGGCCTGCGCTACCTATCCAGTGAAGAAACTGGTTACAGCACCCTGCCCCGAGGCAGATGGAGAGCTCGGCATTCACTTACCTAAGGTGAGAGCGTTAACCTTTGGGGGTCTACAGGAGAGGAGAAGAGGAAAGAGATAGGGACACCCCAATAAACCCAGTTCATTAACCCCATATTTTCTATCTGCAGACATCTTACTCTACACGTCAGGCATACAGTGCACAGAGGTCCAGCCCAAAGAGCCAACCGGGTGCTACACATCACCTTTGAAGATACGGTAGTCGCCCAGTCAAGACCGGCGCCTCTGCGAGAATCAGGTGAGCGTTACAGTTCTTCAGAATGTGGTAGACAAAGATGTCAGGATGGCCATTAGGGGATTGGTTGAAAGTAAAGAAATATGTGTCCTAAACATGTATGCCTTGAATCAGGACCCCACTACTTTTGTTTTTTTTTTATTTAAAAGTTGTTTATAGTTTACATTTTATAATAAACTTTTTACAACATAAACTTATTTAGAATTACTTTGGAGACTAAAGAAAAACGAAAAGGAAAACTTTTTTCAACATAGAATAAAATATAACATATATCATAAAACATAACTAGTAGCATTCCATATGCGCTTATTTACACATTAAACAGTGTATTTCAACATAAAATCCATTCTACATCTTGGAGAGTTTTCATACATAAACCATCATACTGTTACTTACCAGAGGGTACAAGGTTAACCAGATATTTCTTTCACTTAAACCGTGTAACCCATATAACATAATTACAGCATTTTGTCTATTACAAATCGATCTAGACAGTTTCATCATGATGCATTTTTATCTAAAATCTGATTTCTAGTTTCCAGCTCCTCGTTGATTTTAAACAATCATCTGGATAAAACCAGAATCAGACGCATACTGTCCCCCTGCATACTTCGTTCCCAAAAGAAGGCCCTTGCAATAACATTTAGACCAGGAGAATATTCTCCCAGGAGCGTACATCTATGTCCCTCAAAATGAGGGCAAGAGATGTTTTATAGTTTCTATCTGGTTTAGGGAATTTAAAAAACGACAATTTAGGTCCCCATTCAGATGAATTACTTGATGCCATTTGTGCATATGTTCTAGGGTGGAAAACTGATTAAGTCTAAATCTTAAATAAAGATTTCTCACGTTATTGCATGGACATTTAGTGAGATATAGGTGGTCAAGTACCCCGCTTCCTGAGTCTTAGTGCACACTCAGTGTACAAGGCATATTCCTTATTTTGATCTAGGGTCAGCATCCAATCCCAATCATACAATTTGCTTTTATTTCTGGTTAATCCGGTTGTTAGATCTTGGATAGTTACATCAATAGTTTCTAAAAGTAAATTCATTTGATTTTTGAACAATTCCAAAGAATAAACGGCACCATTCGATAATAGCACATTCAGATCCTGATATAGTGAGTTTCGAGGAGGCAGTAAGATTTTTGTGTATCTGGTCAGTTTACGCCATTTCCATTTTTTGGCTAACGATGATAAACCCAATTCATGGCGAATGATCGAATTAGGTAGTGCCAAAGATAATCCCAAAGTTTTTTTCCGTAGAATACCTTGAATCTTGGGATTTGACACAAGGTTATATTTTGCAGCGTAATCTTGAAAATTGTCCAATTTCAGCTGAAGACACGACGGTGTCCTGTCGAGCATGATGATGTCATTGGCAGAGCCAGTCCAGTTTTAGGCTATCAAGTCTTACTGGAAACATACCCTTGCCTGTCCACAACATATCCATGTCCGAGAGATACAAAATAAACAAGGTTGCTGCAAGGTTGCAACCCTGTTTAACACCTATTTCCGTAGGAATAAGAGGGGTTAAGGAACCCTCTTTATTTATTCTAATTTGAAAGGATGTATTAGTGTGGAACATTGCTACCAGTTGAATAAATCTTTTAGGAAACCCCAAGTGCAAAAGTTTGGCCCATAGTACTTCTCGTATCACACAAACGCATTTGTTAAGTCCAATGATGCGACATATGTTGGGCCAGTCACAAGTAATCTCGAATTAGCAAATGCATGCGCTAATATGGTTGCATTGAGAGATGTTTTGATGTTCCTTCTAAAACCAGATTGAAATTTCGAATAAATATCATTGTCATCAATATACTTTTGCAATTTTTTCAATAGCAAAATAGCAAAAACTTTTGCTGGGGTGTCCGTGAGGGCGATCGACCGAAAATTTGACGGATTGTTAGGATCACCTTTTTTCTAAATTGGTATAATGATGGAATTCTGCCATGATGCAGGAATGCAGTTTGAATCCATGATATTAATAAAACTGGTATAGAGAATTGCTGTCCAGAAGATCAGATCATCTTTTAGAACGCAAGAAGGTACCCCATCCGGTCCTGCCGCTTTTGAGGATTTTAAGGTGTTAATGGCATCGACTATGTCTTCCATATTAAAAGACAAGTCATCAGAGAATTGTTCATTAAGGACACCCGAGTTAAAATTGCGAAAATTTGATGGTAATTTACATTTCTCAGAGATATATTCTGTCCATGAATCAGCAGATAAAGAGGAGCTTAAATCTTGAATCTCCTGTTTCTTGGTGTTATTAATTATCGACCATAGCCGGCAGGTGTCGTTAGATATTAATGCTTTCATTGTCTGCTGGTTGTCTAATAACTTCCTCTTAAATTTTATACATTTGTTCTTGTTTTTGTATTTTAGACAAATGTTCTTTTTACATTGTGAATAAATGTCAAAATTCAAAGACAATTTTCGCAATTTTCTCAGACAAAGATTTCTTTCACGTTTTGAAAAAGCTATTTCGGCATTAAATGAGTGAGAATGTCGTGTAAGGGAAGGTCGTGAAGTGTTAACTATGGACAGGAGATGATTTTTGATTATCAAATTATTCCAAGTTTTGCGAAGCTGAGCATTATGCTTTATATCGCCTGCTTCAGGAATTCTCAGGAGATCCTTATGTACCATATAATTCAATTGTCTGCACATAAATGGGGCCCAGCCCACTGATAAGTGAGCACGTTTGATATTTATCATTTTAAGGATAGGATTTCTTTCCCGGGATGAGGAAGGTGTTCTAATGGTCATCCTAATAGGAGCGTGATCACTATAGAAAGTATCAGATATAACTATCTTATTCGCCCCATTAGATCTTAAGTTACTTCACCTCTACTCCAGGTACCTGTGTGGAATGCAGAATCAAAGTCCACCTGAACTATATAATCCCTAAAATATTGAATCCATTTTTTTCCTCTGGTGATAAGAGTATCTTTGTGTTTGGAAGTGTTACGGTGTGTGTCAGAGTGCCCTGAACTAAAACATATCGAATTAAGATCTCCACCAATCAACATCGTATAATTTGGATTGTGCTCATTTGCGGCCAAGAAAATTACATCTAATAAGCCCCAAAAATGTTCTATATCGCAATCAGCTGGATTAAAATATACCCATGCCAATAAATATGTGCACTCAGGATGTCCACATACGTAGATTTCAATCGCCAGTAAGTTTCTTGTGGCGTATAGAAATTTTGATTTGTGATTGATGGAGTTGCTAATCAGAATTGCCACGCCCCCAGACGGACGGCCAGTGAGCCCTTGACGAGCAGGCACACTGAAAGATTTGTATCCATCAATAAAGAATGTGTTGGGACACATTGTTTCCTGTATGAGTAAAATCGTTGGTGGCTGTATACAAACCGAACCCTTGAGCCAGTCAACAAGGTTTTTCATCCCACAGCAATTCCATGAGATGAACCTAAGATCCACTTCATTAGGATTGCTTTTGGTTTGCCGCCATGTCTATTAAGAAAGTCATTAAGAGTGCTAACCAGGTTAGATTGGAGGCTGCACCTACAAGTGTTGAGATCTGAGTGATAAATTCTACTGCCTGCTCCGGACTTCCCGTCTGGCTTTTCTCACCAGGTTGATTTTGGTCACGAGGAGGCAGAGCATCCAAGAATGTATCAGCTTCTTCTATAGATCTCAGTAAAATTAATTCTAATCCACGCAGTTCAAAGTCCTTCCTATGTTCCCATAACAGGCTCGTTATAATTAGAGATTGGGGAGCACAGATCATGCGTAGATTGTTGTGATTTGCAAGCCTAATCCATTCAATATCATCAGAAAGTAGACCTCAATTGGGGACTTCCTTTAAATACATTAAATATGAATGATCTGTTTAATCTTTGTTGTCCATTCATTTGAGGGTCACTTTGCCATGCCAGTATATAACGTGCATCCCTAGAAAAAGAAAACTCTTCCAAAGCCGCCTCGGAATTTTTACGTGATAGTTGTCCTATACTTTCCGAGTCGATTTCATCGTGACTGATCTTTGCGGGTGGATTGCTCTGTTTTTGTTTCAAATTAGCTAGTGAGGAGGCAGCTTTTTCTACACTACCTAGAATGTTTTTGGTAATTTCATCAGTAGTTTTGGTATCTTCGAACCTTCCGCTGACAAGAGCATCAGCAACGTTTCCGTGGTTCGTACTCAATTTCGTTTCTGTAGAATTTGGTTGTTCATTACTAGCCAAATCACCTACTGGGAGAAGTGAGTTTATTTCAGGCTCAGGTGTTATTTCATTTCTGCTTGTTTTAATTTTAAGAACAGGATAGTATGTTGAAAGACACCCTTGCTTCTGAATGTTTGGATCATCAGAAATAATGTCCAATTTACCATTCCCTTCTTTTTCCAGGGCCTTTGCTCCTATGCCGTTTAGTTTCTGCTCTCATGGAAGAGCCAAGTTCAACAATGCTTTTGATTCATCGTTGAGTTGTGATAAATCGATCACCAACTCATTACCTGACTCATTCGAATGGGCTGACTTTTTTTTCATGTCCATTATAGGTGCTACTCTGCTGTCACTTATTTGTTTTAGATTTTATGGACTCTTGTGCAGATTGGACAGGATTTTTTAAAATATTTTTTGGTTTATTTTTTTTAAGGCCTTTGCTTGTGCACGTTTCATTTTACGAGAAAGAAACCCTACAGGAGTGTCCTTAGTAGAATTTTCTTCCAACACAGAGATATCAAGACATCGGCCAATGACCTCTTCCTTGACCGATGTCGATTTGCCACTCTACACTATAACTGCCACTGTTTCGGCACTCCTCATCATGTCCAGAAGTGGAGTAGGGCTATTTGGATGGTCTTCAGAATAAGGAGAGGATGGAATAGTAGGGCTTATCTCACAAGTAACAGGTTCAACTCAATTTTTCTGAAAATATTGTTGTACCGTCAGACGAAACAACACTTCATCTATTTTCACTGAATTAGCTTGAATTAGCTTTAACAGCACACAGGTGGATGTGTTTGGAGCTATATTTTGGACATTTGGTCCTAAGGTGAGTGCTTTTGCATATGAGACTTCTTCAGTCTGAGTACAAGAATCATGGTTTACTGTATGTGTTGTTTGCGCCATTTGTAATATGTGAGTGTAATAACGTCATTTTTTCCGCATGGCAGGTGGCATATGCCAACATAAAACCCTCAATTTTACGTATTTTTCCTGTTAGATCTGATATGTTATCCTTAATAGAGTTCAAATAGACATGCGTGAGATCGTGGCCTTTATCCAATAAATTTAGAATAGAAGTAATTACTGGAAAAGCCGCATTTTCCTCAACCATATTCGTTGGACTAAGTCCGGTATTTTCATCAACATCAGAGTTAATGATCGGTGGCTCATTGTCAATTTGATCTTTTACATCCTCCATGTGAGCCTTTCCCATAAACGAATCAAACTTTGGTCCCATACTTTTGTTAGGGAGAATTCTCTGTATAGGCTAATTTCCCAAACCTAGTGAGTCCCCCAGCAGCTTTGCTGGATTTTTGGAGTTTAATTTTTTCTCCTGCTAAGAGTGAGACTCTTTTTCTCCCACTCTTAGGCATGATTTGAGAATGTCCTTTGACTTTGTAATGTGTTTTAAGGGCTATGGGGTCTTTTACTCCATAGGGCTTCATGTGTTTTTGGTAAGTGTGTTACACAGCACCCTCAGTGCAGTAACAAGGGGGTGTCATAGTGGCCCCCAAACATAGACTCCATACCCTGGGACTGACTACTGTCTCCCAGGGCATGTAAAGTCACCATTGATTTTACTAGTCTTAAATTGTGAACAGAACCAGTACAAACCATCATATTGTGGAAGTACTGGTAGGGGTAATTCGATTGCCCCTGGGTCTGTTTTTCAAGGGGCACTGTTCAGCCCCCCTTGTTGAGTTTCTGGCTGGTGGCAGTGGTTACCACGCGAAATATTCCACCGGAATATTTCCTATGGGATTTTCCCATTCATTTTAAACGCACCACTTTTTTGTGCAATGTTAAAGATACGGCCGGGTTATTTATTAAATATTTTTTCCCCGGTTGGGTCTTTTTGCCAGGACTCGGTTTTAAAATGGCGTTTGTGTTCGCCTCTGTAACCCCAACCCAAGTCGAACCCTTTGTTCCACTTTTGGCGGGCTTCTGCACAGAAGCCTCCAAAAGTGGTGCCACTCTGTCTGGGTCTACAGGATATGTGGGAGGGGGGAATAGGCACCCTGGACTGAGTTGCCTCGGCAACTCAAGTCGCACTCTTGTGTGATTGGCCCAGTGGTGAGCCGCCCGGCTCACCACTTAGAATGTGAGTGACAGCTAGGACTGATGAATGGGGGTTTTCTGCATAAAAGTAGGGCTTTGGGGACTGGAACTTCAGAAGTCGCCACAGGACTTAAAGAATCCAAAGAGGGAGAAGCTGAGCCGACCTGCAATGACGACACCACCGGTGGAGCCCTGCTGAACCAAACTCACCACTTCCCAACGACAGAGAAGATCTTCTTCCAGGAGAGTCGTCTTCCTTTGAGCTGGTGGGGTTAACCAGTTCGCCTTTTTTCGCCTTCCTGGATCGTCTCGTGGTCGAATCGCCCGTGCCAAGCACCCCGGTGGCCGGATAGCCACGCTTCACCACAACCGCGAATAAAAGGGTAGCACCTTTTAACCGGGAAACTCTGTGGCTGGTTTCTTCCCTGGCAGTGCAACGACCTCCAGCTTTCCTCCACGTCGAGATCTTCTCTTCCCCTGGACGAAGCACCGACTTGCACCCGCTGCCAGGAACAACTGCCCCCGCTGGAGCTTTCTCGCCATTTCAGGTACTGTGTCCCGCCTGGTCTCCCTTGCAACAGACTGTTCAAGGTGTCCCGTAAATCATTGACTCTCTATCCTGGGGTGACCTCGGACCTGTTAACTAACTTTTCTGAACTGATCCAACTCCTTTTTGAACTATCTGCAAAGACTTTTAAAGTGTACTTCAACTGTGTGATCTTGGGCACATTCCGCCTTGCTCCCTCCAAGAGTGGGCCTGGCCTATGAACATTTTGCTCTACAGTAGACCCTGCCTTTCTTGACCTTGCTGTGGTTCTTTAAAAGTGTTGGTATTGTGTGTTATCCTATTTCTGCCTTTTCTCTCCCTTTTTAAATCATTATTGGAGTGCCATCTATGGTTATGCGCTCACCTCGGTTTGGCTAAATAAGTGATGTCTTAACCTAGACTTGTCAAATAATTAATTAGGGAGGTGTATATATTTCTAGTAACTGTGTTTGAACTTGCTTGACATATTAGTGCCAGCATATTTTTTACAAGTCTGTTTTTAAATAAATAATTATATACTTTTATACCAAAGCTCTGGTCAGTGTTTGCTTGTACTACAGTATTTTTGTACCTAATGTGTATACTCTATATACTGCCTAACTCTTCTTGAGAGAAGTCTGACTGCTCAGCCACAGCTACCAGGTAAATCTGGGTGGTACAGACTGCTATCAATTGGGTTTACTGCTAACACCTGTAGTCTTAAACGTTTTGCAGTGGTCCCTAAGGGAACTGCACAGGTTTCTGCCTAACAACTTTTTCCAACATCATCATTCGGTTCAACAGACAATGATTGGAGGCTATATGGGACCGTGTTACCATCCATTTCACGTTCCTTTCGTTGCAAGTCATAGAGCATTGGAACGGATTCATTCAAAGTTTAATCATGAAGCTGAATAGGTGCTGTGCCGTCAAGTGCCGAATCAGACTTAGCTTTGGAAACACTTTTCCCACTTCTTAAACTTCCAACCATGATCAAACAGTTAGATAGAACTGGCACAAGAAGCACACACTATCAAATATTGACAATCAGAAATGCACAGGTCAGCACGTTAATGTTAAAGCAACAATACACAAGTGCATTTGACACAACTTACTTGAAAAGATGTCTTATTTGGGCCACCCGCCACACGCCACACCGTCAAACAGTCCAACAGTACACTTGCGATACACTTCCGGTGCGCGTGACTGGAGAGGTAGGAGCTGACTTCACCAATCAGAATCCGGGAGGAGGGAAGGACTGATGACGGTGTGGGGAGGTGTCTAGGAAAGGGGTGACAAACCAATAGAAAGGTTCTTTACTTTGATAGAACAGCAAGTACGGACATACAGACAAGTGAGGACAAGTAAGGCGATAGTACTAGCAGTACTAGCAAGTACTTAAATAAAGATTGTAGGGAGTTACTTTTGTAAAATCGAAGACCGCAACAACAGCGTGTTTTGAGACACAGAGACCTTCCTCTTGTGCACTCGTATGGATCAGTGCAAAACAGCAAAACCACGAACACGCAGTCCACAGAAGCACAGTTGGGCGCGAGGTACCCCGACACAGAGAACAGTCCAACAGTACACTTGCGATACACTTCCGGTGTGCGCGCGGTGAGCGTGACCGGAGAGGAGTAGCTGACTTCACCAATCAGAATCCGGGAGGAGGAAGGGACTAATGACGGCGTGGGGAGGTGTTTTTGTAAGTTCGAAGACAATAACAACAGCGTGTTTTGAGGCACGGAGACCTTCCTCTTGTGCACTCGTATGGATCAGTGCAAAACAGCAAAACCACGAACACGCAGTCCACAGAAGCACAGTTGGGCGCGAGGTACGCCGACACGGAGAACAGTCCAACAGTACACTTGCAATACACTTCCGGTGCGCCCAACTGTAGGACACCACTACTTATTTTAAATCATTATATCCCAAGATTGGCCCACATAGAGACGTTAAACCTGACAAACGAAAGGTCAGATAATAAATTTACTTGCCCAACCCCAGCTGCCAAAGCATTGAATGCGCTGCTGCGCACACTAAAACTAGCGGATGTGTGGAGAACGATGTATCCACGAGACAGAGTATACTCGCATTACACTGCCCCGCAGAATGTATACAAGGTTAGACTATGTGTTTGTTGGAGAGGAGGCACTATAGGAGTTCACACAAGCTGAATATAAAGCAAGAGTCCTGTCGGATCATGCCCCTCTGGTTACCACATGGCAAGTGTTGCCCTGTCCCGCCACCGCCGAGCCAAAATCCAGACCTGGAGACTTGGGGTCGAAGCTCTGAAGGACATTGGATCCGCTGAAGTGCAGGAATATTTTAAGTACAATATCGGCAGTGTATACTCGGCTGGTATGCTTTGGGAGGCCTGCAAGGTGGTGGTACGAGGAGCAGCGATGGCCAAATCTAAGGGGATGCAAGAGGTAATATTGCGGGATTTACAAAAGGCAGAGCATGAATTGGAATCTATAATGCGGGCTGGTAATGGATCGCTTGAGGAGGCTAAGGAAGTGTCCTGCCTTCAGCAAGAATGTAACAAACATTGGGAAAGGTTGGGTAAACTAAGCTATAAGAAATACATACGGAAGCTAGTCGGAAGCGGTCTCATTCCTGTTTGTTTGTGTGAAAGAGCGGCTAGCTCACCTCCTCATGGGAAAGATGTGATAACCGAAATCCAGCACACATTATAGCTGGAAGGGTTATCGAGCAGTGAGGTTGCTCGAGGCAGCAGCTCATGCTGTTTTGTATATAAAACCCCCTGCTTACTGCTTATTAAGTAATCTAATTGCAGAGTAGACGCAGACTTTTTTTCTTTTGTGAGGCTCAGAGGAGAATCATTGGAGAGTCTCAAACTCTGTCTGTCCCAGCCGGGGTTACAAACTCGAACTGCAAGCAAGGATTATAGCGCATCATGCGCTGAATGTGCATTATGCGCTGAACTCCCATTTTCATTACACCATCCCCCCCTCCCTGCCCCCGTCCTGGCTGACAATTGTGTGGTGTTGATATCCTGAGTCACACAGAGATTGACTCCACACAGACACATTTGCTTCCTGTCAGGTTCTTGCTTTTACCCAGGTACTTTCAAGTACTCTCTCTTGATAAGGTGTGTGAAGGGCGACCTGACAAGGGTGAAGGGCGGTATTGGTTTGAGGGAGAAGAAAAGGACAAGCTGAGCCTTCCACCCAATTTCGGCGATGAATGCCAGATATAATCTCAGGAGTGGTTTACTTACAGGCGATCTTAGGGCCCCTGAATGGGAGCGCTCCTATGTATCAAAACCCCATTCCTTAGAGGACAGGCAGAGTCCTCAACCACACCTAAATGTTCCAGTGGGTCAGGAAGTAATTGTGTGCGCCCAGGTACACAATCCGGTCGTTACTCAAAGGCGAAGCGGGGGTGTTGCAATTGGAACTTTAACCTTGGATTCCACACTAAAGGGAGGGAAGGTCTTCACCCTTTCAGCCTCAAACCTCAAAGGAACAATCAAGCAGCACTTTTGCAGGCGAAGACACGGGAGCCTGGGAGAGCTAAATACGAGCCCATTGGAGTGTTCATGTAAACCTACAAAAAATCCGGTGGGGACCAGATTGACAGGTTGCACAATCCCTGACCTTGACTTTATGTAGGGTCTCAATCTCTCACCCATCCCTCAGAACAGTGCAGTAATTCCCCTTAATACGTCCAATCCGACGGAAGACACCAGGCGGGAGATAAATGTGCATAACTACAGGATACATGACGGTACATTCCATACCTTGCCCCATTGTGTAAACCAAGAAGTGGCCGCAAATGTCATTACCCTCACAGCCCTGAACTTGGTACTTAATTCATTGGTCAGGGTTTTTGAAATAATAAAAGGCGAAGTACAAACCCACTCGGGAATCCTGCTGGAAATGTCAAAGGACATTGAGCAATGTGATTTCTCAGTGGTGGGATTAAGAAATGCCATTAACACTCTGGTTGCACCACCCTTAACTAAGTTGTCTGAAGCAATGGAAAATCAAAACATGGCAATATTGCTGAAATTAAAGTCACACTGAAAGCTTTGTGTGAGAATGGAAAAGAAACCCAAGCCCTGATAACTGACCATATACTTTCAGAAAAGATGGGAAAGATCGAGGAGCCGAAGGCTAAACACCCGCAGAAGTAGTGGAGGAAATTCCCATCTTCAACGACACTCCACTCTGAGTCTGTACTGGAGGAATTCCGCTGTCTGGCACATATGGTGGATGCAGACTCTGGCGGAAAAATAATCTAGAAGAGGATGTTATTCCTCCTAAAGAACACAAAGGACTGGAAGGTGATGGATCTTGGAAGGAAAGTTCTCAGCAAAACTATTGGAGGAGAAGAAGGGCCAAGAGAAAGAGACAGAAAAAGATCGCCTCAGTGGCCCTGTTACCTGTTCAGCAAGGAAAAAATAAACTAAGAACATGGAGATGAAAAAGCTTGAAAAATTAGACGCAAATGAAACAATTAAGGGTCTTGGTGATCCAGTGGTAAATCCTTGTGCAAAGGTTGGGGCAGATCAGGCCGAATTAACGTAAAGAGATCATAAGGAGAGCGCCAATAAATCAACAAAACCAAAAGAGACACAGGCAGCCAACAGAATCATTGGTGCCAGAGGAGACAAACGTGATAAAAGCCGCTATAGGTATCCACACGGATGAAATTCAAGTGCCCAAGCAGGGAGCCCATGCTTTGGGTCTCCCTAACACCGTTGGGAAACCAGTAAAATGGGCCCGATCTTCTTGCCAAAGCCAGTTAAAAAGCCCAAGTCGGACACCGGTGTGATTCTGAGATTAGCCCCTATTTGTTTAACTGGGAAGAAGAAAGAGAAGTCTATAATTGATGGGATCATGCATACTGGAGATCTTTTTATTGGGCCACAGGTACCCCAGTCGGACTCAGACAGGAGAGAAAGTGATCTCTGCACCCAAGGACCAAGAACAACAGAGAGCAGAGAATATAAGAACAGAAGAATCAGAAGATCATCGTGTAGATGACGCCAGCCCTAATAGTATTGTATCTGGAGTTAGCCAAAGAAACTCCACTCCTTTTTCAGTTCCAAGACTTTGGCTCTCATGTTCAAAACATAACCTCAAAGACAAATATTTGAATAGATGTTCTATTTTGGATTTTTTTTTAAAAGGTTCTAGATTTTTTTTTCATTTAAAGATATTGAATATGTTCAGTTCCCTGATCACAATGCTGGGTACATGGCAGAGGTCGGATTCTCCTCGAAAATAGGAGCAAATGCAGTCCTATCAGCGGCCCGATCCCTACGGCAACCAGGTCTATTTGTTTATGAAACTCCTCCCCTTTTAGAGGAGCGGTGTGGTAAGGAAGGCAGCGTTGAGGAGGGTTGCCAAAAGGAGTCTTCAGTCAAAAACAAAGAGATGGCAAATATTGGTCAAGGTTCATACAATGGTGTACGTACAGAGATATGGTCAATGATACCAGAGATAATAACGCAGGTTTGCCAGAAACTAGGGGTAGGCCAGACCTCTCATTAGTTGGGAGGAAATTAGGCTTGTGAGTTGGAACACACTGGGCTCCAGTTCCTTTAAACATTTAGCAATGAGGAAGGAGGTTTTTGGAAATTGTCTGATCCTCCTCTAGGAGACATGGCTAGTTAATTCCCATCATCTGGAGGGGTTTACAATGATAATGCAACCAGCCACCACCAAGGGAAGGGGAAGAACAAAAGGAGTGTTGCTGACAGCATGTAAGAAACTGCTTATTAAAGAGATGGTTGCTATCCCCTGTAAGCAAGAGGGGATTCTAGCAGTCAGGATGGCTGTCTCATCAGAGGATGGTTTGAAGAATTTAATAGCCATTAACCTATATTGGAACCCTGCGTGTGCCAAACTCACTGATTTTCTGGAATCTCTATCTGGTATTCTGACTCCGATAAAATTGACCCAAAAAGACGCCCATATTCTTATAGCTGGGGATCCAAATTCACAATGTGTGTCAAGTAATGTAGGTGGTTTAACATCTAAAATTAATCCAGTCTCTGTCAATGGAAGGAAATGGTTGTCCTTCTTTTCAGATTGGGACATGAGGATCAAAAATGGCTCTATTGAGGGGGGATGTTCCCCCGGCAGTAACGTGGAACCGTGGGCAATCATCATCCAACTTGGACTACATTTTCCTTTAATCTGGTTTATTTAGGAACTGTACGCAATTCTCTGTAAAGGAAAGCTGAATGAGTGATCATAAGTGCCTGGTAGCCACCATCTCCTGGAATGTTAAGGGAAATATAGACCTATGGTCAGACAGAATGGTGATAAACAAAAAAACAGATTGGTTAAGTACAGGAAAGATGGAGCACATTTGAACAAAGCTCTTTATCAGACCTGGAGTGGTCTGCAGACAAAAGATTTCAAACAAAAATGTAGTCCAAATTGGTTCCACGATTTCCTGTGGGCAGTTAAACATCCCCAGACTCTGTTCTTACGGAGAACTCAGTCCCATATACATACCTTCGATGAAATCACATGGAACAAAAACGAGAAATGCGCAATGCCATGAAAGGTATGAGGCAGGACATCTTGGATAAGGCCCAATTGTCTGAAAAGCTAAAAATCATTAAAAAAAAGATTATAAAAACTGGTCTACAGAATGACGAGAGATGATTAGGCGACAACACATCTCGCAGCTTCTGGGCAATTATCAATATAATATAGCCGAAAACAACCAAAAAAGTAGTCAGTCCAATAATGTGTCCGAACAGAATTGGGTGAAACATCTTACCATGTAATATCATAACCAAAGGGTGCTCTGATTCACAAGATCTCAGGTGCTCCTTGGCACCTGGAATTCAGAGAGGAAGATGTTCTCGAGTTCATTAATAAGTCCTCATCTCGAGAGCGGCTGGTCCTAGCGGTTTAACTTACCATGTTCTGAAGGGTAATGGGAAACTGTGGGCTTGAATACTGACCGTATTTTTCCAGGAAATAGTAAAAGAGAGAGATTCCCCCTTCTTGGAAGTCTGCCATTATTATCCCTATTTTCAAGAAGGGGGATCGTAAAAATGCAGCAAATTATAGGCAAATTATAGGACCATTACGTTGTTGCACAGTGTGCAGGGAGCCAACAAATCAGACTATCGAACATCTGTTGAGAGAATGTCAGTGCACTTGGGAGGCTAGAGTGAAACACCTTGGTGGTTTCGCCGATTCTCTAGACCACTTAACTTGGCAGATGTTTTGGGGAAAGTATGATAGCCGGTCATGAAACATCATTGATGATAAATGTTCTGTGTCTTGCAGCAGATGGTTCCTCTCCACTGATTTCTGATGAAATTTAATATCTGGTGGTCCGGGTCACGGAGACCGTGCCTGTAACCCCATGTTTCTTTTTTTCTTTTTCTTTTCTTTTTTTGTACGGATTCTTTTTCTAATTTATTTCTTATTTATTGTTTAGAGAAACTAATATGTAAATGTGATATTGCTTTGTAATGCCAATGCTATTGAATGTAATTGTTTTATACTTTATTATATTTGTGAAAAGCCAAATTTGGTTGTACCTCAATAGAAAAAAAAAAGATATACATAAAACGCCAGCACGAAGAAGGGGATAAACCTGGCAGACTGCTGGCCTGGTTGTACAAGAGTGAGACTGCACAATGGCCAATCCGTCCAGTGCAGGGTAACGCATGGGAAATTGCAAGATACCCAGGAAGGAGTTAATGAGTGTTTTGTGATTATTGTAAGAACCAGTATAGTGAATCCACGGGAGGGGAGGAGATGGACACACAAGAAGGGCTGACAGAGATAAATCTCCCTAAATTAAGTCAAGAAAAGAGGGATAGTTTGGAGATAACCATCACGATTGAGGAGCTAGAAACTGTGATTAAAGATTTACCTACTAATAAAGCCACAGGGGAGGATGTACTCGCCAGCAAATTTTATAAAGAATATAGGGCCGATATCCTTCCCCCACTGCTAGCAATGTTAAACGAGGCGCTACAATACGGTAAATTACCTGGGTCCCTGCGGGAATTGATAATTATCCCCCTCCTCAAACCTAATAAGCCAGATACATAATGTGAATCATATAGGGCCCTGTCATTACTGAACCAAGATGCGAAGATCCTTACAGCAGTTATGGCAATGTGGCTAAGACCAGTGATGGGTAAGCTCATCCACTCGGATCAGACAGGATATGTCTCACATAGAAATATTACCAATAACCTGAGAAGGTTACATCATATAATAGATCACACCAATAAGGGAACACAGGAGGTATCAGTGGTGTCACTTGATGCTGTGAAAGCGTTCGACTCAGTCAAATGGCTCTGGTTTGTGGCGGCTCTGAAGGGCTTCGGCATGGGTCCCACATACATCAGGTGGTTGCAGTTATTATATAATGCACCGATGGCGAGAGTCAGGACGGGCTCCACTCTCTCAGAGCATTGGCAACTGAGTAAGGGCACAAGACAAGGATGTCCGTGGTCCCCGATGCTCTTCATACTAGCTTTAGAACCGTAGCAGTTTATATAAGAACGTAGTTTGGGGAGGTGGGTATAAATAAATCGGACGAAAGGCATCTGATCTCGTTATATGCAGATGACATGCTCCTGTACCTGAAATACCCAGAGGAGAACTTGCAGTACGTCCTGGATGTGATGGCACGATATGCTATATTGTCTGGAATAACGGTGAACCCCCAGAAATCGACTCTGTATCCCCTGGGGGAGTATAGAGGAAAACCCATACACATACTGCCGGTGTTGCCCATTAAATGGGAGTTAGAAACAGTTAGGTAACTTGGGGGTGGACAAATATCATGATCTCAAGGTGGAGTATAGGTACAACACAGTGAAGGCGGTTGACAGAATTGAAAGGAGCATGTCATTCTGGACAAAGCTACCTCTGCCCATGATGGGGTGCGCAGCATTACTGAAGATGGTGGTGCTGCCGAGAATTTTACATTATTTTGCCTATATTCCGTTCGCAGTCCCTAAGGGGTATTTCATGAAACTACATAGCATATATGGTATAATTCAAGAAATAGGGGGGTGATGTGGAAGCTCCAGAATTCATATGAACTAGGGGGAATAAAGCTTGCCGATTTCGAGGTATATTTCATGGCTAGCCAACTACAATTTTTGGCCAAATGGTTGTCGGATGAACAAACACCAGAATCGAGGCTGCTACGGACAGTAGGTGCTCCTTTATTTTTAAACAAAGTCTTATGGCTGTCTGATTCGTATAAAACCAGTGAACACCTCCTGATGCTCCTTGGGTGCGATATGTGGCATAGGGCGAGACAGCTAATAGGGAATGCAGCACCGTATTCCCTGCAGATACCATTAGTTCCGCTAGAATTAGGTGGATGCACAGATCAGGCGGAACTTTCAGAAGAGTTGGGAGCGCATGGGGGTCACAACAGTAGGGGACGTATTAAAGGAAGGGAAGCCCAAAGAATTTGAAGAGCTGATGGTAGACACCGTGGGCAGTACATCACACACGTACTTCTGAGGAGCCTAAAACAGAGATGGCTGGAATCTGATACGCCCTGACAGCCGGATGAGGTGATTGAGTCATTTTACAATGTATCGGAAGGTGGACATGAAGTTTCACGTATATACAAGCTATTAATGTCTAAGTTTGGAAGGGAAGTGGATCAGATTAGACATAAGTGGGAAGCAGACCTGGGTGAACCACTGTCAGATGAGATGTGGAGTAGAGCAAAAAGGTATCGCAAAACAGTGTTGAGGAATACACAACTCCAACAGATTCAATTATATGTGATTCATAGAGCATACCTGACTCTGAACAAAATAGCCAAGTTTCACAAGGAAGGTATTCAGTCTTGCCTGAAATGTGGGGAGGTAGATGCGGATCTGGTGCATACGTTTTGGGCATGTGTGGAGATTAGCAGATTTTGGAGGGAGGTGGGCCAGTTGTTGGCGAAAGCTGAAATCACCTTGTATGTGGGTTCTCCCAGGGCTTGCCTGTTATGCAGCTTTCCCAGGCCCAAACGAGCTAAACATGTGAGCAAGCTTAAAGACTTAGCGTATATCTAGGCGAAACGGAGAATAGCTATGGGGTGGGAAGCACATCTAAGACCTATGGTACAAGTATGGTGGAGGGATTTGTTAGTGTGCCAACGCGAAATCGACAGTGTGACAAGAAGTGAACAGCAGGCAGGTGGAACAAGGGGAGTGAGGGGTAGAGGTGTATAGACAACTCGTAGCTGATTTGACAGCTTCTGAGCACAATACCACAGACCCGGTAGAGAGATCTGTACACGAAGCGGCTGAAGATGGACACGAGGAAGTAAGAGAAGAGGGAGGTGGTGTAAGAGGTGTGGTGTAGGCCTGGGTTGTGTGGTGGGAGTTGTGAGGGGGGTGGGGGCGGGGAAGTTGTTCTGTTATAGAAAGTGTATTGTTTGATGATTAATAGTGTGTGTATTGTTCTGATTATGTGTAAAAATCAATAAAAGTGGTTTTAACAAAAAACAAATTCTGTCCTTGCCACCTACTGCGAGAAGTACTCTGCTCTGTGCACTTACCGCCTGAGGCACTCTGTTTATATGTGCCTCTCACTCTGTGGCCTCTGGAGTGTCAGGTCCTTGTCAGGGTGTGGGGGGGAAAGGAGTTGTGCTGTCTGCCTTCCCAGTATTGAGCACTGGCGCCCTGAGGCCTTCTTTGTATACTGAAGCGACCGGTTGATCGGCCCAATGTCGACCGATCCCCGCAAAAACTAGTCCTGGTGAGATCTTCCTTATTGATAAGGCAGTATAAGTCCCAATGAATTGTGACTTTTCCTTTACAAAGCTGTCTCCAAATAGCATGCATTTTTGCACCTTTGCCTGCTTCGTACGTGGCCAAGTTGCTGAGCTTGCCATCTATATTCAGCAGTAGACCCCTTTATCTTTCCGACGAGAGCACGCAGTATGAATTCCCTAAAACACAAAATGCTTGTTGCGTCTATTTCCCAAGTGTCTGCACGTCTATGGCTCTTTCGTATCCTTTGCCCTGTCCACTAGGTCCATAATTCTGGCCTACAGCCCTGCCAGTTTCAAAACCTTGTCTTTGCAACCTTTCCAGGCATCAATCAATGCCTTTCTGTTTGCCTCTGGATGTCTTTGTGACAAAGGACACCATTTTTGGGTCTTGCTCTGGAGTGTCCGTGACTTTGCCTGGCAAATCCAGCCACGGGCACTCCACTCTCATGTGGAAGCGCGCCTCCTGATCTAGCGGCTTTCTGATTCGCTACACTATGTAGAAGGCCACTTTGGGTGAGGGCACCCACTCCGTTGACTTAGGGGTCTGATGGCCTCTGGGTCGAACATATTGACTGTACTACATCCTCCTGTGTTGAGGTACTTTTAGCTGGGTGCTTCTGTGCAGCCTCTATGAACACCTCGGCATCCTCCTCATTAGCCGGCGTGGAAACACTGTCATCTCCTGTTAGCCACCCCTGGAGTAGGGGGTAAGAGGTGTGGCACAGGCAACTCTCGTAAAAATGCATTCTTCAATTTACTGAAGCCGTCGACCACCTCACAGGGTTCACTGTTGTCCCCTTCCTTGGAGCTTAGGGGGCTAAAAGGGGGCAGCTGTTTCTGATCCTTCTTACTCCCCCTTGTCGGGGTGTCTGGCAGAAATACCCTCTCCTGGTCTGTTCGCTCTTCTCTTCCTGTGCACTCCCTCTCCACTCGTACCTTTAGCCAACATGGACTCCAAAACATCCAGACGTTCCTTAAGAGTTCTCACCCTTTGGGTGACTGCTACCATTAGAGCGTCTCTGAGGACTTTCTGAAAACCTAGGGACAAATCCCTGTCGGCATCAGGGACATCTTCCAACAATTCCTCCTCACTCCACTCCGGGGAGGTGCTCCTAGATGCCATGGGCCCACTCAGGTAGGACTCAGCTAGCTGCTCTGAGGGTCATCTGCCTTGCAGTACACCTTTTATTTATTTTAAAGAAAATAAATGTGTAGAGGGTGTGCTTATACCAGCTGTGGACTCCAATAACACCCTGGCATTCGAAATTCCAACCAAGGGACACTTAAAACAGCTTGTATAATTCACGTACCGTGTATGGCACAGTAACCGTCCTGCTTGCCTGACAAACAGAGCCATGAGGCTGTTGAATTGTAGGTGCTTCGTTTCGCAACGTATAGCACGAGCGATTCGTTCGTTCACTTTGAAAATATGTTTTCCAAGAACGGGAAGTGACGCTGATCATGTCACCGTCGCAAGGCGAGACGGCATGTCTGCGGCGGTGCAGCGCAGTCCTAGCACCTGACTTGGAGCGTTCTCGCTCCTGTAACAAGCACAATGGAGCTTTAATGCGAGAGCTGGACCGGCTTCCTAGAGTGAGCGCGTTCACTCACGGCTATGGTCCCGGCTCCGCTTGAGCCCTTACAAAGATATACACGCATTACACATAAACAAAATATAACAAACGTGCTGCGCAGCTCTCACGTTTGCCATTCCTAATAATCTGAACTATGCACCCTCAGTTTCATAAGATAGTGAAAATACACGTTCATGTTCCAACATTAATATGACGTTAAAACCCGAACCTCCACTTATCTACGCAGTTCTTAAGATTTTTATAGCCCAGATGCCGCAGGGTTAGGCATGCTTTACAAATGCCAAAATAAATAAATAAAATTTCTGATGTTTGTTAATCTGCTTAGAATCACATGCTGTGCATAGGTCCGACATCCAGTGGTCACTGCGGAGTATTGCATTTTGTTTTTCGTAGTCGAAAAGGGGACGTCGACAAGGCGTGTCTGTAACACTATCCCTATAGTGACGTGCGTTGTACCCACAATCCCTCACGCGTCGAGGTCCCTCAGATTGTTTTTTTCCGCCCAGTTTCTGGTCGCCTTTCGCGGAGCTCCTAGAGAGACATTGCTATACTTACCACGGACCTCGGTCCTTTTGTCATAACTTAATATACTGGTAACGATCCCTCCCCCTCGACGTTAGCTGCGAAGCTGTTTCTCCGCCGAACTATTTTCGACGGAGAGGAAGAGCGGAGGAGATCCTTCGGCGCTGCCGAACACGTGGCCTGGCCTCGACGGCCAACTTACAGTAGGGAGAGTGGGGGTTAGAACTTTGTCTCTTCTCTTTGAGAATGTCTTTCTTTCTCCCTTTTCTTTCCCTTGGGGTTGTTATCGCCAGCTATTATTGCCTCAGCTATGGAGAGGACACCATTTAAGTTTTGCCCACGCTGCAGGGGCAAATATACTTGGAAAGATAAGCACAAGCTCTGTAATCGTTGCTTACCCCTCGATCACATAGAGAACAGCTGCGCAGCCTGCAAGCTCTTAAAACCCAGGACTCTTAAAGAACGTAGGGTTAAGAGGTGGGCAGACTACGCGATGTCGAAGTCAGTTTCCTCACCCGCTGCCGCTGTTACTGAAAGTGACGAGGAGTGCGATAACTCGACGTCCGTTACGGAAGTCATGAACCCCCAGAAGGAGCGCTCACGCTCCTCGTCGTCCGTCCCCGGCCCCGACGGGCTCGGCTCACGCCCTGCTTATGGGGATGAACACCCCGGCGACAAGGACGCACACAAACCCCATAAGGCTAAACACACTACCCACGGCTCTTCTTCGTCGAGAACGAAGGATCCATCAGCGCCGAAGGGGACGCAGGACACTCCGGCGTCTACCGCAGACCGTAAAGGTCACAAGCCCCACCCGCAAACGCAGCCGCGACCAGCGATTGGGCTTCCATCTAACACGGGCGCTACCCCAAAAACATCCGACGCAACGCTCCATAGAGCGACCGTCGAGGTACAACGCGCAACGCACACAACGTCGACACCAAAGCCCTCGACGGACAAAATCGTGGCCGAGAGCCTAGCGAGAATTGTCGCCGAAGACGAACGTACGCGGACGACGAAACAAACGTCGAATACCGCGTCGAAAAAACACAAAAGTAGCCAGGAACTGCCCCTTTCTCCAAAGGACGCTTCCGAACTACCTGAAGGCTTTTCAGAAGGAGACGGGAACCTCTCGTCGACGCTGTGGGAGCGTTCGAAACGATTCGAAGGCGAAAACACTAATTTTCCCCCTCTAGACTATTCAGGGGTACCCCATGAGACCCTTGAAAGACTCCATTCTTGCATGGAGAAAATGGAAAGGTTTCTAGGAAACCAAGACCCACCCACTCACAAAAGACAAAGAGAATGGCCACAGGATGACCCTAGAGTCAAGATTCCTAGGCTGGTTGACCTCACTGAGGAGGAGCAATACCTCCAAGAAGATGAGGAGTGTTTGGGTGGAGGAGAAGAGGTAGAACTTGAGGAAGAGGGCTTCGAAGAAGATCCTTACACCACTCCTACAGGGTTTGAAGAGGATACAGCTACCTCGCAGCCCTGGCATTCACCGTCAGTGCAGCCTTGGCAATCCCCATCAGTACATTCAGACCCTGATGCCTTTCTCCCTTCTCCTCTCAAGGATTCACATGGGAACTCCTCTCCCATAGATGACCAACCTTCCCTCAATGCACTATTGCGCAAGGCAGCAGCGCATTTTGAGATTGATACAGGGGAAACTCTTCCAGACATCGACTTTGTAGAAAAAGTCATCAAAGAAAAAGCCCCTGTTAGCCAATCTATTCCTCTCCTGGCTTCTATTAAAAGAAGAATTTCTCCTTCCCTTACTAACCCAGCTCTAGTAAGAGGGGTCAACCCTAGAATAGAAAAGCTCTTCAGCCCTTCATCCTCTGACCCTTTATACATCAGAGGACACTCTATTCCGGACTCCCTTGTGGTTACCAACACAAGAAAAAGAGCAGGGGTGCCACTATCCACTAGTGAAGCACCTCCAGACAAAGAAGGCAAAAAACTCTACGCACTGGGGAAGAGAATCACGACCTCCGCCGCCTTCTCCACTAGAATTGCTAATAACAACTCACTTTTAGCTAGCTACGCAGATGCACAGTGGAACAAGCTGCGCAGCGAAGCAGAGGAAGCACCTGAACCTCTGCGTTCTCGCCTGCTAGCTATAATATCAGAGGGCACACTGGTAAACCAGGGCATCGTTAAAAACTCCCTAGATGCCGCTGAGACGGCTGGCCGCTCCCTAGTGCAGGGAATACTTCTCAAGCGCCACGTTTGGCTACGCAATTCAGGTTTTAAGCCCGAAACCCAAGCCTCCCTCATAAATAAACCCATTGAACAGACGCATCTGTTTGGGAAAGCAGTAGATGAGGCCCTAGAACATGCTAAAAAGAGTTTGATACCATCAAAACTCTTGATCAAATTTCTAGGCCCCCTAACAGGCGAGGCTATGGTAATAAACGCTCCTTTCGTGGCCAAAGACAGCAGCAGAACCAACAACAACAATATTACTCTGGCTCCAACTGGCCCACCAACCAGGGTAACACCCAGTTCAGTCAAAGAGGCCAACGCCGTGGCAAAGGAAGAGGTCGTGGCTCCAGCCCCAGAGGTTCCACGCCCAATACCAGCAAATGACCCGAAAAATCGGGTCCCCTCCCATGCATCACCGGTCGGGGGCCGGCTAACATCGTTCCTTTCAGCATGGGAGGGAATCACGTCAGACCGTTGGGTATTATCCACCATAGCCCACGGATACTGCATCGAGTTCAACGGTTCCCCGAAGTACAAACCCCCACGGAACCGGCGCATGACACCGCAACACCTCTCCATTCTTCTTCAAGAAGTGGAAGAACTACTGAAGAAAGAAGCTATAGAGCCCGTCCCCCTATCACAGGTAACAGAAGGTATTTATTCAGTGTACTTCCTTGTACCCAAAAAGGACTTAACCATGCGCCCTGTATTAAATCTGCGCCCAGCGAACATATTTGTCAAACCCCAAAAGTTTCGTATGGTGACCTTACAGGAGGTAATCCCACTGTTATCACAAGGGGATTACATGACAACACTGGACATGAAAGATGCATACTTTCATATTTTAATGTTGACATCGCACAGAAAATACCTCAGGTTCAAAATAGAGGACAAACACTACCAGTTCAGAGTACTACCCTTCGGGATAGCATCTGCACCAAGGGTATTCACGAAAGTACTGGCAGTGGCAGCGGCCCACCTGCGCAGATTATCCATCCCGGTATACCCTTACCTCGACGACTGGCTCATAACAGGGGATTCTTACGAAACATGCTTCTCCAATACCCAAAAGACCGTAGACCTTTTGTCCCAACTGGGCTTCTCCATCAACGAAAAGAAGTCCAGCTTAGACCCCAGCCAAACCAAACAATTCCTAGGGGCTCTAATTCGAACAAGGGACGACCTCGTATTCATCTCCAACGAGAGGGTCCAAAACATGCTGTTTCAAATTCCCCATTATGTAGCAGGCCGAGAGGTGACGGTACGCAAAGCAATGCGCTTGCTAGGGATGATGGCGTCATGTATTTATTTGGTACCTCACGCGCGCCTGCGCATGCGCCCAATGCAAGAGTGGCTCTACAGCCAGTGGTGTCAGGCCAGCGGACAATGGGACGATCTAGTGGTGGTCTCGCAGGCCTTGGTTCTCTCGCTACGGTGGTGGACAAAAGAAAACCTGTTATTAGGGAAAACTTTTGCCACACCCGCAGTGGAAGCCACTCTAACCACAGACGCATCCCTTACCGGATGGGGGGCTCACCTATCCCATCAAACGGCACACGGAGTGTGGACTCCGAGTTTAGCATCCAAGCATATAAACCTGCTGGAACTACTAGCGGTGTTCAAAGCACTGAAAGCCTTTCAGGAACACTTACAAGGAAAGACAGTGATGGTCCTCACAGACAGCACCACAGCCATGTACTACCTCAACAAGCAAGGGGGCACTCACTCTCCAGGACTGTCCAAGCTGTCCCAGAATATATGGAAGTGGGCTCTCAAACACAACATGTTCCTACTAGCACAACATGTACCAGGGGAACTCAATCTGCTAGCAGACAAACTCAGCAGAGACTTCCCCCTGCCCGAAGAGTACGAATGGCAATTGCACGAAGACATCGTCTTAGACATCTTCACGCAATGGGGATTCCCGGAAATAGACCTGTTCGCAACCCTGGAGAACTCACAATGCCAAAGTTACGCCTCCAGGTACCCCCAGAACCAGTCCAAGGGGAACGGTCTGTTGATTCAATGGTCAGGGAAATTTGTTTACGCCTTTCCCCCGACTCCCCTTCTCAACAAAGTGGTGCACAAGATGCACCAGGAGCAGGTTACCATGATACTAGTGGCCCCAATGTGGGCACGGCAACCTTGGTTCGCTCACTTGATGGAGATGTCCCTATCTCCCCCAGTGAAACTTCCCTGCCCGTACAACATGCTGTCACAAGACAAGGGCAGGACACTGCATCCATGCCCTCAGACCATGAACTTAGCAGCCTGGCTCCTGAGATCATAGAATTTGGACATTTACAACTCCCACAGAGATGTATGGACATCCTCAGGGAAGCCAGAAAACCTAATACTCGACACTGCTATTCTAGCAAATGGAAAAGATTCGTTATCTGGTGTAGAGGTACTAGCATCAACCCAGTTGACTGCTCTCCTACTGACATTATTCTATACTTGACCCATTTACTGGATTCAGGTTTAGTATTCAATTCCATTAAAGTCCACCTAGCGGCACTTTCTGCATACACCACTTCCCAACTTAAAGTGTCGTGGTGGAAGATACCAGTTATCAAAGCCTTCATGGAGGGGGTAAAAAGGATACACCCTCCGATAGCTAACCCAGCTCCCGGATGGGACTTAAATGTGGTACTTTCCAGACTCATGGGCCCTCCCTTCGAACCCATGCACAAGGCAACTCTTAAAGATATCACCCTTAAGACTGCTTTCCTAATAGCTATCACCTCCATTAGGAGAGTAAGTGAACTACAGGCTCTTTCTGTACTAGACCCCTTTGTAACAGTTCACAAAAATAAAGTGGTTCTACGCACACACCCAAGGTTTGCACCTAAATTCATCTCGAAATTTCATGTAAACCAAACTATAGAACTACCAACGTTCTTTCAAAACCCTTCCAGCTCGGGAGAAAAAAGTCTGCATACACTAGATGTACACAGAGCTGTCATGTTCTACATGGAAAGAACCAGACCACTGAGAAAGACTAATCAGTTCTTTGTCTCGGTGGCAGCAGGAAGAGAAGGAGATGCGGTCTCAAAATCCACTATATCTAGATGGATTGTTCAATGCATCACTCTCTGTTACACTCTTGCTAAGAGAGAACTACCCTTCAAGCCAAGAGCACATTCCACTCGAGGCACTGGGGCTTCCATAGCATTCATTGCAAATGTTCCCCTTGAGTCCATCTGCAAAGCGGCTACCTGGAGTTCTGTGCACACCTTTACAAAACACTACTGTCTAGATGCACACTCTAGATCTGACTCCCAGGTGGGACAGGCAGTATTAAGACATCTTTTCTCTACTGTTCCTTCTCATAACCCACCGCCAACTCCGGGTACTGCTCGCTAGTCTATGCACAGCATGTGATTCTAAGCAGATTAACAAACATCAGAAGACAATGCATTACTTACCGTAAAAGCATTTCTGATGGTTGTATCTGCTTAGATTCACATGCGCCCACCCTTCCTCCCCGCTCGGATGGAAGGAACATAGACTTCCTTTATATCTCTCTTTTCTGTACTCACTCACGTCTATAAGGCTCCCTCAGGGCAGAAAAATACAAACAGAGGGACCTCGACGCGTGAGGGATTGTGGGTACAACGCACGTCACTATAGGGATAGTGTTACAGACACGCCTTGTCGACGTCCCCTTTTCGACTACGAAAAACAAAATGCAATACTCCGCAGTGACCACTGGATGTCGGACCTATGCACAGCATGTGAATCTAAGCAGATACAACCATCAGAAATGCTTTTACGGTAAGTAATGCATTGTCATCTGTGAGTGAGCAGCTAAAAGAAAGAGGAAAGGGACCCAGGCAGGATGTGAGTCACAAGGGGACGTTAGTCATGATTGGTGGAAGCTACAGGACACAGGAGTACAGAAAGCAAGAGACTTGTGGGGATTTGTAGTCCATTGATCGTTTATTTTGTTAGGGAAAAAATGAAAGTTTTGAAAAGCTGTTGGGGAGCAGAATTAAAGAAAGTTGAGCATAATGCTCACCTTCGGTCTTGACTTAGAATTATAACTGCAAGAAACTTTCATTGCTAAAAAAGATATGTTAATGTAATTAACAGTGATCCAGACCAAGAGTAATTTTAGTCAGGCCATTTACAATATCCTTTAACTTAATTTTCCTTGGTATTTACAAGGAATGTTTACAAAATTAAGTGGCAAACAGCATTTTCAGACACAAGGTCAGTGAAATTATTCAAAGCATGGCAGCACTTATTATGTACTTAATAAGCATGTTGTTAAATAATGAGGCTGAAGCTAGAAGCACGTCTGTACTGTTTTATTATTTTTCATCAACTGCCTTACAGCTCTCACCAATCCCTGCATTATCCATTCCATTCTCGAGGCTTCCCTTGCCCACATTCCATATTTTACTTGGCCACAACATCCCCCCCTTACTTATCATATGAGTTCATACTACACATCTGTTCAGTGTGTTCATAGTCCACGTCTGTTCGATAAAACGCGTGCTTGCTTTGCTAATAGAATACTCGTTTACGGCCTCCTTTCACCTTCCTGTGTCCTTGGGCCTCTTTTCGGTTATTCTCTTTCTTTGCTGAATCCTGTGTTTGTGCCATGTTTGTCTGTTCCACGTATTTATCTGGTGATATCTGCTTGCTTTTCCTTTGCCTGCTCTTCATTGTCTCTCATGCATTCTGTGCTTGGTTCGACCGCCATTGAAGCACGTTTCAAGCGCATTTTCTCTATTTCCTCTATCCACTTGAACTTACTATATTTGAAAGTCATTTTTGAAAAAGTCATAGGATTTCCACATGTTATCACATGTTATGTCATTTTGCCACCTTTTTCTTTTCTTTTTCATGTCCCTTCCTTGGGTAATTACTTTTTACTTTTTGTCTGTGGCCCCCTCCTTGGGCAATATTCTCCATTGGCCCCCTCCTTGGGCAATATTCTCCATTGGCCCCCTCCTTGGGCAATATTCCTCATTGACCCCCCCCTTGGGCAGTATTCTTCTTTGACCGTCTCCTTGTGCAATATTCTTATTTTTCATTGGCCACCTCCTTGGGCAGTACTCTTCCTTAGCCCCCCCTCCTTGGGCCGTCTCACCTGTGGTTGTCTCGTTTGTCTTTTCTCGCATTCTCATCACCTTGGTGTCATTAAGACCTCCTCTTTCACATGTAATCCATATTTTTCTTTTCTGTCGCCTGTTAATCTTGCTCCCAATACCATTGTTAATTTCCATGTCGTTCCACTTGCGTCGCTCTCAGCTATGCACCAGCTATGCCACTGTGCATGGTGCACATGCTGCATTTGCGGATGTTTTCTCCATTAAACTGCTCTGCTGTGTCGTTAGGTGCAAGGGTGGTCTTCCAGTTTACCTCCCAATGTTGTTGCATTGGCTGATGCAGAAACCCTTTAGCTTTTATTCTCCGATTCGTGCACTTTAGCCACTCCGTATATGCAGTCTTCCTTTATTATGCGTGTCATTACACTTTGCTTGAGAAAAGGAAAAAAAATTAAATCCTTGTGTTTGTAGACTTTCATTAACTAAGCTGTCTCTACATATATGTGCTCTTGTATGTTCTATCCACAGTCATTTAATCAAGCACAATGTTATTTCCTTATTGCTTGATACATTATTGTGTGTACAGTTTTCCAACTATCCAGTTTCATTTTGTTGAGTTTGTGCCGGGATAATTGTAAATGGAGCTGTGTCCACTTCCCACACAGCATCACAGTACAAGGTCACTTCATTCACGTTACATTGCCATGACAAGATGCGGCAGAGTATTATTATTTGCGAGACAATTTAGAGCATAATATTTTATTCAAGCGGGCTAACTTGTTCCACTATGTAACACAAATGCTGCGGCATCGGCAACGTTTTCGTTCACACTCGTTGCATCGTCATAATGGAATTAATTTGCTTGCGTTGCCCTCGTTGCATTGTTATGGCAACCCTCTTTGTTTTATTGTTCAAACAAATATGGCCGCACGTTTCTTTACGCTTTTAGGTCCTTTCCTTTATTTTCTTTTGACGCTACGCAGAGGTTATCCTCGACTTTAGAACTTTGAACTTTGCAGTGCGCTCGCCCTTTGGTGAGTATCACGGCACTTTAATTTTCATAAAATGCCCTCTTTATATTTGTTGCTCTCAGCTACAGTCTCTTCTCCAGCATGGGGTCTGGCATGGATTCACATGCTCATGAATATTCCCCATCGTCAGGCTGGGAATCCTCGGTAAAGAAAAAAATCAGTATCAGTTTCGTTTCTGATCTGTCTTTCTTAGTAGTAACCAATCACTGATCTCTGGGTCATACTGCCCCCAGCCAATGACTGCCCTCTACCTAAGCCCCTCCCCTGGCAGCCATCCTCAGATTTTTAACGCACGTTCAAGTGTTGGGAGTCCTTGTGTTTTAGCTCTCGAGCTTTTACTGCATTTTCGCACTTTTTCAGGAGAATTTTCTCATTTTTTCGGTTAATCGAGCCTCAAGCTCCACCGTTTCCTTTTTCCGATAATGGGGACCAGTTTCGGAATTCTTCTACGCCCCTCAAGGGTGAAGTTTTTGTCAAGTTACGATTCTTGTAGGATTCCAGAAGATCTGTGGCCTACCTCAATGGACATGGCCCAGGACAAGGGAAGCTCGACGTCCGGATCCAAGCTGTTCAGGAGCTGCCCAGGATGCGGATTGCAAAATGTTTTCAAGGAGGACGAGCATTCGAGATGTCTCTACTGCCTTCATGAGGACAAGACGCACGTGGAGAAGGATTGTGCGTTCTGCAAGAACCTGTCGGAACGGACCAAGCAAGATCGTGGTTCCCGCCTCGCCGCCTGGCTGGAGAAGGGCACAGCAGGTGAGAAGGCGAAGAAAAAGTCTGAGCGGTCTTCTAAGTCCTGTGAGGCCGCCCCGGCGATGGGGGCCCAACAGAAGGCCAAGCACCGGGAGTCCGCGGGCACCGGGAGCGCCGAAAGGTCGGGCTCCTTGGCTGGCAGGCAGGGCGCGACTTCCCCATCACGATCAACCACGAGCCAGTGGAGGCGGCCTCGGGGCCCAGAGTTTCCCTGCAGCCACGGAGGGAATCTTCTTTCCAGACCATCGTTAAGACCCCCATGAAGACCCCGGCGGAAAAAGAGGGGGGGGCTGGTGGCCATTACGGACTCGGATTCAGCCTCCGAGGAGGATCCAGTGGAAACCGTGAAAGGCCTCAACGAGAGGTTCATAGGCCTCAACGAGAGGTTCGAGAAGGTTCGATCCCAGGGGACGATTCCCACTGATGTGATCGAAGATAGCGACGATGGCGATGACGAGGGCCCAGTGGAGCAGCCATCCCGTCCGTCGCAGCCATTACCCGAGCCCCAGGATAGCTCGGCGGCCATTTTGTTGGCGATCCAATCCTTATGTACTGAGATAAGGACGAGGTTATCACATACCCCGACGGTGGATCCAGAACCAGGCCCGTCGGGATGCCCTCCGAACAAGCGGAGGAGAGTCCACCCCGCTCCGCCCTTCGTGCCCGCGAGGCCTGTGGACCCCTCATCCCCCTCGCCGGACTCTAGAGAGGATATGGCGACTGATACAGCGACGGGGACGGACGACGACGGTGGCGATGACACAACGGACATCCCGTCATCACCCCCCCCTCTGGCTTCTCCGCCCGACGAAATTGGCTCGTATCACGCCATGATAACCAGGGCATCCGAGCTCTTCCAGCTCTGCCCTGAGGAACAGAAAAAGGAAGGGTTTCTTTACCAACGACGAGAGGCCAAGAGAAAGACGGTCCTCGCGGTGCCGTTGCTCGACAACATCTGGGACGAGGGGCTGGCTATCCTCAAGAACCCTTCCACCACACCCGCCAAGAGGGACAGGTACGAGAAGAAGTACCGGGTCCCCAATGCCGCCCCCCTTGTGCCTCAGGGCCCAGCCCACGCTGGTCTCTGTCGTCTCGGCAGTGGCCAAGAAGAAAGCAGCGGGTGCGGCGGCTTCAACTTCCACTTCCCCGCCGGACAGCGAGGGCAAGTAGTTGGACTCAATGGGAAGACGAGTCATCTCGGCGGCGACGACAATTAAGGCGGCCAATGCCTTAGCGATTGTGGCCCATTACGACAGGGAGCTTTGGTTCAAGATAGCTCTGCTAGACTTCCTACCGGACGACAAGAGGGCGGAGGCCCTACAGATTGTGCAGGAAGGAGAGGTGGCGTTGGATCACCCCATAACGGTGGCAACGGACATTGCTGATACCGGATTTCGCCAACTGGGCAACAGGGTTTGCCTCCGACGACGAGGATGGCTCAAGGCGACGGACTTTCGCCAGGACGTCCAGACGAGAGTTTTGGACATGCCGTTCGACGGCAACAACCTGTTTGGAAAGACAGTGGATGAGTCCCTCCAGGCCATCAAGACAGACACGGAAACAGCCCGAGCCCTAGGAGTCCTTCAGCAACGGCGGCCCTTTCGGAGCTCTGGAGGCAGACAGGGAGCCTCCAAGGGATCCAGCGGCAGCTCTTCTACTTTCCGCCAGGCGGCCTGTTCCTCGTCCCAGGAGGCCTACAGAGGCCGCGGCAAGCAAGGAGGGTCTTGCCGCCGTCGGCAAGGAGGCCAAGGCGGCAAGGCCTCTTCCAAGCAGGACTGAACCGGCCGTTGCGTCGGGCCCCCACCGAAGCACCCCGGTGGGAGGCCGGCTGGCGAAGTTCGTCGGCGTGTGGGAGTCCATCTCCACCGACCGTTGGGTGCTGGACACCCTGGCCCGCGGACACTCGCTGGAATTTCAAAAGAATTGTCCTCGCATTCCTGGCACATTCAATGGCACATTTTCTACTTGGACACTGTAATGAGTATGCCAAATGTCTAACACATTCTATGCATGTTGGCATCAAACACAATCTTTACCTGTTAGAAAAATGTATCTAAACAAATTATTTTAATTAAGAAAAGTTGGGCACCGCTCGTATCACTCACGGGCATCGATGGCCAGGTGGGGGGGACTAGATGATGGGACATGTATTAGATGCCAAATCGAGCCCGCCACCTTCTACCATATGATTTGGGAATGCCCAGTGTTACAGCTCTTCTGGGGGGACTGTATTAATAGGATCTCGGCTGCCATGGGAACACCAATCCCTAGGGACCCCAAAATGGTACTCCTGGGCATCTGGGGAGAAGTAGACCTGACAAAACATGGGAAAATGTTCCTGCTGATAGCGCTTGGGGCCGGTAAGAGACTCATCGCGGCCAAATGGGGCTCCGCTGACCCACTGTGCCTGAACCGATGGAGGAACGACCTGGACAGGTGTGCGGCCTCGGAACGCCGGATCTACAATGCACGAGGCTGCCCCCGCAAATTTGAGAAAATATGGGGCAAATGGCTTGACGCGCAGTAAGCCCCGCCGGTCGATACAACTCAACATCTTGCCTAACCCCACCTGCCTGCCTTGACATGCAACTGCCTGTGGCCCCTGGCCTGGTGTTGCCCCTCTTGCCTTGGACAATGTTTCTGTTGCTGCCATGCTATGCCCTTCTCATTTGTTGAATGCCGATGATTTATGTTGCTTGTTATGTTGTTATGCTTTAAAACTCAATAAACAGAGTTATAAAAAAAAAAAGAAAAGTTGGGCATGTGTGCCACCTATTTACCCACATTTGCCATCTGGGCAAAGGAACAGAAAACAACAATTTTCACCAAAACACTAACATTGGCAATTGGTTCAATTAGTTTGCTCATTAATGTACTTCTCAGCTGCACAAAATATCAGAAAATGGGAATTCACTCACAAGGACAATGTAGTGAGTGTGGAACATCTCTGACAAATACTGTGCATCGAAATATTGTATGTACAAAAAAGCCAACTAGAACTTTCTAATTGTGGTTAATTAGGCATTCATGTATATTTTCTACTATGTAATGGCCAAGCTCCTGTGAATAGCTACATTTCAACCTACTTGGGTACGAAAGGTGAATGTTGGTGGGTTGCAACAGTTGATGCACACATTCTGTATCTGCTCCAGCCAGCAGAACACCAGCTAATGTACTGCAACTTCAAGTGGTGCTGTGACTGCAGAGGAGGTCTCACCCAGTAAAATTGTGAACAGCTGCAACTTCAAATCAGGCAGCATGATGAATCCAAATCGCCCAGGCCAGACCTCATCACCCCAGCTAAAATATATTAATTGGGTCCCAGTTGGGTTCAGGTTGTCCTTGGAAAATGTTATGAATCATTTTAGGGCACTTGCCCCAGTGCTTCTTTCATTTGACAAAACTCTTATCCCAACTAGGAAATCAAATAGGCAACCCTGTGGCTTCTCTGCTTTGTCAGACCTATTAAACAACATTTCGATGTAAAACTGAGGGTCCCTATTGAGCCAAAAATATGGCACACGTTGCTAATCAACCTCAGGCTTAAAAATAGCCACCTACAGTTGATAAGGTCCTTGAACCATTACTCCAGCAAATGCTTTGCTAACACATAGACTTAACTGAGGTTTAGGATCACCCCTTTCTCTGTTGCTTTTAAACTGCACTAATGACACCCCAAGGCTGTAATCGTTAATCATCATTTCCATGTATTTACTTAACCTACTTAACTGTTGTGTGTAAAATGTGACTAATGATGTTCTTGGTATACTAGAATCAAGCTAATGTCTTGCTGTGAAGAAGAAGCCTACTTTCTAATGGATTCTTTTCCATCACAGATTCCTCATCTGATATCCTTATCCAAGAGCGCAGTTCTCCAGAAACTTTTCAGCTGCCAGTTGGGCGCCACACAGCTCTGCGTCCGCTCAGTTCAACCCCTCAACGCGCCTGCGCCGGATATGACATCAGGGGTGCGGGGGGGTCACCATATATAGCGGTGCAGCACTATATGTCCTTGGTCCACTTTTTCCACATACTCTGTTCGCTAATCGAGAACCCGCCCGTCGAGCTTCTTATTTTTTAAAACACCATGCCGACTCAAATGAAGGCCTACGGGTTCAAGCCGTGTGCGGATTGCGTCAGGCAGTGCAGGTCGATTTAGTCCATGCACCTGAATGCCCACCATGAATGGGCGGCCAAGCTCTTCACTTTAGTTCACAAGGCAAAGGGTGATGTTCCGAGGTCTCGGTCACTCCCAAGATCGGGCGGCTCCAAACATGGAAAAGGAGAGAAAGAAGCATCAAGAGGTCACGCTCCCGTAGTTAGTCCTCATCGCCACTCTTCTTCCTCCTCAAAGAAAAAGAGCCACTGCTCTAAGGGGGTCCCCTAAACAGCCAGCACAGGTCTTTTCCAGCCCAGTCCTCCACGCCAGAGGATTGGGAGAGCTTCCGCCAGAAAATGCTTGACATCTTCACTAAGGCACTGGTGGCACAGACAGCAGCGGCTTCGGCTGCAGTGCCAGTGGGTGCTGCTGCGAATGGCAGGGTACCCTCAGAAGATCCCTCCCACATGCCAAAGTGCTTGGGCCTAGTCCAGAAGAAGAGCAAGGTCTCTTGGCACTGCCAGGCCCTGTCCTCGGGTGGTGGGCCCACAGCGGCATGCAGATCGGCGCTGAGGACTCTGTGGCTCAGCTGGAATATGTCTCACTCCCCAGGGACGCCTTTATGTCTAAGATGACCACTACGATGAGGAAGGCAACCAGATCCCTTTTGGGCTTCAACCCATGGGTTCTAGGGAGTCGGGAGACTTCTAGGAAGAATTCTATGTGGGAGTTGAGGGCGTGCTACGCCTGGCAGAGGACCTGGAAGGAGCCACCGGCCTAGACATTTACACTGAGTTGGACATCATACCATCTTTAACCCCAGGTAAGCCTCAGCCCGCCTTCCAGCACCTGATGGCTTAGGTGGCCGATACTCTGGGGCTCTCTGCTCCGTCCAGAGTTCAATACGAGCTCTGTGACATTGTGGACGCTACCCCAAAGAAGGAATTGCTCCTCCTTTTTAATGTGGCATTAGAGGCCCAGTATTAGAAGTGTGGGAAAAACCTGCATCTGTTTTGGCAGTAAACAAGGGACCTGGCAAGGAAGCACTGTCCCGCTCCGTTGGACCCAGCTTTCCTTTGTACCCACGCTTCACCTGAAAGCCTGGTGTTTCAGGTCACGACAGCGAGCCTGAAGACCTCTACCCTTTCCTTGCCTTCCACCAGACAGGGAGACTAAGAGGTTTGATACGTGGGGTAAGAAGGTATTAGCGTCAGACAGTCTAGCACTGCAGGCTGTGAATGCCTCTTGTGCCATGACGAAAATGTCCTTCGTCTGGTCATCAATAGCCAATGCAGCGGAGTATGTCCCTGAGTGAGAGATGAGGGATGGGTTTCTGTCCTTGGTCTTGGTCGGCAAGGAGGAAGCACGACAGATGCTGCCATATGGACTGGACACCGCAGATTGTCTGGGCAGGTCCAAAGCCACTATCATGGTGGTCAGGCACCATTCTTGGCTACGACCGTCAGGTTTTGCGGCCGACAATCAGACAGTTAGACGTTCCTTTCAACAGAATGAACCTTTTTGGGCCCATGACTGACAACCCCCTCCAGAAGGTCCAGTCCTCTAAGGCGACTGCTAAGTCTTCAGGGCTTGCAGTCCAGCAATCTTCCATGCAGTCCTCTTTTCACAGCAGGGCTTTTCGCCCCTTTCCTGCCTTTGCCCAAAGGGGTAGTGGACAACCTGCCCCGAGAAGGGGGGTCACTGCATGTGCTCCTCGAGAGGTAGAGGAAGGGTTACCCAGCAGGGAGGTGTTGCAGCAACTGCTCTTCGGTCTTTCGTCGGCACCCAGGGTTTTCACCAAGCTTCTGGCAGTGGTAGCAGTTCACCTCAGGAAGTAGGGTATCCATGTCTTTCCTTACCTGGACTGGCACGGCTGAGCTCGCTAACTGGAGCTAGTGTTGGAGCATCTGTTCCGCACATGCACTGTTTTGCACAGTTTGGGCTTTTCCCTGAACTACAAAAAGTCTCAGGTTCTGCTGTCTCATTTATCGGGGTAGTCATGGATACTCACCTGGGCAGGGCTTGAGTGACGAACATCTTTTGGGTAGTCCATGTCCTTCTTTCAAAGGAATGGGCCTCATTGCCTACTGCATCCTAGTGGTGCCAGAGGCGAGGCTGTGCATGAGATTTGCATCTGTGGCTTCTCTGTTGCCAATGCTCATAGTTCCAAGGCTACATGTTAGAACTTCTACAGGTCTCAAGCCTGGTGACCCAGGATGGTGCGTGGTGGGCTGTGCGGGACAACTTGCTGAGAGGCGTGTTGTTTCGTCAACCTTGGCCCCGAGTGACAGTGGTTACGGACACATCTCTGACTGGTTGGGGCGCTCACCTTTCAGACCGGATGGTGAGTGAACTGTGGTCTCCCGCAGAGTATCTGGACCACATCAATTTGCTGGAGTAAAGGGCGATCATGCTGGCCCTGGTCGCTTTCCTCCCTACTCTGAAACGCAAGACTGTGCTGATCTGGACTGACAACACAGTGACCATGCACTACCTCAACAAACAAGATGGAGTGGGGTGGGGTCCTTGCCTCTTTGCAGAGAAGCAATGCAACTGTGGTTCTGGGCTCTTGAGAATGGTTTCTCTCTGACTGCAGCTCATCTGGCTGGACGAGAGAATGTCACATTGAATGCCCCGAGCAGACAGACTCCAGTCTCCCATGAGTGGGGGCTCTGTCAGGAAGTTCTGGAGGATATCTTCTGCTTTTGGGGAACTCTTCAAATGGACCTCTTCGCTTACAGTGCCAACAGGAAGTGCTACTTCTGCTCCAGGGATTTTCCTCATTGGGGAACTTTGGAGGACGCGCTGATAGTCGAGTGAACCTTGGACCTCCTTTTTGCATTTATTTATTTATTTGAATTTGTAAAGCGCTCAGCGGCCCAGGGACATCGTGGCACTGTTGCAGAATACTCGCTTGGTACAGGCTTGAATCAGAATAATAACAAAGATGTGACACATATGAGCGTATTTGTTCCAAGGTTACAGTGGAACGGCAATAAGACATACAAAATGTTGCATGTTACATAGCATTGACAGTTTTAGTTGAACAATTTCATTTTCAGCAATTTGCGGAAGACTGAGTATGACTTTTCATCTCTGAGTGCATTGGGGAGGGCATTCCTGTTTTTGGGTGCTAGGTGTTGAAAACTGGTGCCTCCTGCTTTGCCCCTATTGAAGGAGGGGACATGGATTTTGTTAGTGAGATGGGATCTTGTGGGTCTGGTTGATAAGCTGAGGGTGATCCTTTCCGATCGATAGGGGGGTTCGTTGGTTGTGTGAAAGGCATTTATGTGTAATGGCCATGGATTTAAAGAGAATACTCTTTGATCGGCAGCCAGTGTGCGTCCTTCCTTGCCTTGGAGATGTGTTCCCTTTTAGGGATATTCAGTGCTGCTCTGAGGGCATTGTTTTGTGTTACTTGAAGCTTGTGAAAGTTATTAGCAGAGGTGCCCAGGAAGAGGGCATTACAATAGTCAATCGTAGTGCTGACTGTGGCTCTGGCAATTGATGGGCAGTTTTTAGTTGAGAGGAAAGGCTTGACCGCGTTGATAATTTTAGAGGTAAGTGCTGCCGAGGAGGCTATGGCACTGATCTGGCGTGTCATGGACAGGGAGGAATACAGATACACTCCTAATGTTTTTACTATGAGGAGACAGTGATGACGGTATTGTCAATGTTGAAGGTGCTAAATTGTGGAGAGAGTTTAAGTGTTTCTTTGGTGCCTACCAGAAGTAACTCTGTTTTATCTCCATTGAGACTGAGGCCGTTGGCTGCCATCCATGTTTGTATGGCTGAGTAGATATTGGTTAAGGCCGCAGTGTCTTGTTCGTAGATGCCGGTTAGTGGGATTAGGACCTGCGTGTCGTTGGCATAGTTTGTGTAAAATATGTCGCGACTGTCCAGGTCATTAAAGAGAGGGAGAGTAAATATGTTGTAGAGGGTGGGTGCAGTACATGATCCTTGTGGCACTCCACAGTGTATGGTGGTGGAAGTAGCACAGGCAGTCTGAGAAGACTCTCATGAGTCTGCCACTGAGGAAGGATGCAATCCAAGATATGGCTTGAGGGGAGAATTGAGCAGAGTTTTCTAGTTGCTTCCCAAGTATATTGTGGTTGACGAGATCAAAGTCAGTCGACAGGTCTAGCAGGAGGAGAAGTGCCGGTTGATCTTTATCCATAATGTTGCCAAGTTGTATTTTGAGATAGAGTAAAGAAGATTCTGTCCCATGGCCTGGGCGGAATCCAGATTGCCTTTTGCCTTAGATCTTATTTTCTTCCAGAAACTGTTGGATTTGCGTATAGGCCACCTTATCCAGGATTTTGAGCAGGAAGGGGAAGGTGGTGATAGGCCTGTAATTGTAAGCTATTTCTGGGTCTAGTGAGGGTTTTTTGAGAAGTGGGCGAACCCATGCTTTTTTTAGTCTGTCGGAACCGTATTGGAGTTGAAGGCGGGAGGATAACTCAACGGCAACCTGCTTGACTTGGAAGCAAAACGACACTAAGCAACACAGGTTCGATCCCCGGGTCCACGCTTAGAAACCTCTCGGTATTTAAGTGCAACTAAGAAAAAATAACAATTCCGCAACTACAAAACAAACTATTCCTGTAACAGCGCCTCGATGCCGGCGGGCTGTGTGAGCGCTTTGAAAGAAAAAGAACATTTAAAAACAAAATGCAATGCAAGGCATTCCCACCAATCACTGTCATTCCGCTGGTACTCAGGAAATGGCTCCTGTTCAGAACCACAATGATCCTGATCGCCCCGGACTGAGCCTGGAGAATGTGGTATACAGAGTTGCTGGACATGTCCACCTTCGCTCAGTGGTGCTTTCCAAGGAGGGTGGACTTACTATCCCAATCGGAGGGGCCTGTCCTCCATCTGAATCTAATCAGCCTGAACCGTCATGCTTGGTGTTGGAATGCACGTACAGTGTCCTAGCCAGGCGAAAATGTTTAGGTTGAGGAAAACCTATTGGAGTGCAACATCGTTGAAGCAGATTGATGGTTGTGCCGTGGATAGCGCATACACTGTCTTAGGTCTGATGCATATTAGATACTCAAATATAGGAACACAGAAAGAGCAACAAATGTTTAATGTTGTGGTTGCAGAGGTCATAGATGGGTCAGCATTACAAGCCCAGTGTTTTGTTAATGTACTGTACTTTGGTGCTGTTAGACGGGCCTGGATACTTTATCCTGTGCTGGATTTTCTACTTTTGTTGGCCCGAGCGGGCCTGCAGATTGGCACTGTGAAGGGTTACCTCATCTCTCTTTCTGCATTTAAGGTGTCCCAAGAACAGGGTTCGTTTTTCACAATCCCCACTGTTATGCAGTTCTTAAGGTGTTAGTGTAACTGCTTTCCTCGCTGCCAGTTTGTGGTTTCGGCGTGGGATTTGAATTTAGTCTTAAGATTTCTTATGTGCGCTTGGTTTGAGCCCCTTCATTCCTGTTTCATTAGATTGCTCACCCGTAGGTGATTTTCCTGGTTTCCATCACTTCGCTAGACGGGTGAGCTCCAAGCATGGTCTGTTTTGCCTTCCTATTTGTCTTTTCCAAAGAGAAGGTGACTGCTGAAGGTGGTCACTGATTTCCATCTCTCTCAGTAGATCCATCTTCCTCTGTTCTTTCCTCTGTCGCACCCTTCCACAGCAGAGGAACGATTCCACCGGCTGGACCCAGTACGGGCCCTTAAGTTCTACATCTCTCGTACTAGAGAGGCTAGTAATGATGACCAGCTTTTTGTTGGGTTTGCTGGTAGGGCTGTGACCAAACCAACCCTGTCACAGTGGATCATTCTCTGCATGTCACAATACTACAATCTGGCTGGGAAGGATGTTACCTGAGGGTCTCAGAGCTCATTCTACCAGAGGAGTGGCTGCCACCTCTGCCCTGCAGAGGAGGAGTTCCTGTCCTGGACATTTGCCAGGCGGCTACGTGGGCATCGCTGCACACGTTCGCTAAGCATTACTGCTTGTAATCCGTTGCGGGCCAGGATTCCCGTTTTGTTAGCGCAGTCCTCCAGAGTTTTCTGGTTTAGGTGGTGTCCTTGCTACCACCCTCCTCCAGATGTATGTACTACTTTGGGAGTCTGTCATAGATGAGAAATATGTGGCAGGAAAGAATCCATCAGAAGAACAAATTACTTGCCTCTTGGTAATGTTTTTTCTGATGAATGTTCCTGCCACTGATTCCTTATTGGCCTCCCTACCTGCCCCTCTTGCGGGAAGCTAGTACACCATTGTTTCTACAAGTCCCTCGGCTTTAGAGTGCTAGGGAAAAAGTGGGTGTTAGGAAGAATCCTGTGCAGTGCCCTTAGGGACCACTACACACAATTAAGACTACAAGTAGTAATACAAGTTCACCTTTGGTACAAGCCTGTACTACACTGTTAAAGTGGTAGCAGTAGCGGAGCAGCCAGTCTTATCTCAAGAGCAAATGAGCAGTAGTAGAAATTACACAAAGGACCACAATTGCTGTGACTCAAGCAAACACTGACTCGAGGTTTTTGGTTGAAAATTAAAAGTACATTTATTTCTAAACCATCTGTTGGTAAAAAACACTTCACTTATATTAAATTAAAACCACACGAAAATACACTACACGCAACCAATTCTCTTGGCACTGAACAACTGAAGGTAAGTACCCTATGTTTTAACGGACCGGTGTTGTGAAACAAAAGACGTTACCGGGAATACATATGCGATCACTTTTTGACAGTAATGACAGTTCGGTCTTACGAAAGATACGCGTATCCGCGGAAAGAAATGTTACCGTTGCAAAAACACACTTAGCACCTGAGTTAACCAAAGAGAGTTGGGGGCAAAAATCATAGGCAATACTTTTGTCAAGGCAGACAGAATCAGAGAACACTTGCTTACAGGAAAACAAAAGTCAATAGGCCGGAGCCAGTGTCAAGTGGAACCGGGTTCCTGTTGTCGAGGGTCACAGTCAGATAGTTGAAGATTCAACGTTGCCAGGAGTACTTGGATATTGTCAGCAGAGGAAGCAAAAGTTATAAGCAGGGAAGACGAGGGCAAGCCTTGGATGAGGAGAAAAGGGATTCACCCTATTTCCTCGAAGCTGGACACAGTACCTTATTCAATGAAGAAGCTGGTGCCACGGCAGTTGTTCCTGGTAGTTTCCTGTAGACCTACAGCTCCTGGAGCTTCGGTCGTGGAGACAAGGAAGACGTCTGGAGGGGTCTGCACTACTCAAGGATGAAGCCAGCAGCAGCGGCGATGAATAAAAGGTGTGCTCATTTAAAACAGGAGAGGCTCTTCAGATGGCTATCCGGACCACTACAGCAGGGTGCAGCAATTTCACCCACGAAGAGGATCCTCTAGCTGTGGAAGATGAGCTGGTTGACCCCACCAAGCTCAAGGGAAGAAGACTCCGGACTGGATCTTCTCTGGTCGTCGAAGGGTAGATAGCTCAGGACTGCAGCAGGGCTTCACCGGGACGGGGTAGTTGCTGCAGCCGTCTTCTTCTCTGCTTCTCTTCGGTTCCTTGTAGTTCCAGTGGCGACTCTGACTTCCAGCTCAAGAGTCCTGCCTTTTATGCGAAAATCTGCCATTCACACAACCTGGCTGTCAATCACGCAGCAGGGAGTTGTCCGGCCCGGACAACCACCTCAGCCAATCATGGCAAAGTGCGACTTGGGTTTCCTAGGATACCCTGTGCAGGGGGTGACAACACCCCTCCCTCACATTCAGCCCACCTAGACACCCAGGCGCCCAGAGGAGGGCTTCTTGACAGAAGCCGGCCAAAAGACGGTGAACAAAGAAGGCAAACCTGGTTTGCCGCGCAAAGTAAAACACAAGAAGGACTTCCAACAAAAAGAAATGGCGAATAAACCCGACCGCAGCCAAAAGAAAGAGTATTTGGCCAAGCGGGTTTATGTTCGAGGCTAATATAATAGCCTAAAACAATACCACGTTTATATAGTATAATCGTGGTAGAAACTTTAGGGTAGATACCACTGCCACCAGCCAAGTCTAAATGTTAAAAGAGCAAAATAAAGCCCAGAGAGGCACAGAGAAAAGAAGGGACAATAATTAACCCTTTCCAGTACTCCATGTAAGATGGGGTGTACTGGGTCTGTAGTTTAAAGTGACTATGTAAAGTTAATAGCAACTTTACCTGTTTTTGGGGGGGACAGTAGTCAGCCCCAGAAAAAGGAGTCATTGGGAAGTCTTAGAGACATCCCTGTGTTACTGCACTGAAGGTGCTGTGTAACGCACACAGGAAGTTGGGCTCATGGAGTGGTGTGCTCCAGAGCCCAAGATCACACAACAAGTAGAAATGCCCTTGTCAAAACACAGGTAAGAGTGGGAAAAAGAGGCACACTCTTACCAAGTGGAAAAAATAAACTCCAGAAATCCAGCACAGCTGATGGCGGACTCACTAGGTGAGGGAAATTAGCCATAGAATGAGAATTCTCCCCAACACTGTGGAACTGAGGTCATGGGGTGCTATGCCACTATATATGCTGGACCCGACGTCCTAACCGGCATGGGGTGCATAGAGCCGTTGGACAGAGCCTACGCAGAGCAACGTGGTGTCCCCTGTAGAACAGCTGCGCTGGGATAGGGATATCATAGATGAGGAATCTGGTGCAGACACATCTATCAGAAGGAACAATACAGAGAGGCAAGTAATTTGTTCTTTATTTTTGGTCATGGTATATGACCACCCATTTCCCCCCCCTTGCGCTTCTCCGCCGGCCCACTCCCTTGTTATCAGATAGATGGATCTGTGTCCAGCGTAGTATAAAACACCAACGAATATATCCCAGATAGTCTGTACACGGGGCACTCAGGAAGGGCTTTTGAACATAAATTAGAATTTTTAATATTGGTTGGTTGTTTTGTGATAAAGATTGTTAATAAAACAAGTACACTCTCTGAAGTGTGCCACGTATTCATTTAATATTATTGTTCATGCCCATAGTTTAACACGATTTTTAGTACCCTTTCTTTGAAAGGCATTACATTCTAAGCATTCTAGTAAGTCAGCATTTGCTGGATATAAACACATTATAATGGCTCATCCCAACAATAAAAATCAACTTCCAAAAAGAAAGGTTATTTTTGATTGCATCCTCCCACCGATTCCTCATCTGGATAGCTAGTCTCCAGTGCCAGCTGTTCTTGGAAAATCTCGATAGGGGGAGTAATCTGGCTCGTGTTAGTCCATGAACCCAAAGGCCTTAAGGGAACACTCAGCAAAGTTGGCATTAGGAAAGGTCAAATCAAAGTCACCAGCCTGCCCGACTGATGTGTTTTTAGATGCTGACACCAACGTGCCGAGCCCCGGAGAAGGACGGGGGCAGGTGCCATAAAAAGTTGAAGAACAGATCCCACTCTTAGTGAGTCCCATCACTCCTCTACTTCCTCTTCCTGCAAGAAAAAAATGTATGCATAGATATGACGGCTCACTGGGTACGGTTTGAACCTGTGCCTGATTTTATGACGGACCAGCTGGGGCTTCAGGACATGACCAGGTTAGACACATCCCCCGATGCCAAGATGTAGCAGGGTCACCAGACACACACCTGAAATCGCAATTTCATAAAATTGTCGAGAAGGTGGTAGCAGTAATAGGCCTTGGCGCACCCTCAAAGTCATTGTTACTTTACAAATTGACTGATATCCTACAGAAGGAACCCCAGTCAGAGATGGCTCTCCCATTTAACGCGACTATGGCAGATACAGTTATGGCATTGTGGCAGCACGCATGCTCAACACCGGTGGTCGACAGGGAGCTCACCAAGAAATACAAGCCTGCAGAGAGTGACCAGCCTTTGCTTTCTATGAGACATCCGCAGTCAACTCTAGGCCATCAACGTCAACCCTCGATGGATAGAGACTCAAAAAAGACAGACGCTTTAGCCAAGAAAGTCTTAGCGTCCCACATGATGGCACTAAAAGCAGGGAATGCCTCATGCGATCTTGTGAAATGTTCCCATGATTTGTGGAATGTGGTGTCTGAGATTTTGGCACATTTACCGGAGGGAGAGATTAGAGAATTTAGTTGGACATTGAGAGCGGTAAGAAGACAGCCTGTGGACGCAGCACATTGGGTCTGGCAGTCCATAAGGACGTGAACCGGTAGGGCCGCTTAGCTCCAATCATCTAGGTTTTTTCTAGAGGTCAAACATTACTCTTGGACATGGCTTACAACAGGGAGCATCTTTTTGCCCCCGAAGCTGGGAAGTCTCTTGAAAAATGTCAAGAGTTCAAAATCACGGTTAAATCTGTAGGACTGGCGGTCCAACACCCTACCCCATCTTCTTCCTTCTCCTTTGGTTCAAGCGGAGTGAGTTTCCACAGCTAACTCCCCTTTGGGAGGAATGTGCAGTTGCCCCATGCTAGGCAAGCACAGGAGAGATTCTCATGCAACGGCAGGGGGCCAGCAAGAAGTCAGGCAGCTTTGACTTCAGTGGCAGCTGTGAGGGGTCAGAATGTGAGGCAGTCAACTTTTTGTGAAGGTTTTTCAAAAGATTACATTTCATTAACTCAAAAGGTTGGATAAACGCCTCAATATCCATACCCTGACGAGGATTTCCCTGCCTAAAGTAAACTAAAGGAAACACTCTTAACAAAAGGATTCTGTCCCTCACAATTAAACATACACCAACTTAACAAGGCAATATATGGCAGTTCAATAGCAACATAAATAACAATTAAATTCTCATCATAACAACTGTTTCTCCTTCTAAAATGGATGAATTCCTCTTTCCCAGATTCAAGCAGGATTTTGTTCAACCGTTCGAAAAGGTTAAGGAAATCCTCAGTTATCTTTTTGGTTCCAACTTGATAACACAAAGTTCCAACTTGTATTCAACCAACAGTTAATAAGTGGTTAGCAAAGATTTCTGCAGCAGTTCACAAAACCACTTGTTTGACAATGTTAAATACTTCTGCAGCAGTTCTCCCCACACTTTCTTCAATGATATTAATTTGTCAGGATGATACTCCTAAATCCCGTCCCCTTTCCTCCATACTGTATGGGCGTCCCTTGCTAGGTACGGGAGACAGAACTTTTTTCACCAGAAAAATCCTCTTCACCTTTAAATTTAGAGTTGCACAGGCATGGCCCTGGGGGCATGCGCTCCCCTGACTCTGCTCACCGGCGCCACTCCTTAGTTCTCTTTACCGCGTCGACGGGAACGGACCACTTTAACCAGCATTCCTGGGTTAGGCCTCTGGCCTAGTAATTCCACGCACTCTTCTCTAGAGATGTATTCTTGTCTTCTTTTTTCTTTTCAATTATTAGGTACTGCTTTGCCCTCTGGCGCCACGCTACTCCCCGGCGCATGTTGACGACAGTGGCTTCAGCGGGTGTCCAGCCTGCGAGGGTCCCTTCCCAACGTCCGACCCCCACACCCTCTGCCTCTGGTGCCTTGGCCAAGACCACAGCTGGGACGGCTGTACTGCATGCAACGCTTTGACTCCACGCACACTTAAGCACAAACTAGCCAGGTGGCGGGAGCTCTTCTGAAGATCGCATCCAGAGGACCTCAAAACGTTTGTGAAGCAGAAGACAAGGCCCAAGGTAGGTGCCCTGTTCTCCTCTCCACCCCACAAGGGTGACTTCTTCCCAAGGAAGCGCCCAAGCGGGAGGTACCTATCAGGTCCTAAGACCAGCAACAACACTTGGGCTTCTCCAGCTACCGCCCACAGGCTGAGAGTTTGCAGGATCCTACCAGGGCTACTGCTGAGGGGCAGCCAGGCTCTATTACCGGGTCCCAACCCGATGGGCTACGCCCTAACACTGGAACCATGTCTGAGGGGGCACTCCGCCTACCAGGGACCCGACCTGAGGTGCAGGGTAGGCCTCAACCACCAACAATCAGCGCACTGGTGGAAGCTGGTCCAAGGTCGGCAAGTTCCATGGCACGTGGCACGGAGCAAAACAAAATGGCCTTCGGGCCAGACAAAAAGGCAGCTCAACCGACGCCTTTTCCCTTCGGAGAAGAGGCAGGGGAAAGAGCTTCCAGGTGTAATTGGTCACCCAGCACACCTACTCTCTCAGCAGGGGGGGGCACAGTCATCCACCCCTCCCCGTAGAAGTTAGCCCTCGGAGCAAGGTTCCTGGCCAGGTCTCCCTGAAGTATCTCCACCTGTCACAGGCTAACCTGCCCATTATACAGGGGGCTAGGAGTGACACCACCAGGAGCCAGTTCAGAAGCAAGTGGACCAGGTTCTGTCACTGGGCATAATTGAAGGAAATTGATCCTTTGTCTTGCACGTTGGATGACGTGTTCTCCTTGTCTGCACACCTCGCTCAATCAGGCGTGTAAGTAGACACATGCCACACTTATCTGACGGCCATTGGAGCTTACAAAAACGCTCAGGTGTAGGTATTCTCATCCTCGAATCCGGTGGTTTAGAGGCACTTAGCAGGCCTAACTAGGCTATATCTACCTACCAAGAAACCACACCCAGTGTGAGACCTCTATGTGGTCCTGGGCGCCCTGGCGCATAAACCATTCGAGCTGATGGCGTCCGCGGACATCAAGCTAGTAACCATTAAGATGGCCCTGCTAGTGGGCCTTACCTCGGCACGCCAAATCAGTGAGATCCAGACACGAGTGGCTTCAGAGCTACATTTCATAAGGACAAGGTGGTGCTCAGAGCACACCCCGCATTCTTACCTAAGGTCGTCTCCTCTTTTCACCTTAATGAGGAGATAGTGTTACCAACTTTTTTTTCTGACCCTAAAGATGACGCGAGAGGGTACTGCACTGTCTAGACATCAGACAGGTGCTAAGATTCTACCTGGACAGAACCAAGAGCTTCCGCAAATCATACGCCCTATTCGTCACCTTTGGGTGATCGAAACCAGGCTGTCGGGCCTCCAAGGCTTCCGTAGCAAGATGGATGGTCATGGCCATCAAGGAGGGGTATGAGGGACAGCACAGGCCATTGCCAGCTAATATGCATGCCCACGCCATCAGAACTAAAGGGACGGCGGTAGCTTTCCAAAGGCAAGCTCCGTGGCAGGTTATCAGCAAAGCGGCTACGTGGGCTACTCTTTCGGCCTTCTGCAAGCACTACTGCTCGGATGCCAGTGCCAAGTTGGACTCAGCATTTGGTCAGGCTGTGTTAGGGATCTTGTTTTCTTACGAGGGGCAACTCTCCACCCTGGGCTACATTCAGTTGTAATCGGCCATACAGTATGGAGGAAAGGGGACAGGATGTAGGAGTAATTATAAGTTACTCACCATAGTGATTAACGTACTCCTAGTCCATAGTCCCCTTTACTCCATACCGTCCCACCATCTTCCCCCCTAATAAAACTGGTGTTATTAGGCAATTTTAATATTGTCGACGCGTCAAGGGGGACTGATAAGTGGCGCCGGTGGGCAGAGTTGGGAGAGCGCATGCACCTAAGGCCGCACCCCCACGCGCATCTAAATTTAAAGGGGAAGAGGATTTTTTTGGTGAAAAAGGTTCTGTCTCCTGTCCAAAGCGCAGGATGCCCATACAGTATGGAGGAAAGTGGACTGTGTATTAGGAATACGTTAGTCACTAATTTATCATTTCTGCATTATTCTACAGCAGCACTTTAGTGGTTCTTCAACTTCTTCTTCAAGATTTTAACCACACCAAAGTACTTCAGTGGCTTCCACCGTTCCACTCACCTGCCAGGCCTACTAAGACAAAGTTCTCTGCTCTAGTGTGCTATCCTGCCAAGCCAGAATACACTACTAATTACAATGACTTCTGTGGTAAAGGTTAAACTCAAACCTGTTAGCAATGTCTTTTTCTCCACAACATCAAATATCAAACACTTAAAGAGAAAGAAGAACCACACCGGTGCTGTTTGCTACACCCGTGGGATTGCCATACTCTCTGCAGGTTATGCTCCACTCCCTCTGAAGGTCTTCCTTCAGAAGGGCAGCCTTCCTGCCACTCATGTTTCTCCCGTTTTGCACTAACCAACTGCTGATAAGGATTCTGTTTCAATTTCACACTTCTTTGGCTTTTGCCATATGGGTTTAAGCCCTTCTGGCTTTGGACCTCCTTTTCATATGAGCAACAGTTTTTACCAACACTGAAAGTCTCAACTGCCTTTTTGCCTTTGGTAATTCTGGTTCGTTCTTAATTGCCTGTGTATGTTTCTCTCTTTGGATTTGGCAATGATAGTTTATCTTTTTTCCTATAGATATTGCACCTTCTTGTGGCTGGTTCTTGTTAGGACCCACAATATTACAATCACACTCTTCTGTTATGATAATCAGGTTCTTTTTCTGCCATCTGCACCCTTTTAATTCAGCTTGGTTCACAACAGAAAAATGACCCTGCTTAATATTGGTTTGGTATTCAAAACGTGTCTTCAGTTTTTCTTCATTTATCACGTTTTTCTGGTTAATGCCCCTGGAATTGGCCAATGGGTGGTTACAGAGCGCTCTGGGGGTGAAAATCTAATAGTGAACTCACAAGGTCTGGCATGCTAGTCTGTTTGCCTCACTACCTCCAGGTCCTCTGCTTCGGTTTCCCCACACAGTCTGGAAATCTCGCCTTCAAGGCCTTCCGCGACCCGCGTCTGTCACCAGCAGGGCTCTCCTGGCTCCCACAACTCTCTGGTTCTCGCCGGCCACCGGTGCTTGTCAGACAATGGGGAAACCAGTGCAGCTGCGATCCTCAGAGGGAGAGTATGCACTCCCCATGCTTCCCGCTGCACAAGCTCTGCAATTACGGTCTTAAGCATGAAAGACAATCTCAGGACCGGCTTCCAATTTACACACCACCGTGATCCCTGCGTCTCTGCTCACATCTGACCTCTACTTCTGCAGCCACGTTGAGGCAGTAACATTACTCCACCTTCTACTACTGCTCCTTCTCATGGCCTACGCCTGAGGGGGGTTTTTATGCCACCCAGTCCTCAGGTGTTGGTCATTATTCCTAATTGAATGCAATTTGCAATCTTGTGCCTCTTGTGAAGAATCAGAGATGATTCTCCCTAGAAACCTGGTCTGGTACCCTCTTCATCTGGCCAGGGAAATGCAGACACTTCCTGATCCTGACCGTGGGGGTGGTGTATGCCGAGAGGATCACAAGAGTGGTGGGAGAGCAGGGGTAACAGACCAGGAAGAGTGGGATAAACACCTCTTTAACTTTCCCCATAATCCCACCTTATTGATGGCTGTTTGCCAAATAGCAGATGTTGAAAAACCTGACTTTGGGGAAAGAAACTACAAGTCCCAGAATCCTAGAGGCACTAAGACGAAGAAAAGTGCTGAGGAGGCATAAGTCAGGCCATTAAGCTTAGTAGCCATTGCCAGGCAATTGAGGCTAATTTCCCACACCTGGAAAAAATGTATCACTGAACCTGGGAGGCATAAAAGGCCCCCTCAGGGAGAGAAAGTAGTGGAAGGAGCTGGAACGTTGGCTGGAGTGCAGGCTGTGGCAGTGGAAGCAGAAAGAAGACACAAGGCTGGCAAACCAAGCCGAAGTGGGAACACAAGAGGGATGTCAGGAGGAGACAGCATATTTCACCTGCATGTTCTTAGAGAGTCCTGTCCTCCCAATCTCTAAAGTGCAGAGGCTATGCAGAGGAAGACTTGCTGGAGAAACTGTTTTCCTCATGTGAGCCTGATTGCCATGGTTGCAGAGCTGTTGACGTGTCAAACATTGAGGCAAGAAGTAATTACCAAGTCGAGGGTCTCCGAAGTAGAGGAAACTCACAAGACGTGTGGCCGGACGGAGACACCTGTTCAGGAGAAGGGTGTGGGTCTCCAAAGAGCCAGAAGTTGTAGTAGAAGTCGGAAAAGCAGTGCGACCAGCAGGCAACACGCCTCAGAAGCCGGTGAGGGAAACACAGCATTCTAAAGCATTGTGCAAGCCTTGCTCGTAAAAGTAACCAGCTCATTTGCCATTCATGTAAGATATTCAGCGAGTAGACGTGTAGCCTTGTATTAAAGATTCTTTAAACTATGGAAATGTAACACACGCGCGTTGAAGAAAAGGCTTCTTGCTCGCATATGAATCTAACGCTGTTACAGAACATTGTTCCTTAAACAAAAGACTTAATGTTCAGGGAGTTGTCGCGTGTCCCTATTGAAGAAAAGGGAACGCTGCGAAGATCATTGCAGAACACCTAATTTCAAAGTTACAATCTTTATCTTGGGAAAACTACATCAAAGAGTGGTTGTGTGCAGAACACCTAATTTCAAAGTTACAATCTTTATCTTGGGAAAACTACATCAAAGAGTGGTTGTGTGTGCCTAATTGTGGTTTCTCCTAAAAGACTGAACTTTATACTTTATATACAAGTGACATACCTTTCTTTCACAAGACTACAAAAGTCTGAAGAAGAAAACAAGCATTGCCTAAAGCCAAGAGGTACCCCATATTAATTGTGAATCTGAACCGTTCTCAGAGTTTAAAACAATCCAGCAATACTGTGAAGTTATTAATATTTATATGCAGCCCCTATGTCACATTTTGTATGAACTGGAGGTTATGTTTACCAACTATGCCGACAACACCCTGCTCCTGATGAGCTTTCAGGTGATTATCTAGCAGACTCTATTAAAGTCCAAAATGTATATAGATCCATGAAAAATTGGTCCTAAACAAATTGGTTATGTTTGAATAACTCTAAAACAGAGCTTCTTATCTTTGGCTACCCTCAAGCCAGAGCCAAGTTGGATTTACAGTTCTCTAGCTTTCATATTGAAAAACATGATATTGTGGTTCAAAAAAATATAACAAAATGGGCCTCGGCTCATGCAGAGTGGCTGCAGGATCTCATTTACACTTTGGACGGGGATGCAATGTTTTTGTTTATTTGATAAAGCGCAACCAAACCCTTGGGTAGCTGGGCGCGAACAATACAAGGATACTTACAACTTGGTTACAGAGATAATTGACATTACAGGTATACTTAGAACTTGGTTACAGAGATGGTTATAAACCATACATACAGGGTAGGTAAGGCGATTTGCTACCACCTAGTTTACAGCGAGACTGGTAGTCGCATACATGTATTATGACATTAGATAGAGACAAGGGTGGTAGGTACAATACAAGCGAAAGGCCTAGTATACATAAAGTGGCAAGAGGTAGAGGTACAGGTAGTGATAGGAAAAGGCGTTATGAATAGGTTTGGAGTCATTGGTCCGGATCCATGTTATTGTTTTTCTTCTAAAGCTCGACTAAGGTTGGTCAGATCTAAGATCCTGGGGTAGTGTATTCCATGTTTGTGCAGCTATGCCCGGGAAGCTAGAGCCGCCAGCTGTAGATCGTTTGAATCTCAGGACTTCAAGGGTGTTGATGTTGGCAGATCTCCTGGGACGGGCAGTGGTTCTCCTATTAATTCCTTCAGCCAGATAGGGTGGAGCTATGTTGTTTGGACATTTGGACGTGAGAGAGAGTGTTTTGAGGAGAATCCTATCATTGATCTTAAGCGAGCAGACATTTCATCTGAATCTGGAGATGTGCTCTCTGTTAGGGATATTTAAGGCTGCTCTAAGAACTTTGTTTTGAAGTCTTTGCAGTTTGTCAGTGATATATTTATTGGATCCTGCGTATAAGGCATTGCAGTAATCCATTTTAGATAATGTAAGTGCATTGGTAAGTGTAATGCAGCTCGTTTCAGAGAGAAACGGTCTACATGCTCGGATCAGCTTACAAGTGTAAGCTGTTCAAGATGCTAGAGAGTTGACTTGCTTCTTGAGGGCGAGTGCCGAGTCAAGGTAGAAGCCTAAGGTTTTGACTTCGGGCATCACTTTGATAATGTTATCAATGTTGAAGGAAGCATAGCTAGGGTTGAGTTTTTTTAATAGCCATTTCTGAACCTAGGATCAGTAGCTCCTTTCAATGTATATAGCCACAGTGACCTCAAGGTACAGACCCAAGGACATTTGGACTCCCGTAACGTGTACGTGTTTACCTAACATCTAATGGTCGACTCAGAACAAATAAGAGGTGACCCAGTATTCTGGAATTAAGTTCTTGCTATTTTTCCTTACAAGAATCAAAATTTAATGCACTAACAATTGTAATGTATGCCTAGTCTATCCTATCAAGAGTATTGGTCTATTGTACAGGACTTCATGTATGTGCTTTTCGTTTGACCTGTTTGGCTTGCTTTTAACCTTAAATAAAGTTTAATTTTTTTTAAACAAGAGGAGTTTTGATGTGGATCTATTAACACATGTACTTGGCTTAATATTGGTGTATTCTCAAGAAGTAAACTGATATTCATATTTATTGATATGAATATAACCATAATTGTATTTACCCTTCTTGATTTAAATATGTTAAACAATAATAAAGATTAAAAGAAGCACCGCCAAACAGCACACTTTTTCAGCAGCTGGGTATTTTTGCGGCTGGTCATTCAGAACTTCAGGCAGCTGTTGAGTCAGTGAATACGTGCAGAGGCAGATGGTAAGGTGGTAGGCAAAGATTGAATTCGTAGGGAATGGGGTAGAAGTAATGTAGATGAGTTGGAAGAGGGGACTTGGGGAGAGGAGTGGTGTAAGGTGGGAAGATGCAGTGTGGTTGATGTAGTGTGTGGGAAGTGGAGTATGTGGTATCTACTATAGTACATAGTAGGAGGTAAGAGTAAGTAAAAGATACATTTTAACTCACTCTTGGTTCATGCACTCCCTTACAATAACACTTAACCATTTTCAACTCTGCTGAAGCTGTACAAGTTCAAATCCGCTTTCATTTTTCAGAGTATTGAGATGATATGGGCAGAGTTTCGATCCCTCCACAATCTAAGAACATTTTCATAGGTTAACAATGGAAGTGACCCTGGATACCAATTATGGATTCCCTGTTGTTGAGGAGCATTTGTGACCTGATTGATTCTCACCCTCCTGTTTGGTGCACACTAGTACACACACCGCCTTTTGTTTTAAGCATGTTTTTCCAGACTTAAAATGTCTCCATTTTGCTTTCTTTGGGCATCATCTGTTTATTTTGAGTAGGATACAAGGTAGATATGAATCCCTACCTTCTCTTAACCATCCGCCACTTCTCAGTAAATTCTCATTGTTGCCCTAAAACCAGTAAGCCACACTTCAATAGTAAGAGATGATGTTTATTATATAGTTTATTAGTAAATGCTGGCAGTCAACTATTAGATTGAGTGTCTCTAAATAATCATTCATGTGTGTTTTCACCAGTTTGAGACATTGAATTTATATCATTGCAAAATATGTGTGACTTCTGAACACTGCCGTTCATGATCCCATCGAGTTTACCCTCTTGCTACAGGGGGGCACTTGGTATTCACGCCAGCCACATTTGTGTAGTCATGTAACATTAAAGTGCATTAATGTACAAATCTTCACCTCCGTGTTTAGATTAGTTTTGGAGTGCAAACATCAATCCTGCATTAGTTTCCATTTTGTTTAACTTTTTTCTGGTTTTATAATAGTGTCTATTGATCATTCGGATTTGGTGGCGGATCTCCTGAAAGAATTGTCCAACCACAACGAGCGAGTGGAAGAAAGAAAAGCTGCACTGTGCGAGCTACTTAAGATCACACGGGAAGATGACATGGGGGTTTGGGACGAGCATTTTAAAACCATTCTTCTTTTGCTGCTAGAAACACTGGGAGACAAAGATGTAAGATGTTTTTTATTTCTTGAATATCTCTGATAATGTTATTCTGCAGCTTTATTTTACTTTGAGATAGTCTCCTTGCAGATATTCGAATAATTGAAATGTGCTTGCTATTTTATGAGCTTTGAATGCCCAGGCTTTGAACTCACAGAGGCAGAAGGGATTGAGTAAAGTTGATGTGAAAATTGTGCAAGCTTCCACATGTCATGTGTTGCACACGGCCATCTCCTTGGTTAGTTAATTCTGTTGGGCTCTGCTGCACACTGGAACCTAAATAATTAGGGATAGGTAAGATGTATCTCGGTTTTAAACTTGCGTTTTGACTTTTACATTTTTGTTATTAATGTCTGCCCCACCCTAACCGTCAAATGAGTGCAGTCTTGGGTTCTCAAATTTCCCAGGCATTTTGAGGTTTGGTACACCCATTTGTAGAGGATATTGATTTTGATAAATTGAATTATTTTGAGACCCTTAAATAGCAGCAGTTTGTTTCATGGCACATCACAATGGATCATGGTCTGTGGCATATTTTGAACACCCGGTGTTTGCTTCACGGGTTTGTGTAATCATTGTACTGTTATTTAAAGCTAACTGGAAAATCAATAAACATAGTAGAACATTTTCCCCTTCTTACTAGAAAAAGATTACAATTGAAGACAATTGGATCTATGGACCCTGCTGCACAAGATACCATTGGCATTAAGCCTGAGCACCACCCATACTCACTGCACAATCTGCACAAGACTGGATACAGGCATCTTGAATCCTAAGAAGCAGGACTGTATTTGGATATGGCAGTGTGGGATATTGCATTATTTGGTACCAGGGGTAGACTGGGAACCAAAAGGGGCCTTGGAAATGTTTGTTGCCCCAAATTACTTGGTGAAAGCAAGCCCAAACTCTTGAAGTAGGCCTTGGGGATTCTTCGCCCAAGGTAATGTGGACAAACTGGTCCAAAGAGTGAGTTTCAAAAAATACATTGGTACCTATAAAGGGATTAAAATGTAGTTAGCATAACTAAAAACGGACAAAAAACAGTAACATACTGGAAGCTTTATAAAAAATCAAATTTTTGCTTTAAATTGATGTGGGCAATGTGAGATGTAAGTTGAGGGTGGCATGACTGAGAGAGAATGTAACCAGGGTGCCTACACAATTGCCTCATGGTGTAGATGCCCACCAGGAAATCTCCAGTTTGCCAGTAGGCCAGTTCACCATGGTTTAGTACACACTAAAACCAGGGTCTGCAATGATTAGCTCGCCCTATGTTTTACAGCTCCCATCAGCCATCGCCAGCATAGTCATTGGTTGACGGATCATGAGAATTGTAGTCCAAAACATCTTTTGAGCCTCAAGTTTCAGATCCATGCACTTAAACCTCTAATGGTTTGAGTCTTCCCACTGAGTCTGCATCTGGGAGGCATCATAGGTAGCTGGTGCTGAACACCTTTCATCAGTGGGAGCGAGGTGTGCTTTGACATCAACCCTCTTAGACTGCCCTGTCCTTGGCTCCGTAAAATTATGGCGTTCAGCCTATAAGTGGGCACACCATTCCTCATTATCTCAGTTCCTTTTTTCTTGTGCTCATCAAGCTGCACCTGGTACCCTTTCATCAGGGATTTTTCTCTTTGTAACTCAAGTTCTTAGATCATGGCGTATTGCTTGCAGGCCTCAGGGTTCAAGCAATGCTGGGAACGCACCATTTTTGATAACTGACCCCCACACTTATCTGCATTTGCTGTTTAAAAGAAGACAACACTATTTGAGTGTGGTTCCTGCCAGGCCATGAACCTCAAGGCGACCTATGAGAGAGTGGTAAAGTAGGTTTCTAGGTCATCCCCCAGGTAAAGTCTCTTGAGACCCCCCTCCAGAAGTCATTAATTGTTCCTTGGAGGTGGGCAGGTTGTCAGAGCTTCCCCTGCCCAAGGAAGAGCCGTTGTTGGAACAGGCGGCCCATAGGAATTTCCTCAAACGTCATAAGCGGTTGCCCTCCATGAGTAGTAGTGGCCGGTCTCATCCCCAGCTGAAGAATGCAAGACGGTCAGACAAAATATTTTCAATGTGTTTTTTTTAAGTCTTCAGTGCCAACGACATCAAATCCGGTGGGAAAGTTCCCACTCTGCTGCTCAAGACTGCCTGGGTTCTAAGTGGCAACCATGCACCTGAAGACTTGGATCGCATTCCCAAAAAAGAAAATGGCATACTGTGCCTCTCCACCAATGGAGTGTGAAGGCCTCAGATCCTTTTCATCGATGACTTTAGCTCAGGGGAAAGTGGACTTCTTCACCCTGTCGAAAGAGCTTGATATTTATACACTTTATACAAGCGGTTGTTACTTCCATATAATGCAGGATATTTATGATGATGAGGGAGATCTTGTGCCATTCATCCCTGAACCTTTGTGGGCGTCAGAGTGTCAGGCCCCAGAGGAATTGATTGACGAGCCTGAAGAACTTGCTTTATAGTGTTTTCTGTAATACTGTCATAGTTACTTTGAAATACTGTCATACTTACATTGAAATAGAATTTTACAAGTAGTACAGGGTCTTGAGACACCAATACAGACCAACACAAGAGCTTTTTCCTTAGTCCAAGACATCTTTTGCTTCTATTATAGACCCTTTTTTGTAAGGCTCCAGTCAGTACAGACCTATAGATCATAGCGATGTATGCTTCACGTAGTTAATCAGATTTATGTTAGCTATATAGCAGGCTTGCGACTAGCAATATAATGGATGTAGTCTAATGCAACCTATAACATTAGTTATGACCCTTAGTATTTATTCTGGCAGTGTTTTCGTAATCTATCCCATTGTGCTTCTTAACAGATTATGTGACTCTCACCATAGACAAAAGTCCAGCAGGGTATGCAACCCTCCTGATTACATATTTGTACATACAGGAACGTTGGGACAAGTAGTAAATTACTGCAGGTAATTAGTACGGTACTTTTAACAGTACTATGTCCGTACATCCTGACTACCATTTGGTGACTTGAATTCTTAAACGCAACCCATACATTGTTATGCGATACCATCGAAACATTACCAATTATTTTTTAAAACCCACATTATGCGTAACTTTAAATATGGCATATTTCATCGGAACAGCACACTGGAATTTATTAGACACATAGTGATTATCGCATTAGGCGCGATCATCACGTTACATGGCTCCAACTAAATCACGTTGTACGTACAAATACATATCTTCTTACATAATATTAGAATACATAATATTTAATATTAGAATCAGCCTGTCCTCCGGGCACTTAACCGCTTAGACCGCTACAGCAGGCTGCCAGCCTTGTTGAAATCGGGTAAGGCCTTTGACTCTGCTTCAGGGTCATGGCCATGCTTCTCCTAGGACTGGCTGTTCCCATGAACGAACTCCCTCAGAAATTAGGTCATGGTACTTTGAGGATGCCCCGCTCCCGGGGGTCTAAAAGAAGGCCAGACTACATAACGTTGATCCTGCTGGGTTTGCTGCTTCTGCGGGTCCCAGCTCGAAAAGGACAAGGTCGCTGTCTCCAACTACTTCTACGGCGAGCCTAGAAGTGAGGGGTGCTGCCACTAAGAGAAAGTCCTTGACTCCGTCTAAACTCCGCTTACCATCAGCGGATAAGGCACCGAAGGAAATGGCGAAAGGTGGCCGGCCAGAACAACTTTGTCATCAGCACCCACATCGGCTACAACCACCAAGTCGATGATCTCATCGATGGCTATCACTTCTTCATCGATGGGGCGGAGTGGACACAGAGGTGTTGTCCAGGGTCACGACGACAGCTACTCCTAGAGTGTCACTGCCACCAAGGCCTGAGGTGGCTGCTGCGGCACTTATGAAGGCCCCTGAAAAAGGGGCAGCTCTCCTGGGAGCTCCACCCCAGAAGTCTCCAGAGAGGGAAAGGGGTAAGGCTCCTGCCGATCCTAAGAAGGGTACAAGCTTGCGGGCTATTCAAGAGAAGCCGGTGCAGATTTATACCAGCTTGGGCGAGGATGATCTGCCCAAAGATTATTTGGACCACGAAGGGGTTCAGGGACCTGTCTCAGTGTATGAGTCTCCACGGAGGGAGCCAGTTCACTGCCTCGCCAAAGAAGGCGCATCAGTCCTGAACCACCAGCAGTTGTTCCTTTCACACCTCAGCGTAGAGATGTGTCCCTGGGCATACTGACAATGCTGCACACGTTGGTCTTGGAAATCCAGCAGAGACTGCCTCCCACTCCGGGCCATGCAATGTCTAGGAGCCCTCCACGACTGCAGCCCAGGAGCCCACCCCAGCGCAAGGCAAAGGAACTACCAGGCCCAAGGCACCACCCGACACCTCCGCCCCCTCCGCTACCTTGGGATTTGTGTCCGACTGGGGACCCAGCAATGCACATGGACACAGATATGGCGGATACGGCCACAGACATCGATGAGGAAGATGACTTCGTGCCAGCAGACGGGGACCTGTTGGGTGCGGATGAACCCCACAGGGCCTCTCCACCAGATGAGGTCGTCTCATTTCACGCTATGATGTCCAGGGCCTCTGAGCTGTTTCATCTGGTACCCGAAGAGATTAAAAAGGAAGGATTCCTTTAACGACGACGCAAGTCCAGGCGGAAGACCATCATGTCCGTCCCCTTACTGGACAATATCTGTGAGGAGGGCTTGGCCCTAATGTAAACCCAGAGCACCGCTCTGCCCAAACGGGATAGACTCAAAAAGAAATATTGGGTCCTGGACTCGGCACCCAAGTGCCTGAGGTCCCAGCCTTCATTCGACTCTGTGGTTTCAGCCACAGCCAGGAAACGATCAGCGAATCTGTTGTTAATGGTGCACCCCCCACCCTGATCAGGACGGGAAGAAGCTGGACGCGATGGGGAAAAGGATTATCTACACTGCTGCCAGCACCAAAGCCAGTAATGTCCTGGCCATGTTGTCCTGCTATGACTGGGAGCTATGGTATAAACTGGGCCCTAGTCTTGACTTCTTATCTGACGATAAGAAAGTGGAAGCTGTGTCACTCTTCCAAGAAGGGGACGTGGCCACGGACCAGTGGCAGGTGACATTGCAGACACAGGTTTCCAGCAAATGGGCAACGGAGTCTCTCTTCGGTGGCTGGGATGGCTCAAAGCCACCAACTTCAGACCAGATGTTTAGTACAAAGTGTTGGATATGCCATTTGGTGGTGCAAACCTTTATGCCAAGATGGTTGACAGTCTCTGCAAGAGATCCAAACAGACACGGAGACGGCACGTTCATAGGGTACCCTGCTGCAACGCCCGTCATCGTCCTGTCGCTCCTCGAGAGGAAAGTTTGCCAGGTCCTCTAAGGGATATAATGCCTCTTATCGTCAACCTTTCTGCTGCATGACGCAAGAGGCATACAGAAGTTGCTCACAGACCTATGGTAGCGGAGGACAGCGTCCGTGCCACCCACAGGACTGGGCCCCCACACCAAAACAGGCCTGAACCGGCTGTGTACTCAGACCCCCACTTGTGCATTCCACTGGGAGGCTGACTGGTAAGATTTGTCAGCGCATCGAAGAACATCACCACCGACTGATGGGTGCTGGACGCTCTCGGACAGGGGCACACCTTGAAGTTCCAACGCAGCTGTCTGCGTATTCCACTGGTGGCTCAACAAGAACAGCATGTGGTGCAGCTGCTGCAGGAGGTCCACACCATGTTAGAAAATGGGGCGTCCAGCCCGTCCACTAGGGTGGAGGCCGATCCTGTACCTGAGACGCTTCAACACATACCAAAATCCCCGAAATTCAGGATGGTCACATTGCAGCATGTACTTTGCCAGCTGGAACAAGGTGACTTCCTGGCGTCTCTGGATCTGGAGGACGCCTACTTCCACATACCCATCCATCGGAAACGCTGCAAATTCCTGTGGTTCGTGGTGCAGGGATGACACTTATCAGTTCAAGGTGCTCCCCTTTGGCTGGACGTTGGCCCCAAGGGCCTTTACAAAGATTTTGGCTCCGGTAACTGCACACTTTTGTCTCGAGGGAATCCATGTCTACCCTTATCTGGACGATTGACTTGTCCGATCCCGCTCCCACGTGTTGGCATTCGAGCACACAAGGACCGTCTGTCTGCTGACAGAGCTCGGATTTTTCATAAATGATCAAAAGTCCTGCTTGGAGCCATCGCCAAATGCTCTGTTTCTGGGTGGCCGACTCAACAGTTATTTGTTTGGCATCGCCCTCGGAAGAGAGGGTGGTAGCCATCCTGGGAAGATACAGCGCCTGTCAGCTCCGTTCGCCATGGTGCAAGTTGTCAAGTCTCTGCCGGGCATGATGTCCTCCTGCATCAACCTCTTCCGTCCTTTTCAGACTGCAGATGAGACCTCTTTAGGAGTTTCTGGATGCGAGGTGACTGCAGGTCTCAGGCTCCTGTACGGACAAGATCACCCGACAGGCTATACAGTGGTGGGGCATGCGCCCTCACCTCTCAGAAGGGACTCCGTTCCAAGTCCCATCGTACCAGGAGACTGTCACCACAGATGCTTTCCTGGATGGTTTGGGAGCCCTCAGGGGCAGTTGCACGCCAGAAGCCTTTGGCTGCCAGAAGAAAAGACACTTCACATCAACGTCTTGGAGCTTAATTCCTTCCTGCTGTCGCTGAAGGGCAAGGTGGTGACGATCTTCACGGACAAAACCACCACTATGTTCTACATCCAGAAACCGTGCAGAAGGTGCTCTCTGACTCAATCCAAAGAGGCCCAGGAGCTGTGGCGCTGGGCCCTTCGTCAGGGCATGTTTTTCGTTCCTTTCCACCTGCCGGGTGCTAAGAACACCATTGCAGACTCACTGCGCATTGAGCTACGTTCTTGCCACGAGTGGGAACTTCGTCAGGACCAAGTGGGACTTATGTTCTGCGAATGGGGTCGGCCCCAGATCGACCGCTTTGCGGTGGCGATGCACTCCAAGTGTCAGAAGTTGACCAGCAGGTTCCTGCAGCTGAAAAGCATTGGGGATGCTTTCTTCCCGTGGGAGGGACTCTTCCTTTACGCCTTTCTTCTATTCCCACTCCTCCTACGAGTGATCTACACACTTAGTGTCACTGCAGGTTGATACTTGTCGCTCTGGCATTGCTGCGGCAGATATGGTACCCGAACCTGCTACGTCTGTCGAGGGCGCCATCCATTAGGCTGCCTCTAATTCCCGATCTTCTTGCCAGAGAAGGAGGAGCGATTCTACACCACGACCCAGCATCGCTGAACCTCAGAGCCTTGCTCCTGCAGCCCTAGAATTTGGACATTATTCCTTGCCAACGGAATGTAAGGACTTCCTGGTCAAAGCCAGTGCCTCTTCCACATTAAGTGCTGCAGACATAAATGGAAGCTTTTCTCCGTATGGTGCAGAGTGCAGAGGATCGCTCCTATGCATGTCACGCACCTGGAAGCTCCTGCCATACCTGCTTTCTTTGGCCAAGGCTGTACTGGTTCACGCCTCTATGAAGGTGCAGCTTGGGAACTCAATGTGGTGTTAACTACACTCATAGGACCACCCTTTCAACCAATGCGTCAGGTTCCCCTGAAGTTCGTCTCATGGAAGCTGGCTTTCCTCGTGACAATCGCCTTGGCCAAGCGGGGCTGGTCAGGGAGATCCAGGCTCTGTCTTGAAAACAGCCGTACTTATCCTTACACGCAACAAGGTTGGTACTGCGTACACACCCCAACCTTATGGCAAAAGTGCCATCAGAGTTCCACCTCAACAAGCATTTGGTGGACGTGGCTTGTGCCTTGAAGTTTTACATGGCACACACGAAAAGCTTTCAAAAGGCTTCTCAGTTGTTCATCAATTTTGGACCTGTGAATCACGGAAAGGCATTGTCAAAGGCTTCCATCACCAGGTGGCTGTCCTGCTGCATCATGCACTGTCATCGGCTGGCTAACGGGTGTCTACCGGGCCGGCTGAGAGCCCACTCCACCAGAGCCATTGCTGGAACCGCGTTTCTCTTTGGTGTGCCCCTGCTCGACATCTGCAGGGCTGCTATGTGGATGTCCACGCACACCTTCACAAGGTTCTACTACGTCGACAGGGATTCCAGGGAGGATTCCCGAGTCAGCCAAGCAGTGCTATGGGATCTATTCACTTGTGGTGAGTCTGTTCCAGGGGTGAGTGTTTTACTACTTCTGTTGAGCCTTGCCACCTCCTGTGGTTGTGTATACGTACTGCTGTGTAATCGTTATTCATGAGCATGTGAATCCATGTCAGACCCCATGCTGGAAAAGATTGGTTACCTGTAACTCTTCTTCTCCAGCATGGGGTCTGGCATGGATTCACATGCTCATGAATATTCCCTGTCAGGCTGGGAAACCTCGGTAAAAGAAAACACGTTTTCACTTTCACTTTCACTTTCAAACTACATTTCTACTCTAAACCAATCACTGTCCTCTGGGTCATACTGCCACCATCCGTGTTTTCGATGAAAAAGTTCAGTTTTTGTTTCAAAGAAGCCTGTGTGCTCTTTTCTACATCTGCCGAAAGCAGGGACCCGTTGTCGGTGAAGTTCTGTGCCCCTAAAGGGCAAAGATCCATTGAAGATTCTATAGGGCCATCTGGGCCTACTTTGCGCCCTCCGACAATGATGATGGAGGAGAAGGAGGGAAGGTCCCTCTTCAGGCCCTGCACTGAATGCGGGCTACAGAATGGGTTTCTGGAGGACAAGCACCTGCAATGTCTCTACTGCCTGCACCCGACCACAAGCCCTCGGTTTCTCCAAGAAAACGACAGAAGTCATGCATAGTAGGCTGATGGCATGGCTTAACGCCAAGGCCTCTGACCCATGCTCGGAGCAGGGTCATGCATTGCCCAGGACCGGCCGGTCTGTGGAGCATTCTTCAAAGTCCTTTGTGGGCACCTCATCCTTGGGGGCCCAAGATCAGGCCAAGAGCCGCAAATCCGAGTCCACCGTCTACTACTACCTCAGCAGCTACAGGTCCTGATCCTACGAGGGCAGTTCCCACGGCTCAGAAAGTGTCCCTGCTCCCAAGGTGTGACACTGCTGCAGATTCTTTGGCAAAGTCTGCAGGCATGCCAGAAAGGGTAAAACTGGCCCAGGCCCCGGTTCAAGACTTGCAGGGGGGAAGAAGTGGGCGCCGAGGAGGCCCCGAAACAGCCCTCCCAGGCCGTCACCTAAACCATGAAGCTCTCGTCCACGGACGACGAAGATCAGGAGTCCTTGCATATGGCCACAAGGACGTTGAAGAGGAGGAAGACGGTGACGACGGCCTTGTTTTCCTGTTCTGCCTTCTCAGCCGAGGGGCATTTCCTTGGATATTCTGTCGACTCTACATACCTTGGTGTCATAGATCCAGATGAGAATGCCTCCGGCGCCGGTACCTGTGGTCCTCCAGATCCCTGATCAACCTCCAGAGAAGAGGAGGAATCCTCATCTGATGCCCACATATCAGCCTCCTCCATCATGTCCGGCACCTTATCCCCCAGCAGACCCTGACACGAGTACGGGAAAGGATACGGATACGGCCACGAGGACGGATGAGGACAAAGACATTGTCACACCGGATGGTGAATTGCCACATTTGGATGCTCGACATAGGGTGTCCCCACCAGATGAGGTGGGATCGTTCCACTCCATGATCTCCAGGGCCTCTGAGGGATTGCTGCTAGTGCCTGAGGAAACCAAGAAGGAGGGCTTCTTGTAACGAAGGCGCAAGGCCAAGAGGAAGACGATCATGGCAGTGCCTTTTCTGGATAATGTTTGCGAGGAGGGCCTGGCCCTCAAGAAGAGAACCCTTGCACAGCTCCAGCCAAGCAGGATAGGCTGGAGAAGAAATATAGGGTGCCGGACTCTGCCCCCAAGTGTCTGAGGTCGCACCCATCGCCTGATTCGGTGTGATCAGCGGTCGCGAGGAAACGGTTGGCTAATCAGTCGTCTTCTATCCCTCGAGACAGCGAGGGGAAAGGGATGGATGTCCTGGGAAAGAAGTTGATTCACACTGTGGCGTCCACCATCAAGGCGCCCAATGCACTGACGATCCTGGCCAGGTACGACAGGGAATTGTGGTGCAAGCTGGGACTGACTCAGAGTTCTTCCTCAACGATAAGATGTTGGAGGCCCTCGCTCTTTTCCAGGAAGGGGAAGTGGCGTCGGATCACGCCATCAAAGTAGCATTTGATGTCGCCGATACAGGTTTCCGGCAAATGGGGAACGGTGTCTGCCTTCGTCAACAAGGATTGATGAAAGCCACTACTTTCCGTCAGGAGGTCCAAGTGAAGGTGCTGGACATGCCCTTCGACAGAGAAAATCTGTTTGGGAAGGCCGTTGACTAGTCCCTCCAGGTGTCGAGTCTTGATAGTCGTGAAGAGTATGGGGGCCTCCGTCCCCAAGTATCCCACAGGGAGAATTAAATATACTCTCTGTGCGGTCCTTGAAGCCACAGGTGTGGATGATGGATTGCCGGAACCTCACAACGCCGATACCCCAGAGCCGCTGTAAAGGAAACGGGGATTAGCACAAACAAGCACAGTAATCTGTGTAAGCGTTAGCTGAAAGTATAGCGACTATAAGTCTTACCTAAGCAGGGGTAGCGGGACACTGCTAACCACACAGGACCCGGGGAGGTCGCGTGAACAGTTTTTCTCAGTTGCCGGTAAACTGGAGAAGGGACCGCCAGCTGCAACACACCTGATTAGTCCTGACAACCAAAGAATGCAAGACGTGAACTATGGTAAGTTCGTAGTATCCCAACGGTAAGCAAAAGAAGTCCGTTATGAAATTCCGAGGTCGAAGAGCCAGGTAATCACAGAGAAATGTGCCAATGCCAGAGAGTATCCGAAAAGCAGTCCGTAATCCAAAATCCGTAGTTCCTGAAGTCGAGTAGTATAGATCCTGATCGAAGCCAAAACGCCAAACAGAGTCGTGAAGCAACAAGTGATTGCAAGGACGTTGTTTTTATATCGCCCGCTTCCTTGTCACGTGAGCGCGAGCAGGATCACGTGACTGGGAAAGCATCACGTGACCAGGAAATCAATGCAATAGCCTGACTCTGCCTGATCGCACTCGCCACGGCAATTGCCAGTGCAGAAAGTGAAACCCACGAGACTGCACACGGCCTCCTCCTCGGGTCATAATCTGTCCACGCGACCCCTGCGCTGCAGGTGCTCTAATACTGGTTAGAGCAGGTGTACTAAAGGGGGGTCTAACGGGGAGTATGTGTGGAACAGAGGGTGCTGTTGGGGTCCTAGTGGGGGCGCGGATGTTGTGCATGACACCAGGCCATCAAGACTGATACGTAGACGGCCCTTTTCCTGTGCACTCTCCAGCAGCACTGCTCGCCTTCTTTTTGCTCCTCCAGGGGAAAGTCGAGCAGGTCTTCAAAAGGGTTCTCTACGTCATACAGACAGCCTTCCAGATCCTCAACGCGAGAAGCCTACAGAGGGTGTTCCCAGGCCTAGGGTAGCAAAGGACAGCGTTGCCAGCATGCTGGCACCAAAGCAAGCCTGAATCGACCGGGACATCGGGCCCCCACTCGTGCACCCAGGTAGGAGGCCGGCTCACAAGGTTCGTCGGCGAGTGGAAAAAGATCACCAACAGATGGGTGCTGGACGCTCTCGCTTAACGACACACCCTGCAGTTCCAACACAGTTGTCCGTGGATCCCTCAGCTTTGGGAAGAGGTACAAGCCATGCTGCGAAAAGGGGCGATAGAGCTGGTTTACCAACTGCTCTGGGGCTCCAAGGTCTATTCGAGATACTTTCTAGTCAAAAAGAAGACAGTGGGCTGGAGGCTCATCCTAAACCTACGGCATCTGAACAAATAACTCAAGTCCCAAAAGTTCAGGATGGTCAAGTTGTAACACCTGCTCGGCCAAATTGAAAAAATGGGACTTCTTGACGTTGTTGGACCTGGAGGATGCCTATTTCAACGTCCCCATTCACAAGAAACATCAGATGTTTCTACATTTTGTGGTGCATGGACAGCACTGCCAGTTCAAGGCCCTACCTATCAGCTTAAAGTCTGCCCCAGAGTTTTCATGAAATGCCTGGCACCAGTGGTGACCCATTTGCGTCTACAGGGCATACTCGTATACCCGTACATGGACGACTGGCTGATACGCTTCCACTCACGGGACGGACACACGGACTCGACCGTCTGGCTATTGACGGATCTGGGATTCTCCATCAACTATCCGAAGTACTGCTTAACAACATCGCAGAATGCGCTGTTCCTCTGCATCAGACTCAGTACAGTGTCTTACCTGGCGTCGCCCTCTGAGAAGAGGTTAGCAGCCATTCACGGAAAGGTGCAACGGCTGTCCTCGACTAGGACGGCCACGGTGCAGGCCATCAAATCGTTACTGGGCATGGTCATCCTGCATCTACCTCTTCCTTCTCTGCAGGTTGCAGATGCAACCCCAACAGGAATTCCTGGACGCCCGCTGGATGCAGGTGTCTGGAAGCTTCACGGACAAGATCCCTCTCATGAAGAGTTCCGAATGGCCGATAGTGGTGGGACATCTGCTCCAACATCCCCAAAGGCATGGGATTTCAAAACCCCCATACCAGGAGACAGTCACCACGGACGCCTCCCTGGATGGTTGGGGAGCGCACAGCGGATGTTTGCACACCAGAGGCCTGTGGTTACCGGAAAAGGATCTGCATATCAACATCCTGGAGCTACGGGCAGTGTTCTGGACCCACAAGTCGTTCCTATCGTCTCTGAAGGGCACAGTGGTGAGGATCTTCACTGACACCATCATGTTCTACATCAGGAAGCAGGGGGGCACTCTATAACCGGCGCTCTCCACGGAACCGCAGGACTTGTGGCACTGGGCTGCCGGACAGGGGGTGTTCCTCATCCCTCTTCACCTGGCTGGAGTCAAGAACACCATCGCCGACTCCCTCAGCAGGCAACGGCGCTCCTGCCACAAGTTTGAGCTTTGTCAAGATCAGGTGTTCCGCCTATTCGTCAAGTGAGGCAGACAGCAGATCAGTTGGTTTGCAACGACGCCCAACTCCAAATGCCAGAAGTTTGCCAGCAGATTCCAACAGCCAAGATGCCTGAGGGACACGTTCTCCTTCCCGTGGGAGGGGCTGTTTCTGTATGCGTTTCCTCTCCTGCTACGAGTCATCAACACACTCAGTGTCCATGAAAGATGATACTCATCACCCCGCTGTGGCCAAGGCAGATTTGGTATCCAGACCTTCTCAGCCCGTCTGCGTTGCCTCCAGTCAAGCTTCCGGTGGTTGCAGACCTTCTCACCAGAGAGGGAGGCGTAATCTTTCATCACGATCCAGGATCGCTGAACCGGAGGGCTTGGCTCCTGCATCCTTGGTGTTTGGAGATTATGGGTTGCCAGCAGACCGCTGGGAGGTCCTCGCCAAGGCCAGGGCTTCAACCTTGAAGTGCTATGGCCATAAGTGTAAACGTTTTGCTACGTGGTGCCAGTCGCAGAAGATTACCCCTTTGAGGGTCACGCCCCCACAGATCCTTCCATACTTGCTTTCATCGGCAAAGGCTGGGCTGGCGCACGCCCCCATCAAGGTGCATCTGACGGCTATCTCCCGCTACACCAGATCCCCAGAAAGAGCTTCACTTTGGTCCCACCGACTCGTCAAGGAATTTCTCAAAGGTCTTTTCCGATCGTTTACGCCGGTGAAGGCTCCTGCCCCAGCATAGGAACTCCACGTGGTTCTGACGAGGCTCATGGGGGGCCTTTAAGCCTGTGCATCAGGCCCCACTCAAGTGTCTTTCATGGAAGACTGCTTTCTTTGTGGCCATAAGCTCAGACAGACATGTAGGTGAGATCCAGGCCCTATCCTGCAAGCAACCGTGTCTGACTTTCCATGAATCAAGGGTGGTGCTACGTACGCACCCCTCCTTCATGATGAACATTCCGTCGGAATTCCACCTCAACAAACCTTTGGTGTTACCTGTTTTCTTCTCTAAACCTTTGTCGCCAGCGGAAAGGGCCTTGCACTCGCTGGATATTGCCTGTGCCCTCAAGTTCTATGTGACACGCACAAAGAGTTTTTGAAGACTTCACAACTGAACGTTGGTCCGGTGAACCATGGGAAGGCCTTGTCCAAGGCTTCAATTTCAAGGTGGCTCTCTGGCTGCATCACGCACTGTCATCAATTGGCGAATCGGCCTCTACCCGGCCGTCGAAGAGCCCACTACACCAGAGCGATCGCTGCGACAACAGCGTTCCTGTCTGGATTCCCTGCTGGACATCTGCAAGGCTGCTACGAGGAGGTCCACTCACACCTTCTCAAAGTTCTTCTGCATCGACAGGGATTCCAGGCTAGAGCCCAGAGTCGGCCAACCGGTGCTACTCAACCTGTTCGCTTGAGGTGAGTCCGTTCCAGAGGTAAAGATTATTGCTTTTGTTGAGCCTTGCCACCTGTGGTTGTGTAATGTTGTACTGCTGAGTTACATTTTCATGAGCATGTGAATCCATGCCAAACCCCATGCTGGAGAAGTTGAAGTTGCTTACCTATAACTATTGTTTGCCAGCATGGGTCTGGCATGGATTCACATGAAAACCCTCACTCTTTCCCCTCTGTGGCTCGTCTTGGTTCATACTGCCACTTTACGTGCTTACCAAATCTGAAGATGCCCACCAGGGGTGGAGCTTAGGGAGAGGACTGTCATTGAATCGGGGAAGTATGACCCAGAGGCGAAATACAGTTTTAAAGCTAAAGTGAAACAATTTATTTTCTTTTACTGACTACAGGGAATATTCATGAGCATCTGAATCCATGCCAGACCCATGCTGGAGAACAAGAATTACAGTTAAGTAACTTAAACCATCTTTCCTCACCTGGATGGTTGGCAAATCTGAGCTTGCTCTCCATAGCTGTTGGTTTCCCATTTTCACCGCACATGCCATGGCCTTCATGACCAGAGCTTCTCCCTGAACTTCAAGGTCTCAGGCGACACCATCTCAGAAGCTCCAATTCATTCGACCAATCTTGGTTTACCCTCTGCTCTCCCAAAGACAGGATCGCCAATATCTTTTATATGATCGAAAGGATCCTGAAATCTGACTTTCTGCTAGCCTCATGTTTCCCTAGCCTTCTGCGACTGATTGCATCCTGCATTTACGTGGGTCAGAGTCCTGACTGAGGATGAGGTCATTGAAATGGCTCCCTTGTTACCAGTGGTCCCAGTTCTTGGCAACATGTCTGAGCTTCTTCACGTCTCGTCTTGTGTCCCACAGAATCTGTCCTGGCGAGTCCAACAGTGCAAACTGAAAGCAGGGGGGGAACCCTGTTGTCGACTTTGGCCAGAGGCTAGGGAAGTGGTCAATAGTGATGGTTTCCCTGAAAGGCTGTGGTGCTCAACGGGTGGATCTGACCTGACGGGGGACTGAGGCAGGTTACACCTCAACCTGCTAGTACAGCGGGAAATCAGGTTAGCTCTGAAAGTCTGAAAAGTCTTCCCTGCGTCGATACAGGGTGGGGGGAGGCGGGGGTATGTTTGATCCTTGGCTGAGGCAGGTTACACCTCAACCTGCTAGTACAGCGGGAAATCAGGTTAGCTCTGAAAGTCTGAAAAGTCTTCCCTGCGTCGATACAGGGTGGGGGGAGGGGGAGGGTATGTTCAGATCTCAGCAAGAGAGGTGATTTAGCATTGCAGCCCCTGTGCCATGCAGCATTGTTTCTCGCACTTGGAGAGCAACATTTTGTTTTTGGCAGCTCATATGGCCGGGCAAGAGATTGCGGTGGTGGTCTTTGCAGGAGTATTCAACTTTTTGGGGAACCCCTGAAGTGTACCTGTTCACTTCCAGTGTCAACAGGAAGTGCCGGCTTTTCTGATCTATGGATTTTCTCCTAAGGGGGCGTAGGAATGTGTTTCTGGTAGATTGGGATTTTGATATGCTCTGAGCATTCATATTGTTTATTCATCCCACAAATCCTCGGGAGGTTCTAGAGATTATGGACCATTTCCATAATCTCATAATTATGGGCGCATCTGGAAGTGTTTTCGGAAGTGTTCCGGCTGTTGGCTGGAAGGCGACAGTGGCGGGTTGGTGGAAGCTGCTAGTTTTTCACTTATATTTGTTTATAATCTGCAACGTATACATGTTAGCTATGCCTTATCGCACGTTTTTAAACTTGAATGAACTGACTTGCCTTAAAGCCTGATTGTTTGAAATTTACTGTTAATGCTCTGAGTTAAGGTGAGTATATAACACGCAAGTGTATTAATAAGGTCGGCTATCGCCTTTGTTATTGTGTGTTAGTAGCAACTAGAGTTAGGATCAAAGAGTTCCCGTGCAGGTAAAACTCCAGTATGGCAGTTTACAGACCGGGAAACACCTGTCTGAAACAAAGGTGCACGTCGACCTCAACAATACGCCCCTATTCAAGTACATGACTCCTCTGAGGAGATCGCAGTTCCTTGTGTTTACGCCATCGCACAAGGTGAACATGCCATGGATGCACACACGGTCCCCTACAGCCAGCAATCTTTGGCGATTGAACCAAATGACTGGGTGTGTCCCAATCTAATGATAACCCCCGCACAGAAGCTTCCCTTGCAGATGCCAATTGAATCTAGTAATAAGCAGCAGTTTACCCATCAGAATCTTACAATGGGTGTCTCACCTAGGAAGGGCACTCTTAGTATTGGGGAAGCTTTCAATAACCACATATCTGATGTTTCAATTTTGGCACCAATGATTCTGGATAAATGAGGGAAACGCTGTCGCATATCAGTGGATCCAGTATCACCGGCAGTATTCCTCCCTTCAGAAGTTGAGAGTATCTGCTTACATAATTTACGAAATGAAGATACTTTTGACCAGTGTAAGGAGCATCCTGTCCAGTTTACTCCAAGAGCAGGTCGGCCCCCAACTAGTTTGCCCACTCATTTTCAGACAGGGAGCCATGCTAGGGCTGTCCCAATGAGGAATAATCAGACTTTTGGTTCATCGGATGGAGATGGGATTGATCGGTATGCAATTGAAAAGGTTGTGAATGGTTCTGTCCTCCATAATGATAATTCGAACCAACCCCCTACCCCTGAGGTTGAATCTGCTGATTTTCCTATAATTTCCAGTATTCTCAACCTTCTAGATAAAGGGCATGATTTGACCCATGGCCATCTCAATAATGTAAAATCAATGATTGTGGATCTTGCTATGAAAGTTAATAAGCTAAGAGGGATTTATGACTGCTCATGTTATATGTCAGACTAAGAAACTGGGTTTATTCGACTCTGCCTTTTTGAAAATTCGGACTCTAACTTTGCGGGTAATGTGCAATAAACTTACACAAACATCTGATGAGGGGATAGGAGAGGATTCTCAGCGTTCTTACGCGAATGCCGTGGTGGTTGGGGTGGTAAACACTGCTCCTGTTGGTACTGATACGGAATCCCCATTACTGAAAGCTATCCAATTGAACTCTCTCAAATTTGATGATGTTTTTTGCTATTTAATCGCACAACATCCAAGTGTGTCAGATGGTGCCGTACTTACATCACATACGGCGGTTGTCACCATGACACACTCGGACACACAGGATGATTCCCCGAACAGTCGTCCTCCGCTCATAGCTATCCTAGAGCAAACTGGTTCTAGTCCAGGGATTACCCATCCCCCAGGCACAATTTCAAATCTGGCAAGTATATAGAGGCTGAGGTATAATTTAAAAAGAAAAAGTTGTATCACAGGACACTCAAAATAAAAAAAATAAACTGTATGAAAAATATGGATCATAATTCCAGTACTAATCACCCAGTAAACTGGTCCACATGTGATGCCCAAATTGATTTGAATCAACTCAACGAGGAATCGAAGATGTTTCTGAATCTCGATCTGGCTGGAGGAGAGGGCAAAGCACCAATTAAAAATGGTTCCCTCTCTGCCTCCCAAACACTTGAGAGCAACTAAATGTCTAACCCTGCAATGGTGTAATCGCTCAGCACACAAGGCCAACTCTTCAAGTATTACCCTTTGGTGGCCAACAAATCCTCAGGTTGTCACTCGGGGCGAAGTGTCCAGATGGAGGTGTCCACTGCCGATGTGTTTATGGTGAATCGAATACACTCCCCACCCACCCCTGATTGCAAGCCCAGTTAACGCCTATGGTGTCCGTTCAAGATGATTCCACCCCCCACTACATAAAATCTCCTCAGGTCATACATGTAGCGATGGATTTTGACGGTAATTATCGTATTGGGCAGGTAGGTGTAGTGCCCCCTCGACCTTCTTTATCTAAAGATGAGTGCAATCCTGGTACGGTGGACTCCGGATTAAGACCTGAAAGTATGCAGTCCCCCACCAAATATTGGCCTGATCAAGAGGAGATTGAATTTGACAGGGGCTCTGTGTTTATTTTGGGGTGGAGAAGTGACCCAAAGCTAAATGGTCCTCAACAACTAAATAGGTCCTGCATTTTTAACATGTTTAAGGGGAGCCCGCAATTGAGCACTCTTATTTCAGATGATATAGAGTGGATTAGACTAGCTAATCACAATAATTTCCGAATGATTTGTGCTCCTCAATCAGTGATTATTTTGAAACTGTTATGGGATCATAGAGGGGATTTTGCAATGCACAGGCTCTCGCTCTGTCTATTTCGTACCATTGAAGAAGCTACCAACATTTTGGAGGAATCATTGCAAGTCACAGATACTAACTTGCAAAACGGTACCATGAACCAAAACTTCTCCCAAAATTTTGACTTGATCTCGCAGATCTCTTCTCTGGTAGGAGCAGCAAATAACATAACATGGTTAGCTCCCCCATTATCATTTATTATCGAAATGTCCAGATCCTCTAAACAGTCCTAGCCAATCGGCTCTTAAGGTTGCATCTTGGAATTGTTGTGAGCTGAAAAATCTTATGTCTTGGTTTGCCTCGAATAGTGATGAGGTGTACCCCACAATACTTTTTTTTTTTTTGCAAGAATCTATGTGCACACATCATTTTACTATTGATGGGTTTACTACCTTTTTTGCACCAGCTGTGCACCCTGTAAGCTAGGTCGCTCTCTTGGTGGCTTAGAGATTTTACTTAACAATTCTAGCGATCATAACTCTCGTTTGCTAAAATCTTGTTGGGAGAAAAAAAACAATCTACTATACTACTCGTGTTCTTCGGGGTACTTTGTTGCTTATTATAACCCAGCAGCTAAGACATTAGATGAGCTCTTTGATTTATTGGACCCTGTTCTGGAAGAGGCATATCTAAAGAATGCTGAATATCGTATTGTAATGGGAGGTGACTTTAATTTGGTCTGTACTTCTGTCATACCGATTTAGAAGAATAGGCCAATATACAAACATCAACCTACCTTGGTGAGAAGGGGACATGGGTGCGATATCTTCTCCAATGGAATCTGCATGTAGTTAAATTCAATGCTGATGTTTATCCTGGCACTTTGTCCAGGGGCTCCTCCTCTTCTTGCATTGATTATTTCCTTGTGTCAATCGGCTTATTGCCAGTGGTGGAGTCTGCTGACACTCTTGACTGCCAGCTTAGTGATCACGTTCCTATTCTCTTTGTTATTTGAGAGAATGGTTCCCTTGCCTGTCGATCCATCTCTGGGACTAGTCCAAATTAATTGGGCTCGTACATCTGTGAGCTGGAACCCGAGCTTATGCAGGGAATTGACCTTTGTGGTAAATAGGGATGTTTGGAGGGTACATAAAGCTAATGCACTGGTGCATAATGCCCCCTTGAGGGAGGAATGGAACAATGTTGTAATACAAAATCATCTCAAGGCATTATCGCTACGCGCTCTCTCTGTGCACACTCTGCACGCTGCCCTCCCAAATCCTACAATAGCTACCTTGAAACGTGAAACAAATCGTAGCATTAGGTCTCTTACTCTTATGAATCTGGCTTCTGTAAGCTTCATTTAAGCCAAACATAAGATCCTCCAAAAATATCGTAATCAGATGAAAACTATTAAATACCATATACATTTAGCCGCAAATCAACGTATGATGTGGCTGCTTGTTAGGAAAGATACTCGTAATATCTGGTCATTACTAAATGGCAAGCAGCATGGAGACAAACATGAGTTGGCTGCATCCATCTCATCTAACACTTGGCAGGCCTACTTTGCTGACAAGTATAAATTACCTTTGGCTTTTCGTAATCTTGAATCATGGATCTTTCATGTGAAATGCAGTCAGTCTCTTTTACCGTAAAGGATATTTTCACTGCCATTCAGAATTTAAAATCCTCGAAGGCCGCAGGACCTGACGAGATTTCCTCGTGTATCATGAAATCTGATCCCTACTTTTGGGCGGCCATCTTGTTTACTAAATTTGATATTATACGCTGTAACTCCATTCCGGCATTGTAGCGTAATGCAGAGATCATCCTCATTTATAAAAAAGGAGATCCTCCTGATCTGTCGAATTTTCACCGAATAGCGTTAATGGACACGGCTGCAAAAGTATTTGCCATTCTGCTGTTAAAACATCTGGAATCCTTCATTGTTGCAAATGCCATCTATTCTAAGTATCAAATTGGATTTCGAAAGGACATAGGTAAGTAACGTAACGCTACCATTATAGCACATATTCTAGCAAAATCCAAACTAACCAACACTGGTCCCATTTACATCGCAGCATTAGATCTCTCATGTGCCTTTCATACGGTTATCCGAGAACTGCTATGGATGAAGTTACTTGCCTTGGGGTTTCCGCCCAGGCTGGTACAATTGATTGCATTGCTCCACGTAAACACCACCTTCCAAGTCAGTCACTCAAAGTGGCGTTCTTACTCCCCCGATTGTCACTATGACTGGTGGGAAACAGGGCTGTAATTTGGCCACCACCTTGTTCAATCTTTACCTCTGTGACATGGACAAATTATGGCTTGACACCTCCATGTACCCAGTCAGACTTGGTGGGATGAGACTGCACTGGATCTGCTTTGCGGATGATAACCTGCTGGACAGGACTCCTTGCGGGCTCCAAAACAAATTGAATCGCTTCCATGAATATGCAATGCAACATAACTTAAAGGCCAATTCTGACAAATCCAAAACCGTCAGTTTTAGCAACAAAAAGCGGATTAAATCTTACTATTGGCATATTGCAGACTCCCGAATTGAGCGTGTCAACGCCTTACGTTATCTGAGATATTTATCAGATGCCAATTCCATCAAATCATGGGCCTACAGCTTAAAAACAAAAGCTCGCCCCTTAGCATCTATGAAGAAAATAATTTTTGGGAAGTATTGCAAGTTCTCAATGGTGCCGCTTATTAATTTCTATCTCTTGAAAGTGGAACCAATTTTACTGTTTGGTCTAGATACCTGTCTTTTGGAGATAGATGACATCCTAAATAGCGTTCAGGGGCAATTATGGAAAGGTACAATAGGATTGGCGGCATCTATGCTAAACTCTATAGTTCGGCATGAAATAGGGCTGTGCTCTTTAGCATCCAGATGGGCGTGGCATAAATTGGCCAGTTATGCAAAAATGTTGTCACCTCCTTGTAACTCTCAAGATCTACATGCACTCATGAGGGATGGCAATCTCCCTTCCATGGTGAAATTTGTAGTTCAAATGAATCACATTCTTGCTAAAATAAACGTGACCACAGACGATCTAGTGTTGGGCCTTCCTAGGGTCAAGCACAAACTCTGAGGTGGATTTCATCACTACTATTGACTCAAATTATGCATATAAAACATATGGTGAGTATGCATTGGATCTAGAAAGAGAGAACTGCAAGCTTCTTATATAATCAAATGTCCATGTGGCAAGGTTCGCGTAATTTATTTGAGATTTAAGCTCAACCAATTTCACACGCTTGAATGTATATCATCCTGGCATAGGTTTTCATCTGACACCATCTATAGGAATTGTCGCTTTTGTTTAAATGGTACCCAATGTGAAACCCCTAAACATCTTGTGGTTTATTGCCCGTTCTTTGAACGAGATAGACCCATTCTTTTGGGTATCTATCATCCCCAAGCAACTTACTGTGCACGCAGTTCATTTTGGGAACGATGTCTATGGGGTGATGGCACCCGTTTAATTGTGGCTTTGTCGAGACTTTTGTTCAAAATTGATGATTTGTTAAAAAAGGCCAATGTGTCCATTGTTTAGTTTGAAGCAACATGTAAAATTCCATCTGTTTTTTTTTTGGTAAGGATATAATTCTCTGAAGATAGGAAATGTACATTGATGAAGTCCTTCACACACATGAATGGTGTGCCGCCAATGACCTCTGCCTTAATGCCAGTAAGACTGAGATTCTACTCATCGGCACACCCACTCCCTCCTTCCCTGCAGCTCTCTGGCCGGCCTCCCTTGGCCCTCTCCCTGCTCCTACCTGCAAGGCAAAAAACTTCGGGGTCATCTTCGACTCCACACTCTTTCTCTCCTAACATATCTGACGTCTCTAAGAAGTCACACTACCAGCTACACCTCCTCAGAGGTATCCTTCCTTTCCTCTCCTTCCCCCAGAAGCTCACTGTCTCTAGAGCCCTGGTTTCTCTCGAAGCTGGACTACTGTAACAGCCTCTATCTAAATCATACTGCCTCTACTCTCCGCCCTTTGCAACTCATCCAGAACAGGACTGCGAGACTTGTCCTTGGCCTCAAGCCCAGGGACCGTATCTCTCCAGGACTGAAATCACTACACTGGCTCCCAGTGGCTGCGAGGATTATGTTCAAAACCCTCTGCATTGTCCACAAGGCCTTCTGGGGCCTTGGTCCAAAATACCTTCAACTCGCTCTTCCTAAATATATCCCTTCTCGAGTTCTTCGCTCATCCACCTCCAACTCCCTCAGGGTCTGCCGCTTCTCCAAGCAACGAGTTGGGGGTAGATCTCTCTCCGCATCAGGGGCCTCCCTCTGGAACAGCCTTCTTGCCTCCCTGAAACTTGAGGAGAACCATCTCCAGTTCCGGAAGCACCTCAAAACCTTCCTCTTCGCCTCCACTTTCTCTCCCTCTCTCCCCTGCTAAAATCAGCAAACCTGCACTGAATCTGCAACTGGGCCACTCACCGATCTCGGTCCTTGGCCCAGCCACTCTTCCCTGCACTGCCTACCTGCACTACGGGACTGTCTCTGTATCCTACAGCCCCTCCTCCTGGCTCTTGACACTTGTGTATAGGCGCGTTACAAATGCCATATCATATCATATCTTTTTTTTTTTTTTATTTTTGTTTTTATTGACAACATACACGACAGGGTGGGCCAACTGGCCTATCCCACCCGCAATAAATGCAGGAGAAATCACATTGTCAGGAACATTTTCTGATTAACTCCCAGACCCTATCCCCCCCTCCCAGTCCCTCCCCCCAAACAATTGTCACGCCAACTTTAGGGATAATGCATATACATTGAGCATAGGGAAGAACACTTGCTTAGCATTCGACAGAAAAACGTGAACCTTGAAACAGTGGGGTAATACCATGAAGCGATTAGGCCGGGGCAAGTCCAACCCCCCAAGGAGTGTGGGGACTCGCGCAATTTAACCTTTGGCTTAAACATTTGTTCGATCGCCCCTCTACAATCGCATAGTAATACAGTCATCGTGCAGCAGCACTGCTGTCCATTCTCGGACAAAATCAGACATGGTATCGTTCGCTATTGCCGAGAGTTTTTCGTAGCTGAAAATCACCCTAAGTTTGCAGAGCCATTCCTCTTTGGAGGGGGCCAGGACACTCTTCCATTTTTGCGCAAGCGCCAGTCTCCCTGCCCGCAACATAGCGCTGATGACCTTGGGGAAGGCATTCCCCTCCGACTCAGGCGTGGGGGAGCCCAGTAGGATTTCCAGCGGGTGCAAAGATGGACCATAACCCTCAATATCTTTGATCCAGCTAAGAAGCTCCGTCCAGTATACCTGTATGGACGGGCAACTCCACCACATGTGAAACCAGGTTCCCCGTTGGTGGCAACCTCTGGGGCATAGGGGGGAAACATCCCGGTACATTCTAGACAACAGAGCCGGGGGGCGATGCCATGAATGGAGGATTTTAAAGTTGTGTTCCATAGCTGCTGTGTATAGGGAGCCAGTGAAAATGCACTTAAAAACCGCACTCCAGGTGTGATCATCTATTGACATTCCCATCCTCTCTTCCCATATGCGCTTGAAGGGTTGTCTGCCTTCTAGGTCCGCTGTAATCAGCGCACTATAGAACTTAGATAGCGAACCTTTGCGAGATCTACTTTTGGCCAGAATAAGTTCGAATGGGGTGAGGGGGCGACTAAGCTGTTCGGACCACCTTGGTTGGGTAAGTATCCCCTTCAACCGCAGGAATTCAAAAACCGTGGGGGGCCTATCCACCAGAGCCTCCGTCAAACTGTCGTATTCGATGAAGCCCTCTTCTCGTATAAGCTGGGAGACTCTTTCCAGTCCCATGTCAGACCATGCCTGAGTGTCCCGAAAGCCCCTTATGTCCAGATCGATGGGGGGCCCCCAGAGTGATGTCAGAGGAGAAGGCCATGTAGATATCAAATTATTGGCTTTGTTGGGTTTCCACAGCGTCCAAAGGACTGCTAAGGTAGGATGTGTCTTGAGTTGTGTGGGGAGTGACCTGGGAGAGGCCCAGAGATAGTCCCTGACCTTCCTCGGATGTGCGTGGGTGTCTTCGACATACGTCCAAAATGTACGCATATCGTCCCGCATGTGCTCCAACATCACCCTAAGCTGGGCTGCTTTATAGTAAAGTCTAAAATCGGGGAGTCCAAAGCCACCAAGGGATTTAGGGAGTGTCAGAGTGGAGGTTTTAACCCTGGGTCTTTTGCCATTCCAAATGAAGTGGAGGACACGGGACTGGAGCACCTCGAAAAAGGCTTCGGGAATCACGACAGGGAGAGCGGAGAAGAGATAGAGAAGGCGTGGTAGAATGTTCATCTTAACCGAAACCATGCGTCCCAGCCAGGAGAGTGTGAGGGGGGCCCATCTTTTGAGATCGCTACTGACCCGGGCGAGGATTTCAGGGAAATTCCATTGGTATAGCTGTGACAGATCTCTGGGGATGATGGTGCCCAGATATCTTGTGGATTCTCGCTCGATTCTAACCCCCTGAATGTCGGTTTTATTCTCAATATCTTGTTCCCCTGGGCCCATTGGCATGATGCTTGATTTGGATGTGTTTATTCTCAGCCCCGAAAAGGAGCCAAAAAAGCGTATGAGATCAAACAGCCTCGGTAGGGATTTTTGGATGCTGGTCAGGTAGCCTAGTATGTCGTCTGCGAATAGGGAGAGCTTAAACTCGCACTCACCACATCGTATACCCATGATTTCCGGGTCATTCCTAACCGCTATAGCCAGGGGTTCCATGGCCAGGGCATATAGGAGAGGTGACAGGGGACAGCCTTGCCGGGTGCCTCGGGAGAGGGAAAAGGGCTCAGATGTACCCCCATTAACTAATACTCTCGCCGTGGGCGAGTTGTATAGTGCTGCGACCCACCTACAAAAATGATCTCCCATTCCCATTTTCCTAAGAACCTTGATCATGTAAGGCCATTCGACCCGGTCGAAGGCTTTTTCTGAGTCGAGTGAAAGGAGGTACCCCTCCACTCCCTGCTCGGTTGCCTCATGCATAAGGTCGAGGGTTTTTCTGATGTTGTCTGACCCCTGGCGCCCCGGGATAAAGCCCACTTGATCTCCATGCACCAGGGTAGGGAGGAATTTTGCCAATCTGTTCGCCAGAAGTTTCGCCAGTATTTTGACGTCAGTGTTTAGGAGCGATATGGGCCGATATGACTGGCATAAGGCTGGGTCCTTGCCCTCTTTAGGTAAGACCACTATTAAGGCTGACATCATTGTGGGTGGGAGGGACCCTTGGCTAAGTGCACAGTTGAACAGCTTGGCCAGAAAGGGGGCGAGTGTGGATCTATAGGTCTTATAGAATTTGACTGAGAAGCCGTCGTCCCCCGGGGCCGTACCACTTTTCAAGGAGGAGATAGTGTCAATTACTTCTTCCGATGAAATGGGGATTTCCAAGGTGTCGGCTTTGTCTGGTAGCAGGCCCGGGACAGGGAGGGAATCCAGGAACCTATCGACGTCTATCCCATCCCCCTTGTATTCTGAGCAGTATAATTTTTCATAATATAGCCTGAATTGTTCAGCTATTTTGGAGTCCCTTGCAGTCGAGTTACCGTCCGCAGAGCGGATTGAATTCACTCTCCTGCTATTCCTAAGTTCGCAGAGTCTCCAGGCGAGTATCTTGTCGGCCTTTTCCCCTTTCTCCATATATTTTTGTTTCAGAAAAGAGAGCTTCCTTTCCATTTGCCCTACTTGAAGGTGAGCCAATCTAGTGCGCAGCTTCTGCAATTCCTCCCACTGCCCAGGAAACATCTGTGTTTTCAGTTTACCACCTGGTTGTATGGCCTCTATCTTGGTTTTCAGGTCTTTCTCTTCCCGGTCCCTCTCCCTTTTTTTCCCCGCCCCGATGCCAATCAGGGTACCTCTGATAGTTGCCTTAAATGCCTCCCATATTCCCATAGTGCCTACCTCCCCGTTGTCGTTCAGGGAGAAATAATCTTCTATGGCTGTCAGAAGGGTTTGGCGCGTCTCCTTGTCGTGAAGAAGGAGGTTGTTAGAACTCCAACGGGAGCTGGCTGCAGGGGTAGGGGGGAGGCCTATCCTAATCTTGACCATGTCATGGTCCGTCCAGGGGACGGTTTCCACACCAGCGCTGGTGATCTCTCCCTGCATAGTTGCATCTACCAGAATGTAGTCTATGCGCGAGAAAACATCATGAGGCTTAGAGTAGAAAGTGTAGTCGGGGTTCAGACCTTGCTTGGGTATACTCGTGTCACACAACCCCAATTCTCCATTTACTTCCTGGAAGGCTGATGCCAGTTTTTTGTGGAGCCGGATATTGGGGCAAGGGTTCACAGATTTTCTATCCCTTTCGGGACACAGCACCATATTAAAGTCCCCTCCCACCAGGAGGGTGCCCTCCGCGAATGCCATTATTGTCTCCTTCATGCTTTCCCAGAAGACGTCCTGCGACTCATTTGGGGCGTATATGCAGACCAAGGTGAACAAACGTCCCCGCACATCCCCTTTAACCATGAGATACCGACCCTCGGGGTCGGTCTGTGCAACCTTAAACCCACAGTGAGCCTCGGGACACCAGCAAAGCTACTCCCCTCTTCTTGAACTGGGTTGAGGCCGAGAATACCTGATTTATGTTTTTAGCCTTGAGCTTGGGCTCCCTCCCCCGAACCCAGTGGGTCTCTTGCACAAAGAGGAACTGTAGTTTCGTCCTCGTGAATTCCCGCATGAGCAGCGACCTCTTGGTGGGTGAGTTGAGCCCCCGAACGTTTAGAGACCCCACTGACAAGGATTGGAGTGAATCATCCATTAGGACACGTTTTGAAGCACATAACTCCGAATTCAAAGATGCAAGCGTCGTTACTCCCTAAATGTTTCCGTACCCTGCAGAGGGCTAGTAACTGCCCCCAGGGTGTGATCAAATCCCCAAACTTTGGCGTACTATAACAAAACCCCAACCGTCCCAACTTCCCCTCATCTCTCCCCCCGCCCCCCTCCCCCCAGATCGCCTGGTTGTGTTGAGGCATCGTCCCAAGGTCACACAACCGGCCAACCATGTCCCCCCCCTCCGGGCTCGGTACCTCTTTATAAACACCCATTCAAGCCCCCCCCCCTCTTCGGGATTAATGCAAGAACGTAAAATTTAGCAACATTCCCCCCTTTGCAACGTCAAGTGGATAAAATTTTCATCGGATTCCAGTAGTTTGTTTCAGCCATTATGAGGGTCCGGCGACGCAGGTGCCACTCTCCTGAATTTCCTTTGGCCTCGTACTCTGCGCCTCTCCTTTTGAGCGTTGTTCTTTTTTGGGCCCATCGGGGCGCGCTCCCGGTCTCCCCGTTCCAAACCCGACTATCTAGGAGTTCGCCCGTCACTCTTTGGATGTCATCCTCGGTGATCAGGGTATACTTATATCCTTCGAACTCGAAAGAAAGGGAAAAAGGATACCCCCACCTGTATCGGACTCCCTTGGCTTGGAGCATTTTCGTCAGGGGGGAACAGAGGCGGCGTCTCGCCAGAGTGAAGGCTGACAAATCCTGGTATACCGAGATCCGGGCCCCCTCCCATTCCACCGGGCCCTTCTTGCGAGCCAGTTCGAGGATCCTGCTTTTCTCTGAAAAGTAGTGGAAGCGGACTAAGACGGATCTGGGGCCTCTGGAGGCTGCCCCTGCTCTATGGGCCCTGTCAATAGTGGGTTTGTTAGTATTAGCTCCGTCAAAAAGCACTCCCACCACCGCGTAGACTGCCTTGACAATGTCTGCCCGGGTTTCACCATCTTGTTCCAGGAAGCCTAGGAAACGTAGGTTGCAGCGCCTTTCCCTGTTTTCCAAGTCGTCCATTTTTAGTGAGCATTTCTCTTCTCTTCTCTCAAGCTCCGACAGGCGCATGTCAAATTGGGACTCGAAAATGTCACTCGAGGCTGTATTGTTCTCCAGTGCCTGCACCCTGTCTTCTATATTGTCCACCTTTTTGTCTAGGGTGTCCAGCCTAAGGGTGATATCTGCGCGGAATCCTCTAATTTCATCAAGCAGGGCCGCCATACCCCTGGAGACCGAGTTTGCATCTGAAGCTTCTTGTTGCGTTTGGGCGGCCATTTCAGGGGCAGTAGGGGGCTCGAGGGACGGGCGCCGAAACCTCTGCAGTGTTTCCCTCCAGGTCATAGGCCCTCCCTGGGCACTCCCGCTCCCCGGAGTCTGCCACCGAGTGGTTGTGGCCTACGGAGCCTGCTTGTCTCCTTTGCTTCCTGGGGGGAGCGGAGGCCCCTGGCAGCTCTGCGGCCGAGGGTTGGGACACGGTTGTGGGGGGGCTGGAGCCCAAGGCAATTCCTCCGTCGTGGGCGGGGGTTTTCCTTTCCCAGATTTTCCCCGCTTTTTTTTTTTTTTTTCCCCGTAGTTGGGGGCCGTGACCTGTTGTGTTTCAGCGGTCTGTCCTTCTGCGGCGTTTGCGGGGGGTAGGCGCCCTCGATTGAGCCCCGTGCACCTCTCAGGCTCGGGGTGCTTCCGGGGCTGGTATGGGCTTTCCCTGGCTTCTCTCCTCCTACCCCCTTTTGGGTTTTTATTACCCCCGGTGGGTGCCCAGCCCCGGGGTGGGTCTCCTTACCTCGGGGGGGCCACACCCACGCCACTCGTGTTCGCCCCACGCGGGCTCGCCAGACTGCGCACTCCTGGGGTGCTGATCCGTTGCTGACTCCCCGCTGGGGGGGTTCCTTGACCTGTTGCGGCGCCTCCTTCTCCCGCTCCGTGGTCCACCTCTTGGACCGTTTCGTCGCCGCGAACAGCCGTCCGGTCAAGGCAGGAGTCCTAGGCCTCGGTCGCCTGGGCCTTTGCAAGCCTTCTCTGGGCCCGGGCTCACCGCTGCTTTCCGCGGAGCCGCAGAGCCGCAGGGGGGAGGAGCCTCGCGCCCTCGAAGTTCGCTGGGTCAGAACTCCGGCTCTGTTCCACCCTTGGTCGGGCTCCAAATTTGGGCCGGGGTGCCCGGCACCTTCTTACGGGGGGGGGGTGTCGATGTCTCGTTCCAGGGGTGTCGGAGGGGGGGCTCAGGTCCCTCGATCAGCGCCCTGTTGGGGAGACGAGCGGAGATGCTTCAACACATCTCAGCGCCCCCTGGTGGATCCCATCATATCATATCTTACCTTGCACTTGCCACCAGCTGGCCCCTGTTATTTATCTTGTATTCTACTAACCATGTACTGCACTTTCCCCTCTCCCCTTCCCCTTTCCCCTCTACCCTTGCACTTGCGCGATCTGAATGACACCTGGCCTGGTAGGATCGTTGTCTGTCTCCCCCTGTTCCCCCCCTGCCTCGTTGCGCCTTGAAACACTTGTGTATAGGTGCGTTACAAATGCCATATCATATCATATACATAATGTGAAGAAGGAACTGCATCATTTTATGTGTTTTTGATATAATGCTCTGTATAATTTCTAATGACCTTCCAGTATCATTGGTGCTTATATAGAGGGTGTGTACGTCTTTTGCTCTGCAATATAGCACGATATTTAAGAATTTGCGTTCGGTTAGAGCAAGCCCATTGATGATTGAGTGATTATTTATCATAATTTCATATGGTACATTGCAATATTAACGTTCGCTTTTAAGCGGTTGCTTCTAGTTTCTTTTATTATGATGTTTGGAATTGATTTTATGACAATTCATAAAAAAATATTGTTCTCCAGTATGGGGTCTGGCATGGATTCACATGCTCATGAATATTCCCCGTCAGGCTGGGAATCCTCGGTAAAGAAAAAATCAGTATCAGTTTCATTTCTGAACTGTCTTTCTTGTAGTAACCAATCACTGGTCTCTGGGTCATACTGCCCCCAGCCAATGACTGCCCTCTCCCTAAGCCCCGCCCCTGGCAGCCATCCTCAGATTTTTACCGCACGTTCAAGTGTTGGGAGTCCTCCTGCTATAGCTCTCGAGATTTTACTGCGTTTTCGCGCTTTTTTCAAGGAGATTTTCTCATTTTTCGGTTAAAACATAGCCTCAAGCTCCACCGTTCTACTTTCGATCAACCAGGACCCGTTTCAGGATTTTTTATGCCCCTTAAGGGTGAAGTTTTCATCGAGTTACGCTTCTTGGAGGATTCCAGAAGATCTGCGGCCTACCATGGACATGGCCCAGGACAAGGGAAGCTCGACGCCCGGATCCAAGCTGTTCAGGAACTGCCCTGTATGCGAGTTACAGAATGTTTTCAAGGAGGACGAGCATTCGGGATGTCTCTACTTCCTTCATGAGGAAAAGACGCACTTGGAGAAGGACTGTGCGTTCTGCAAGAACCTATCGGAACGGACCATGAGGGATCGTCGTACCCGCCTCGCCAGCTGGCTGGAGAAGGGCCCAGCAGGTGAGAAGAAAAGGTCTGAGCGGTCTAAGTCCTGTGAGGGCGCCCCGGCGACGGGGGCCCAACAGAAGGCTAAGCACCGCGAGTCTGCGGGCACCGGGAGCGCCCAACGGTCAGGCTCTTCGGCTGCCAGGCAGGGTGCACCTTCCCCAGCACCATCAACCACGAGCCAACGCTCTGGTTCGGGGAAGATGAAATACGAGAACCCGGGTAAGCTGCTGGAGAGGCCCCGGTCGATCTCGAAGGATTCCGCCAGGGGGAGTGAGGCGGTGACCCTCACCCAAGGTGAATACCTCAAGCGCACCAAAGGTGGTGAAGGCCTTGATTCACCCGGCTAAGGCCTCTATCGAGGGAGTTGCAGCGACCCTGGCGAAGCCTGTGGAGGCTACACCAGTGGAGGCGACCTCAGGGCCCAGAGTTTCCCTGCCACCGCGGAGGGAATCATCTTTCCAGCCCATCGACAAGACCCCCCGTGAAGACCCCGGTGGAAAAAGAGGGGGGGTGGCGGCCTTTACAGACACAGATTCAGCCTCTGAGGAGGAGCTGGTGGAAACCGTGAAGAACCTCAATGAGAGGTTCGAGAAGGTACGATCCCATGGGAGGGATCCCGAAGAGGTGGTCGAAGAAAACGATGGTGGCGCCAACGAGGCCCCAGTGGAGGAGCAGCCTTCCCTCCCATCGCAGCCATTGCCCGAGCCTCGGGACAACTCGGCGGCCATTTTGATGGCGATCCAAACCTTATGCACGGAGATAAGGACGAGATTACCACGAACCCCGGCGGACGATCCAGAACCGGGCCCGTCGGGAAGCCCTCTGAACAAGCAGAGGAAAGTTCATTCCTCCCCGCCCTTCATGCCCCCACGACCCGTGGAGCCCTCATCGGACCCCAGGGATGACACGGCGACGGATACGACGACAGGGACGGATGACGACGGTGGTGACGATGGGACGGACCATCCATCACCACTCCCTCGGGCTTCCCCGCCCGACGAAATTGGCTCCTTTCACGCCATGATCGCCAGGGCATCCGAGCTCTTCCAGCTCTGCCCCGAGGAACAGAAGAAGGAGGGTTTCCTCTACCAACGGCGAGAGGCCAAGAGAAAGACTGTCCTTGCGGTACCGTTACTCGACGATATCTGGGACGAGGGACTTGCGACCCTGAAGAACCCGTCCACGATGCCTGCCAAGAGGGACAGGTACGAGAAAAAGTACTGGGTCCCCGACGCCGCCCCTTTGTGCCTCAGGGCTCAGCCTACACCGGATTTGGTCGTCTCAGCGGCGGCCAAGAAGAAAGCGGCGGGGGCGACAGCCTCAACCTCCCCACCTGACGGCGAGGGTAAGAAATTGGGCGCCATGGGGCGACGGGTCATCTCGTCGTGGCGACGACAATTAAGGCAGCCAACGCCTTAGCGATTGTGGCTCGTTACGACAGGGAACTATGGTACAAGATAGCTCCCCTACTGGACTTCCTACCAGAGGTCAAGAGGGCGGAGGCCCTGGAGATTCTGTAGGAAGGTGATGTGTCGTCGGACCACGCCATAACGGTGGCAACGGACATTGCCGACACCGGGTTTCGCCAGTTAGGCAACGGTGTTTGCCTTCGACGACGTAGCTGGCTCGAGGCGACAGACTGCCGTCAGGATGTGCAGACCAGGGTTTTGGACATGCCGTAAGACAGCAACAACCTGTTTGGGAAAACGGTGGATGAGTCGCTGCAGGCCATCAAGGCTGACACAGAAATGGCCCGAGCCCTGGGAGTCCTTCAGCAACAACGGCCCTTTCGGAGCACTGGAGGCAGGCAGGGGGCCTCCAAGGGGTCAGGCGGTGGCTCCTCTACGTACCTATATGCGTTTCCTCTGTTGCCGCTGCTGCTTCGACTCATCAGCCAGCTCAAGAGGTCCCAGTGCAGGATGATCCTTGTCGTACCTGGCCGAGACAGATCTGGTTCCCGGACCTTCTGGACCTCTCAGCGTCCCCACCAGTCAAGCTGTCGACGGACGCAGATCTTCTCTCCAGAGAGGGAGGCGCCATTCTTCATCACGACCCGGAGTCGCTGAATTTGCAGGCCTGGCTGCAGAAAGTTCCACAGGGGGCATATCACAGGTAGTCCCCTCTGTGTAGAGGAGAGACAGCTACGAATTATCTTTGCCAGTCAGCTATGGCTTAGAGTTAATTAGCTACTCGTTGGCGATCGGGATTGTTGGCATTTATTTTTATAAAGGGTATTTCCATTAATTTGGATACAGCAACTGCCCATCCGGCTTTTTCCCCCGAAATGAGGCGACACCACCATGTATCTTCTTCTACCAGCACAGAGTTTACCCACAGGGGTGCCAAGACTGCTGTGCGTTCAGAGTTTAGGGTAGAACAGTTTAACAGGAGATGTCGAACAGTTTCATTGGAGTCCGGGGCTTTGCACAGTCTACAAGTTGTTATACTAGCTTGGCTTCTTATCCCCAAGATCTCCCTGGTATGCAGCAGATTAAGTCTTGTTCTTAAAAATAGGCTTCTGAGCTTTTTGTCAGGAAATTTTATACAGTAAGCCAAAGGAGTTTTTAGCTTATTATATGTTGGTGGTAGGTGTTTCAAGAACTTGATCGCCACTGTTTGCTCGCCTGTGATTATCCAGTCTTGGTGCTTCAACTTTTGGATCACTCTTTGAGAGTTGGTAATCAGATCCTCTGTTGTGCATGCCAGTTCTTCCAATTTATATTTTTGCTGAGCAGTCCACTTCTGAATCGCCTTACATTTAGTTGTCACAAGTTCATTGCCGATAGTGTTGAAGATCGGCAGGCCATCTTGTATCAGAGTCTTTCTATAGATGGACAGTGCAGAGACACTGACGGTCGCTCCGAGCGACGGGAGTCCCAACTCTCTTCTCACTGCCGCAATAGGTATAGAGTTCGGTAGACCCAGTACCGTTTTCCAGATGTAACCCTCCAGTTTCTGCCAGATCGAATTTGGCATGGCGATATTGGCATGCATACCATATGTTAGTGTAGGTACTATTTTGCCTTTGTAGAAGTTAATAGCCGGAATCAGTGAGAATTTGCCAAACTTTCGGTCAACCAGCCTCAGTTGTGAAGTCAGATTTTTCACTTTGTCCCAGAGGTGGTGTTGCATTTTAGCCTCCTGTAGTGACCCATCGATGAAGACTCCAAAATATTTGAAGTGGGGAACCACTTCAATATGCGCTCTGTTAACAGGCAAGGAATTTGCTGTTTTCTGGGGCTGACCATTCTTTGCAAAAATCATGATTTTGGTCTTGGTGTTGTTTATACAGAGGTTGTTTGACGCCATGTATTTTGCCAGATTATCCAGCTGTCGTCGGAGGCCCACAGGCGTCTGGTCCAGAAGTATCATGTCATCTGCATAAAGAATACGAGACACCTCATTGTTGCCTATCTTTGGGGGAAAGGATCGGACCGTTGTTTCCAAACAGTGCTGGTGCCAGCGGGCATCCTTGTTTGACTCCTCTTTCTGCTTGAATTTCTTTATAGAGGGTGCCTTGCCTATTCAGACAGACAGCTAGGGAGGTCTCGGTGTGGAGCGCTATTATAGGATTTAGGATTTCTTCAGGGCATCTCCATTGTTTTAACTTTTTCCATATGAGCATTCTGTCAACTTTATCGAACGCTTGCGAGAGATCGATAAAGGCGGCGTAGACGGTGGGCGCTCCCTGTTTTATTTTTGCCTTTAGGATGCCGAGTATAAAAATATTCACTGCAGTACTGCCGTCCTTTTTAAAGCCCAGTTGAAAATGGTCTGAGCACGGGGCCGATTTTGCCGAGCATCGGAAATGTTGTTCTATATATTTCTGAGGCTTGTGGAATCTGCTTAGATCACATGCTGTGCATAGGACATCTAGTGGAAGCTGCAGAGTATTACAGATTGTTTTTCGAAACTCGAAAATGGGCGTCGACACAGGGGGTGCCAGTAATACTATCCCTAGTGTGACGTCCACTGTACCCATAATCCCTCACGCGTGTAGGACCCTCAGATTGTTTTTTTCCACCATACTTGTCGGAAGCATTGCGCAGAGTTCCCTGGCTTTCAGCCATATTTTGCTAAATATCATATTAATTTCCCTGTTCTTCCACTCCCACGTCAAGACATCGAAGTTCAAAGATCAATGCTGGTCCGAAGAACAAACAACCGTTGAGAGCTGCACGACGGACTTCAGGCCTCGGAAGGCCTCTGGCCTCGGCCCGGGCCTTGGAAGGCCTCTTGCCTCGGCCCTGCAAGTAGGGAGAGTGGGGGGTGGAAACATACTCTACACTCTTATTTTTCCTACACACACTAGCCCGCTGCAGCAGGGTGCGTATGGAGGGTACCCCATTTAAATTTTGCCCCAAGTGCAACCGCAAGTACCCTTGGGTTGACAAACACGCCACCTGTAACCTCTGCTTGCCGATGGGATCACCCCAAGGCGAACTGCTGAGCGTGTAGCCGGTTCAAGGCTAAAACACTAAAGGACCGCTCAACCAAACGTTGGGCCCACCACGCCAGGCAACTCGTGACCATGGAAGCGGAGGGCGCCTTCAGTGATGGCAGCGACGCCGTACTTTCGGATGGCGAGGGCAAGGAGTTGTCCAAAGACACCCAAGCGCAAGTCCCTGACCTCGGAAGATTGTCCGGCAGGGCAGTTATGGGGAGCACACCCGGCGACACGAGCGCTACCCACATCACTTCTACACCTAAACACTCGAAGTCCAACCGAGACTCGATGCGCGTGTCGAGTTCTCGGAAAAGGCACGAAGAGAGCGGTCCACCGAATCGGTGTCCTCTGGACGTTCTTGGTTAAGATCGCCGCACGACACGAGGCAACCGTCCACAGTTGCCAAAGGTACCTCACTCACCAAAGTCATGGAGGTACGCTCGTCAGAAGACAAAACCGTCGGCCAGCCCCAGGCCGCACACCAGGAGTCAGCTCCGGCAGACCGTTCAGCGTCCTCACTCGAAGGAAAGAGACACTACCTCCGAATCTCGATGCCAGGCGTCGAAAAGCTCTGAGAAGGTGAAAACATCAGGGAAACGCTCCTCTACTCATGGGGAAGGGGGTAAACAGCAGAGTAAACCATCTCACCCTTCTTCTACACCTCAGATACATAAAGACAGTTCTAAGTCTTCAGATAGGCATCAATCCAAGACCCCTGTACAGGCCCATAGGTCCAGACAAGAAATAGAGGGGCAACCCTCTCAAGAAATGGTCATTCCCAGCTGCAAAAAATGGACCAGTGAGGATATAGACATGGTTATGACTAGAATGTGTTCCCTAGCAGACTTCTACTGCAAGAACCCAGAGCACTTCTTCTCCTATACCCCTGACGGTGCTACTCCTTCAGGATCTAGGGACCCGCAGCCCCCTGGTAAAAAACCTCGGTTTGAGACTCCAACGCAAGGTCTGACTTGAGACCCTTTTTACATCCAGCCTTACACCCAGTATAGTGAGGATCCACAAGAGGATGAGGATCCAGACTTGGTAACCTTGGACGACCAAACTGGGATCGACTATTATGGGGACGACGAGGACCAAGATGTGGAGGCAGATGACCGAGAAGTCTACAGAATAGACTCCCCTGTTGGCAAAGAACCTCAGATTACCGACTCTCCAGTCCACAACCAGCCCCTCCTAAATGAGGTCTTGACTAGAGCAGCAGAGCACTTCCGCATAGACACTCAGAGAGCACAGGAGGAGAGGGACTTTGCTGAGGAACTAGTGCGAGAAAAGAAACCCATTGCCCAAGCCATTCCAATTCTCAAGTCCATCCAACGGAGAATTGATCCTTCCCTTCTCACTCCTAACCTCACCAGGGCAGTAAACCCCAGAATCGAGAAATTGTTCAGGGCAGCCCAATCGCACCCGCTTTGCATAAGGGGTCAACTGAAGCCTGACTCCTTGGTAGTTACTAACACCCGGAAGAGAGTGGGTACACCTCTATCATCATCTGAGGCCCCCCCAGACAAGGAGAGCAAGAACATTTACGGGTTGGGAAGGAAGGGGTAGCCTCCACTTCCGCTTACCAGGCAAGTATTGCCAACACCACCACTCTGCTGGCAAGTTACAATTGCCACCAGTGGGAGCAGGTAGCTGCCCTCATCGACTCTGCACCGGAACCACTAAAGGGCCAGTTGGCCCAGGTCACGTCGGAGGGGGGAGCTGTGTCCGGTTGCATCCTTAAGGCAATCTTTGATGCCGCAGATAACGCAGGCAGGCTAATAGCAGAGAGCACTGTCATTAAGAGGCATGCTTGGTTAAGACAGTTGGGATTGAAACCTGAGACACAAGCATCCCTAATTGACATCCTGGTGGAACCTAATCTACTGTTTGGCAAAGCGGTAGAGGACGCATTAAAAACTGCCAAAGACGAGTATGATACTTTGAAATCCCTGGGACAGCTGACCAACAAGCCCCCTAATCAAAGAAGCAATGGTAATTTTCGTCACCCATGCAGCCAGAATTCCCAAAGGGGATCCAATTATACACAGAGACAGGGTACATCATGGGGTAACAACCAGCAAACTATCCAGAGTTACGGCAGAGGAAACAAAAGGAGCCGTGGTAGAGGTAGAGGTAGCCCCAGCAGAGGCGGCCTCGCAAAACAGTGACGCTCCGCTCAGGGTCCCTTCTCGCGCATCCCCAGTAGGGGGGACGCATTTCCTACTTCACCCAAGCTTGGGAAGGGATCACATCAGACAGATGGGTGCTGTCCACAGTGTCCGCAGGATACTGCACAGAACTGCTCGAGCGTCCCCGAATCCACCCTCCATGTCAAAAGATACATTCCTTGGACCACCAAAAGATCCTCCTCGAGGAGATCGTCAATCTTCTAGCAAAGGACGCGATCAAACTCGTCCCGGGCAACCAGGTAAACAAGGGTATTTATTCAACTTACTTCCTTGTGCCAAAAAAAGTTTTGACAATGCACCCAGTATTAGACTTACGCCCTGCAAACAAGTATGTCAGGCCCCAAAAATTTCACATGACTACTCTCCAAGAGGTGATCCCCCTCCTAATAAAGGGTGATTACATGGCAACATTGGACATGAAAGATGCCTATTTTCATATTTCCATGTTCCCAGCGCACAGAAGATTCTTGCGCTTCAAGGTGGACAGTCAGCACTACCAGTTCAAGGTGCTGCCCTTCGGTATAGCCTCGGCTCCAAGGGTATTCACCAAGGTACTGGCGGTGGCTGCGGCATACCTACGCAGGGAGGCAATCCCAGTGTACCCTTACCTGGACGACTGGGGGAGACCCCAGTAATTTGCAGATCAAACATTCAAAGAACGATTGACGACCTCTTCGAATTGGGTTTCTCCATAAACGAGAAACAATCAAGCCTGGTGCAAAGCACCTCCAAACAGATCCTAGGAGCTGTCCTAAACACTCAAGAGGGGTTGGCCTTTCCATCAGAGGAAAGAATTCGGAATCTACTACTGCAAATTCCTCTATATCAGCCCGGTTGCCAGATAAGGGTGCGTAAAGCGATGATGGCTTCATCTATTTACCTGGTCCCCCACGCGCGCATGCGACCCATGCAAGAATGGTTGGCGAAACAGTGGTCTCAGGCAAGTGGTTAGTGGGACGATCTAGTGCTTGTTTCGCCAACACTTGTACAAAGTCTTCACTGGTGGACAAGAGAGAACCTGTAGTCACAACAGACGCATCCCTGCCGGGGTGGGAAGCACACCTCCTTCACCACACAGCTCAGGGTCTCTGGTCTCATACAGTGGCCAAGAATCATATCAATCTGCTAGAGCTTCTGGCAGTATTCAGAGCACTTAAAGCGTTCGAGCCCCACCTGTTGAACCTGTCAGTGCAGATCCTGACAGACAGCACAACAGCAATGTTTTACCTAAAAAAACGGGGAGGGACTCGTTCGCCAAATCTGTCCAAGCTTGCCCAGAAAATTTGGATAAGTGCACTCAGACGGAACATTTACCTGTCCTCTCAACATGTTCCAGGGGATCTCAATTCGCTAGCGGACGCTTTGAGCAGAGATCCCCTCCCAGAAGAACACGAATGGTGTCTACTCAGAGAAGTCGTAGAAGACATCTTCTCACAGTGTGGTTTCCCCACTACAGACCTATTCGCCACAAATGAAAACAGGCAATGCCCAGGATTCGCATCCAGCTTCCCTCAGCCAGACTCCAAGGGGAACGCCCTGTGGATGAACTGGTCAGGAATGTTTGCCTACGCTTTTCCACCAACCCCTCTCATGAGGAAGGTGGTCAACAAGATGCACAGGGAATCGATGACGCTCATCCTAGTTGCTCCCATGTGGGAGAGGCAACCGTGGTTCCCACACCTACGCAAACTAGCGGTGTGGGAACCCATCAGACTCCCGTGCTGGTACAACCTACTGTCCCAGCACCAAGGTCAAACAGTGCATCCTCAACTCAGCTCAATGAACCTGGCAGCATGGCTCCTGAAGTCATAGAGTTTGGACATCTCAATTTACCACAGAGATGTATCGACATCCTAAAAGAGTCTAGGAAACCTAGCACGAGGCACTGTTACTTTAATAAATGGAAAAGATTTGTTATCTGGTGCCAGACTAAACAAATCAACCCGGTTGATTGCACTCCTTCCAATATTGTCACATACATGCTCCACCTGCTGCATGCAGGGTTGTTATTTTACTCACTGAAGGTACACCTGGCAGCGCTGTCAGCGTACTCCACCTCCCACAACAAGGTTTCGTGGTGGAAGGTACCAGCGGTTAAAGCCTTCATGGAAGGGGTAAAGAGACTCCACCCTCCGATTTTTAACCCACCACCTGGATGGGACCTTAATGTGGTGCTTGCTAAGCCCATCGGCCCACCCTTTGAACCCATGCATAAAGCCAGTCTCAAACACCTTACCTATAAAAACTGCCTTCTTAGTAGCTATTACATCCATAAGAAGGGTCAGTGAAATTCAGGCTGTGTCAGTGCAGGATCCTTTCTTTACTGTCCATAAGGATAAACTGGTTCTACGAAAACACCCTAGGTTCTCACCTAAGTTCATTTCTAAATTCCACGTTAACCAGTCCATTGTCATGATGCCTACCCCCGGGCATCCAGACCAAGTCCAGCCACCCCAGAAGCAGGCATCATGTTACCCAGAGAAAGCCCAGCAACCCTTGTTAGGGGCTATATGGGTACAGTCCTGGCGTCTATGGCGCCAGCCTCATATGGGGTAACAGTCCTGGCACCATTGGCGCCAGGCTCATATGTTAAAACTTACCTGATGCAGACCATGGTGCAAGAGATCCAAGCCCATGTGAGGCTTGGAAGGGACTACATTACCTAGGGACTATTTTGTTACTCGGAAGTGGTTGTGGATGAATGCTTACCTGGAACTACTTTGAAGGCTATTTAAACCACGTCCGAAGGGCAGCACACGCTTAGCGTTATCCTGCATCCTGCAGCGTATCGCTCACCGTGCCTGCACTCAGCATCCAGCCTCGTGCCGCGCCCGCCTCAAGTCCAGAGCGCCTAGAAAGAAGGGAAAGAAGAAGAAAGGTTAGAACAAGAACATTATTGGGTTTCTTACCTGATTCCAGATTCATCGCACCTTTGAACGAGAAAGAGACTTTATTTTAAACACGTCGCATCGCCAGTAGCAGCGCTGCACCATACTCGCCGTTCCTCGCAGCATCTCTACGATCTGGCGCTGTCTTCATCATTATGTTGCCGCATTCCAGCACCTAAGGGGGACAAGAAAACAACAAGGTGAGCTGAGGGGAAACAAACAAGAACAATCTCTTGCCATCATATACTTACCTGATTTTACCGCCGGAGGTATTATTCACAAGCACGCCAAATCTTCTTACGCCACACCTGTAAGAAAAGAGAAGGTAGCGAGTTAAACTTTGGCATCATTTAACGGACAGTGTGGGATAGCGCAGACTCTTACCTGAACGCTTTCAGCTGCCACAGAACTATCTTCTTTTGGATCTAAGCTGCAAGATAAACAAAGGAATTGGACAAGAGTGACTATTCAGACATTTTTGAACTCTCAAGAACTATATATTTACGGTCCTTCGCCAGGAGTTTTGGAGCCAAGATTTGTCTAGAACTCTTCCAATATCCTCAAGCCAGTGAAGTAACTGGCCATCAACGCACCCCGGCGTTTCTCGCAGGATGGAGAGCTCATCATTCAAAACTATAAGGTGAGTTTTGTGAACAGGAATATCAGAGGTGATAAATGGGGACGCAGTGAGGGGCTATTACTCGAATCCACGGGAGGCTAATTCCCTTTCTCCGCCTTTAGGAGACTACTTCTACAGGTCAAGCAGACGAAGCTAGGTGGGCCAGTCCAGTCAGTCATCTCTGCATCACCGACACCACTGTGGGAACCAGGTGAGCGTAACATCCATTGAGCTTCCGCCCTTCTTCCAAGAACCCAAAAGCTCTGCTGAGGTGAAACTACACACTCTAGATGTGCGAAGAGCGGTCCTCTACTATGTAGACAAAACCAGGCCGCTAAGAAAAACAGACCAACTGTTTGTCTCCGTAGCTACAGGCTGAGAAGGAGATTGCGTCTCTAAAGGTGCCATCTGCAAGTAGATAGTCAATTGTATCCAGCTATGTTATTCCCTTTTACGCCAAGGGCCCACTCTACAAGAGGCATTGGGGCCACTCTGGCTTTCATTGCAAATGTACCCCTTAACACCATTTGCAAAGCAGCTACATGGAGCTCTGTTGACACCTTTACTCGGCACTACTGCATTGACACTCATTCCAAGACAGATACTCAAGTGGGACAAGCGGTTCTAAGACACTTATTTGCTCATGACCCTTCTCATATTCCACCTCCTTCTTCTAACACTGCTCGCTAATCTATGCACAGCATGTGATCTAAGCAGATTCCACAAGCCTCAGAAGGGATACATTACTCGCCGTAATCGTATTTCTGATGCTTGTATCTGCTTAGATTCACATGCACCCGCCCTTCTGAGAGAAGGCGCATGGATGCTTGTAGTCTTATCTGTCTACCTGCTTGGATAATCTGTACTCCCGCTACTTCTCATGCCACCTCATGTCAGAAAAAACACAATCTGAGGGTCCTACACACGTGAGGGATCATGGGTACAGTGGACGTCACACTAGAGATTAGTATTACTGGCACGCCCTGTGTCGACGCCCATTTTCGAGTTTCGAAAAACAAACTGTAATACTCTGCAGCTTCCACTAGATGTCGGCCTATGCACAGCATGTGAATCTAAGCAGATACAAGCATCGGAAATACGATTACGGTGAGTAATATATATATATATATATATATATATATATATATATATATATACTGTACTTTGATGCTCCATAAGCAACCTCCGTAAGGTCGTTTTTGAATGTTGACTAGGCTGCTGTGAGGAAGGGAGAGAAAAATCAAAAACGGTATTATGTACCCTCTCATTTCACTTCATATGCCAGGGTTCCAAGCAGAGCGCTGAAAATGTTTTACTGCTTTCTTTAAATCGTGTGATTTTTCAGGGAGTAAAAAAGTAATTAGTCATGAAAATAGGGATCATTTATGCTTATTAAAAGGTGCTCTTTCCATGAGAATTCCTCTTAAAATCGAGCAGTAATCTTATGAGAGGTCCTTCCTATGTGACTGCTCTGCTGGTCATGGATCTCGGAAATATTAGATGAACATTGTGGGTAGGAGCAGAGGTTAGGCTCCTATGTTTGTTGTTTCCCATTTTTGTTGGGCACATTTTCCTGTTTTTAGGGAGTAAAAAGGTGTACTCCTACGTCCCGTCCCCTTTCCTCCATACTGTATGGGCGTCCCTCGCTAGGTACGGGAGATGGAATGTTTTTCTCACAAAAAATCCATCTTCCCCTTTAAATTTAAATGCGCGCATGGCTGCGACCTGGAAGCATGTGCTCCCTTGACTTGCCCACCTGCGCCACTCCCCAGTTCTCTTTTCTGCATCGACTGGAACGGACCGCTTTCACCAGCGCTCCTGTGTTAGACCTCTGGCCTAGTAATTCCATGCACTCTTCCCCAGAGAAGTGCTCTTGTCTTCTTTTTTCTTTTCAATTACTAGGTACTGCTTTGTCCTCCGGTGCCATGCTCCTCCCCGGCTCATAACGACGACGGCGGGCTTCAGCAAGTGTGCAGCCTGCAAGGATCCCTTTCCAACGTCTGACCTCCACGCCCTCTGCCTCCGGTGCCTTGGCCCAGACCACAGCTAGGACGGCTGTACCGCGTGCGTCGCCTTGCCTCTGCGCCTGCTCAAAAAACGACTAGCCAGGTGGCAGGAGCTCTTCGGAAGATCGCCTCCAGAGGACATCAAAGCGTTTGTGAAGCAGAAGACCAGGCCCAAGGTAGGTGCCCTGTTCTCCTCCGCACCCTGCAAGGGTGACTCCTTCCCAAGGAAGCGCCCAAGCAGGAGGGACCTATCAGGTCCTAAGACCAGCAACATCACCAAGGCTGCTCGCAGCACTACAGCCGAGGGCACTCCACCTACCAGGCCCCGACCTGAGGTGCAGGGTAGGCCTCAACGACCACTGCACAGCGCTCTGGTGGGAGCCGGTCCGAACTCGGTAAGTCCCACGACGCAGGAACGTGGCACGGATCGAAACAAAATGGAACGGGAATCCCACTTCAGAAGGACTTAGTCGCGCTTGCCAAAAAAGGGTGGCTCAAGCCACACTCTACCCAGTCCTACCAATAGGTGTTTCGACGCTAAATACAAGCAAACAGAAGGGGACCTCCTCTTATTGTCGGAACCCCAACCACATTCCTCAGTGAAAGCGGCAGCATCACTGTACTCCAAGCCACAATCTTCTTTGGTGACTTTGGCATTGGCAGCTCCTGGGCAAGGAGGAAAAGATCTTGGGGGCGTTTAAGAAGAAAATGTATTCCAACGCCGCTCTCCACCTATGCCAGGCCAATGCAGATGCCATGTTGGCTGCTGTCAACCAGAAGTTATGGCGGGAGCTTGCCGATTTCCTTCCTGAGCTCCCTTCCCACAGCCAGGCTCGCTTCAAAGCTGGGCTGGCTGAGCCCAAAATCGTGGCACAAGACATAATGGAGTCCACTGTGACCCACATTGACACTTCAATCCAGATGTGCAGGAACGCATACTAGACCTGCCTTTCGAGGGGGGGGTGGGCTGTTCCATTTGACAACGTATGAGGAACTCGATAAGAAAAAGAATAGCTCGCAGACAGCTAAATCTTTATCCAGGCACTCCTAAGACCTACAGCCAAACGTTCCAGTGCTCGGATAAGGTTCGGTCCTTCAGAGGTTTCAGAGGCTTGCAGGAGAGACGGTCCAGGCAACCAAACAGATCCCCCTAGCCAGCACAGGTGCCAACAGCACAAGGCGGCTAACAAGGGTTTTTTGCAAGTCCCCCTCCTCAGCCCCAGCCTCAGAGGGGAAGACATTGTGACAGACCCATCCGGATCCATGAGTCTCCGGTGGGGGGCAGGCTTGCCCTTCACACACACCGCTGGTGGACAAGGTTCACAGTCCCATGGAGTCTCTCTGTAGTATCCATAGGCTCCCGGCTCCCCATTCCTCCTTCTCCTCCTTCCTCTCCTCCAGCAGATTGGTACAGCAACTCTGCCTGCGGAAATACGCTTGCTAGTAGCGAGCCAGGCAGTGGAGGAAGTCCCAGCATCACAGCGGGGCAGGCGCTACTATTCACAAATTTTCGTCATACACAAAATAACCAGGCTGGCTTGAGAGTTGTTAGACCTTTCCACCTTGAACCTTTCCCTCCCTCTCCAAAAATTCATGATGGTTAACCCATCCTTCATAGCGGAGACATTGTATGCGGGAGACTGGATGTGCTCCCTGGATCTGAAGAATGCCTACATACACGTCCCGATTTGGGAACCCCATCGGTCCTTCCTGAGGTTCAGGATCATGGGTTTTCACTTTCAATAAGGCTTCTACCCTTTGGACTAATTTCGGTCCCCAGGGTCTTTACAAGGTTAATGAATGCAGTGGCACCCCTACTCAGGGTGCAAGGCTATCATATTTACCCATATCTAGACGACTGGCTAGTCAGGGCGAGATCTCCGGAGGCGGTCCAGCATACGGCATCCGCCCTCATGGATACACTATACGACCTGGGATTTTCTATCAATCTCAAAAAGTCACAGTTGGTGCCCATGCAGAGCATGACAATCCAGCGCAAAATTGATCCCTCGCTGGTAACCCGTAATCCTACTCGTGCAGTTAATCCACGAGTGGAAACATTATTTCGGGCCGCTCCCTCCGATCCCTTGTACATAAGGGGTCAGTTAAAACCCGACTCATTGGTAGTAACAACCACCAGATAGAGGGCAGGCACACCACTAGCTTCTTCAGAGGCACCCCCCGATAAAGAGAACAAAAGGATAAGCTCTGGGGAGCAAGGTGGTATCCACTTCAGCATATCAGGCACGTATTGCTAACACTACCCCTCTGTTAGCAAGCTATAACTGCCACCAGTGGGAACAAGTAGCTGCTCGAATAGCCTCTGCACCTGAACCACTAAAGGACCAGTTGGCCCAAATTGCATCAGACGGAAGATCTGTCTGGATGCATCCTTAAAGCAAACTTCGATGCAGCAGATAATGCAGGAAGATTAATAGCAGAAGGCATAGTAATAAAGCGCCATGCTTGGCTAAGACAGTCCGGGTTCAAGCCCGAGACCCAAGCCACCCTCATAGACATGCCGGAAGAGCTGAACATTCTATTTGAGGTAGCAGTGGAAGAGGCACTAAAGACGGCTAAGGACGAATACGAGACCTTAAAATCTCTCGACCAACTGACAAATAAGCCCTCAGGTCAAAGGGGAAATGATACTTTTCGTCGTTTTCGTGGCCAAAGCTCCCAGAGGGCTTCCAACTACTATCAAAATCAAGGAACCTCATGGGGCAACAATCAATCCCAGGCTACACAGGGTTTCACCAAGGTCAGCGCAGGGGCCACACTAGAGGTAGAGGCAGCCCCGGTAGAGGTGGTACGCCACCCAATAAACAGTGACGTTCCGGGTCCCTTCCCATGCATCCCCAGTAGGGGGGCGCATTACCATCTTCACCCACGCATGGGAAGGGATCACTTCGGACAGATGGGTGCTGTCCACAGTGTCTGCAGGCTACTGTATAGAGCTACTAGAACGCCCCTGCAACCATCCTCCAAGACAGTACGCTCCTTGGAGCACCAGAAAATCCTCCTCGAGAAGATCGCCATTCTACTTGCAAAGGACGCAATAGCACTCATCCTGGGCAACCAGGTAAACAAGGGTATTTATTCAACCTACTTCCTTGTGCCAAAAAAAGATCTAACGATGCGCCCAGTATTAGATTTGTGCCCTGCAAACAAGTATGTCAAGCCACAAAAATTCTGCAAGACTACACTCCTTGAGGTAATCCCCTACTAAAAAAGGGGGATTACATGGCAACATTGGATATGAAAGATGCCTATTTTCATATTTCCATGTTCCCAGCACACAGAAGATTCTTGCGTTTCAAGATAGACAGCCAGCACTACCAGTTCAAGGTGCTGCCCTTCAGAATAGCCTCGGCTGCAAGGGTATTCACCAAGGTACTGGCGGTGGTGGCAGCGCACCTATGCAGGGAGGCAATCCTGGTGTACCCTTACCTGGACGACTGGCTCATCACAGGGGAAACTCCCGTAATTTGCAGATCCAACATTCAAAGAACAATGAACCTCCTCTTCCAATTGGGCTTCTCAATCAACGAGAAAAAATCAAGCCTGGTGCTAAGCACCTCAAAACAGTTCCTAGAAGCTGTCCTAAACACCCAAGAGGGGTTGGCCTTTCCATCAGAGGAAAGAATTCAAAATCTGTTGCTGCAAATTCCTCCACATCAGTCTGGTCTACAAATAAGGGTACGCAAAGCGATGTGTTTGCTAGGCATGATGGCATCTTGCATTAACCTGGTTCCCCATGTGCGCCTGCGCATGCAACCCATGCAGGAATGGTTTGTGAAACAGTGGTCTTAAGCAAGTGGTCAGTGGGACGATCTAGTGGTTGTTTTGCCAACACTAGTACAAAGTCTTTGCTGGTGGACAAGAGAGAATCTTACAAAGGGGAAACCCTTTTACGATCCAGAGATACAAGCCGTCGTCACAACAGACGCCTCCCTGCAGGGTGGGGAGATCACTACCTTCACCACACAGCTCAGGGTGCAATCCTGTGCAGTTCCCTTGGGGAACACTGCAAAAAGATTCAGACTATCAATCTGCTCCAACTTCTGGCAGTCTTCCAAGCGCTTCGGGCACTCGAACCCCTCTTATCCAAACTGTCAGTGCAAATCCTAACAGACAGCATGACAGCAATGTTTTACTTAAACAAACAAGGGGGCACTTGTTCGCCAAATCTGTCCAAGCTTGCCCAGAAAATTTGGAAATGGGCACTCAGACGGAGGTTTTACCTGTCATCCCAACATGTTCGAGGGGATCTCAATTCACTAGCGGACGCTCTGAGCAGAGATCCCCTCCCAGAGGAACACGAATGGCGACTACATGAAGAAGTTGTAGATCTCTTCTCTCCGTGGGGTTTCCCCACTATAGACCCATTCGCCACAGGCGAAAACGGACAATGCCCAGGCTTCGCATCCAGGTTCCCCCAGCCAGGCTCCAACGGGAACGGTCCATGGATGAATTGGTCAGGGATGTTTGCCTACGCTTTTCCACCAACCCCTCTGATGAGGAAGGTGGTCAACAAGATACAAAGGGAATGGATAACGCTCATCCTAGTTGCACCTATGTGGGCGAGACAACCATGGTTTCCACACCTACACAAACTGGCGGTGTGCGACCCGATCAGACTCCCGTGCTGATACAACCTACTCTCCCAGCATGACGGACAACCAGTGCATCCTCAACCCAACTCTAAGAACTTGGCAGTATGGCGCCTCAAGTCATAGAGTTCGGCCATCTCAATTTACCCCAGAGATGTATGGATATCTTAAGAGTCAAGAAAACCTAACACAAGGTACTGTTACTTTGATAAGTCGAAAAGATTTGTTATTTGTTGCCAGAATAAACAAATCAACCCAATTGATTGTACTCCTTCCAATATTGTCACCTATATGCTCCACCTACTGGATGCAGGGTTAGTATTTAATTCACTCAAGGTACACCTGGCGGCGCTGTCAGCCTACACTACCTCCCATAACAAGGTGTCATGGTGGAAAGTGCCAGTTGTCAAGGCCTTTATGGAAGGGGTAAAGAGACTCCACCCTCCAATTTCTAACCCACCACCAGGTTGGGACCTTAATGTGGTGCTTGCTAAACTCATGGGACCTCCCTTTTAACCCATGCATAAAGCTAGTCTCAAACACCTGACTTGTAAAACTGCCTTCTTATTAGCCATTACATCCATTAGAAGGGTCAGTGAAATTCAAGCTCTGTCAGTGCAGGATCCTTTCTTTACTGTTCATAAGGATAAACTGGTTTTACCCACTCACCCTAGGTTTTCACCTAAGTTAATTTCAAAATTTGATGTTAACCAGTCCATTGAGCTACCGGCCTTCTTCCAAGAACCCAAAAGCTCTGCTGAGGTGAAACTCCACACACTAGATGTGAGGAGAGCGGTCCTCTACTACGTAGACCAGACCAGACCTCTAAGAAAGATCGATCAACTGTTCGTCTCCGTAGCTCTAGGCAGAGAAGGAGATTGCGTCTCTAAAGGTGCCATCTCTAAATGGATAGTCACATGTATCCAACTGTGCTACTCCCTTTCAGATAAAACACTGCCTTTTATGCCAAGGGCCCACTCTACAAGAGGTACTGAGGCCACTCTGGCTTTCATTGCAAATGTACCCCTTGACACCATTTGCAAAGCAGCTACATGGAGCTCTATTCACAGCTTTACTCAGCACTACTGCATTGACATTCATTCCAAGACGGATACTCAAGTGGGACAAGCGGTTCTAAGACATTTGTTCGCTCATGACCCTTCTCACATCCCACCTCCTTCTAACACTTGTTAGGCAGAATCCTGTGCAGTTCCCTTGGGGAACACTGCAAAAAGATTCAGACTACAGGAGTAAGCAGTAAACCCAATTGGTAGCAGTCTGCACCATCCAGATTTACCTGGTAGCTATGGCTGAGCAGTCAGACTTCCCTCAAGAAGAGTAGGGCAGTATGTAGAGTATACACAATAGGGCCAAAACACAGTAGAGCAAACAAACACTGACCAGAGCTTTGTATAAAAAGTATATAATTATTTATTTAAAACACACTTTATGGCATATACTAGCACTCTCAATCAAAAGCAAGTTAAAACACAGTCAGGTAAAGTATACACACCTCCCTTAATAGTTATCAGACAAGTCAGGGTTAAAACACTACTATTTGTTAGAACAAATGTGAGCGCTTAACCAAGATGGCACTCTGATAATGTAGTTAAAGGGAGAGAAAAGGGCAGAGCATAAGAATAAAACAGTTCCCAACACTTTTAATAGTAGTTCAGAGCAAGGGGAGAAAGGCAGGTTATACTGTAGAGCTGAAGTTCATAGGCCAGGCCCACTTTATTTTTTTTTTTTTGCTGGAGCAAAGTGAAATGTGCCCAGGATCACACCGTTTAAAGTGCACTGAAAGTCTTTGCAGAGTGTTCAAAAGAGGTTGGGGAGATTCAAAAGATATAGTTAGAAGGCCTGGAGCCAACCTAGTTTAGAAGCCAAGGAGTTAAGGGTCACCTTTAGCCATCTGTAGAAAGGGGGCCAGGCAGCGCACAGTACCTTAAAGAGAAAGGAAGCTCCAGTGGGGGCAGTTGTTCCTGGCAGTGGGTGATGTTCGTGGTTCCGACCAGGGGAAGAGAAGATCTTGTCGAGGAGGAAACGGGGAGTCGTTGCACTGCACAGGGATGAAACCAGCCGCGGAGTTCCCGATTAAAAGGTGCGGTCCTTTTATTCACGGTCAAAAGTGGTGAGCTTGGCTATCCGGCCGCCAGGGTGCTTGGCACGGGCGATTCGACCAAGAGACGTCTTTGGAAGGCGAAAAGGGCGAACTGGTTGATCCCGCCAGCTCAGGGGAAGAAGACTTGTCCAGCAGGAGATCTTCTCTTGTCGTCGGGAAAGTGGTTAGGTAGTTGCAGCAGGGCTTCACCGGTGGTGTCGTCATTGAAGATGGCTCAGCTTCTTCCCTCTTCGGATTCTTAGGTCTTGTGGCTACTTCTGAAGTTCCAGTCCCCAAGGCCCTGCTTTTATGCAGAAAAACCCCCATTCATCAGCCTAGCTGTCAATCACACATGCTAAGTGGTGAACCGGGCGGCTTACCACTGGGCCAATCAGAGTAGAGTGCGACTTGGGTTGCTAAGGCAACGCAGTCCAGGGTGCCAATTCCCCCCTCCACCCTTCCTGTGGAAACCAGATTGGCACCATTTGGAGGGCTTCTGTGGAGAAGCCCGCCAAAATAGTGGAACAAAGGGCTCGATCTTGGTCAGAGTTACAGAGACGGACACAAACGCCATTTTAGAATCGAGTTTTTGCAAAAAGACCCAACCGGTGATTTAATATTAAATAAATAAACCGGCGGTATCTTTAACATTGCACCAAAAAAGTGGTGCGTTTAAAATCAATGGGAAAATCCCATAGAGAATATCCCGGTGGAATATTTTGCGTGGTAACCACTGCCACCAGCCAGAAACTCGACAAGGGGGGACGGGATAGTGCCCCCTCGAAAACAGACCCAGGGGCAATCGAATTACCCCTTACCAGTACTTCCACAATATGATGGTTTGTACTGGTTCTGTTCACAATTTTGCATTAGTAAAGCCAATGGTGACTTTACATGCCCTGGGAGACAGTAGTCAGGCCCAGGGTATGGAGTCTATGTTTGGGGGTCACTGTGACACCCCTGTGTTACTGCACTGAGGGTGCTGTGTACCACACATACAGAAAAACAGACGATACCCTATGGAGTAAAAAGAAACCCCCATAGCCCATGAACACATACCAAGTCAGACATACCTCAAATCATGCCTAAGAGTGGGAGGAAAAGAGTCTCATTCTTAGCAGGAGAAAAAAACAAACCCCCAAAATCCAGCAAAGCTGCTGGGGCACTCGCTAGGTTTGGGAGTATTACAGATATATATCTCTTCTTGTTATTGGTTAGTCAATGTAAAAGAAAAAAAATATCAATGTAAAGGGACAATATCAGAGAGACCAACCACTGGTGGAGTAGGCCATCAAGTGAAGAGAGGGTGTCATCCCTTCTGGTTTTTGGCTTCACTTTGTCTGGAGCGTCACTTCCAGTGGCCATCATTGATTGGTGACATCACCTTCTGCAGCCCTCTTGAATCAGCCCTCTCTCCAGCTGAAGGTCACATGAGGCTCCTCTGGGAACACCAATCAGGGAAACATTGCTTCATCCCAGCAACACCAGGGACAATATCAGAGAGACCAACCACTGATGCACTTAGCGATCATGTGACTAGAGCGTGTCATCACCTCTAAACTCTCTGTGGCCAAATTAAAGGCGGAACAGTGAAGGCTGAAAACCAGCCATTGACCAGTCTCTCAGCCTACAAACCTTTGCTTTGCTGTGTCCTGCTACTTGTCTGTAAGTACCCTTTATTGCTGCTTCTCAGTTGCTCCCTCGCCATGCACTCCTCATGCTATGTCTGTTTCCCTTCTCTCTTCACTCTCCTCCGCTCAAAACCATTTCAACTCTCCACATCCCCATCCTCTCTTCTCCTTGACGCCACCTCTCTTCTCACTCCCCTACTTTCTGTTCACAAACATATTCTAACCTTAACATCCTCTTCTCGCATCTACCCGCAGCACTCATATATTTCTCAGACTCAAGGTTTCTATGCTTCTAAATCTCAATCTCTTTCTATTGCTCTTTGGAATGCAGTCTGTCTGCAGTAAAACCTCCTTTACCTCAGACTTCTTCCTTTCTCAATCTCCTTCGATTGACCGCTTTACCCTTACTGAAACCTGGATCTCTCCTTCTGACTCTGCAACCCTTGCTTCCCTTCATGACCCTGCCTACATCTTCACTCACTCTCACTGCCCCACTGGCAGGGGTTGTGGTGTAGGGCCTTTTCACCATGCCAGCCCCTATGGCCATACATCTTATCTCTCTACCAGCCACCTGGTCTGGTAGGTCAATTCTTCTACCACATCTCCCAACTAGTTGAACAAGCTCTCTCTCAGCTGCTCTACCCACTGACTGTAACTCTCTTCTACTTAACCACTCTCTCTCCTGTCCACTCTGCCCACTTCAAATGGAAAATCCCTCGACCTTATTCTCATCTCCTCTCAACTCTCCACCTCGAATAGCTTCACTCCCTCTCCACCACACCCTCTCCCCCGATTATTCCATCGTCTTTGCTTCAATCTCCACTCCTGCTTCTTCCTCACACACTCAATCTACTACAACTATTACTAAGCACGCATTTCTCTCCAAAATCCCGGACTACCTCTCTGACCTACTGCACTCTCTCTCTACACTGAACTTACTTTTCACTGAAGAAGTCTTCACTAATTTTAACACTGCTTGTTATGCTCCCTTTTTCCTCTGACTCCCCTCTTACTACACTTACTCCTAAATCTTCCCCTCTACAGCACTGAATTACACCTCATCTGCACCCTGAAAACAATAATGTGGAAAAAGCTTTGTACTTGGCAAAAGCAAGATGCTCCTCTGACTTTCAACTCTATCTCACTGCTCTTCAAAACTATTCCTCTACTCTTGATTCTGCCAAACGTGACTTCTATCTCATTTTGTCTCAATCCTCCAAACCTAGGCACCTCACAAAATCTCTCAACTCAATTCTTTAACCTCCTAAACCCACCTCCTCGAATGTTTCTGCAAATGGTCTTGCTCTCTACTTTGTGTTTTAAATGTCTACCATTCACATTACCCTCGCTAATTACCTTCTATCACCTCCTCATGCTCACTTTTCTCTGCCACTCTTACCCTCTACTATGTCTTCTGTGCCCCCACCAACCCTGGTGAGATTATTGCCCTGCTCCTCAAGACTAACCCTTTGTGTGTCGCCACTGTCCCTGCACATTGTGAAGCGCATAGCTCCCAGTGTTGCTTCACATCTTTCATCCCTCTTAAGCCCCTCTCTTTGCAGTGCCACTTTTCCCTCATCCTACGAGACAGCTGTCATCCCTCTCTTTAAGTAGCCTTGTCTAGATCCTAGCTGTCATAAGACTTTCAACCTCTCTCTCTTCTACCACACTTTTCCAAAAGCCTAGAGCGAGTAGTATTCAATCGACTCACTGAGTTCCTTGGCACTCAAAACCTCTGGGGCCCTCTTAAAGCTGGCTTCCGACCTCTGCATTCTACCACGAAAGCTCTGGTCAGTGTCCGCATCTAGACCTCTTTTGCTGAGCATGCAAATCTTTCATGTGTTCTTATTCTTCTCGACCTCTCTGCTGCCTTCAATACTGTCAACCATTCTGACCTTCTCTCTACAGTCTCTCCTTGGCATCAGCGATGAGGCCCTTGCTTGGTTTGCTTCATACCTTGGTCCCAGACACGTTGGGGTGTCCTAGAACAGCCCTACCTCCCCACTGTTGGGAGTTCCCCAAGGGTCTGTCCTTGGTCCGTTTCTCTTCACTCTCTATGCCACAACTCTTGGCGCCCTGTTCTCCTTTTACGGATTCTCCTATCAACTATTAGCTGATGACACTTGGATCTTCTTCTTTCTCTACTTATCTGACAAGCTTTTGTCAAAAATGAGAAACTGCCTCTCCGTCATCAAATATTTCATGGCATCTCACTTGCTCATGCCCATCTCCACTATTACTGAAGTGAAGTTCTCTACTTCCCAGCCAAACACGCAATCTCTTCCTCTCCTCATCCTATTCTCTTCTTACTGCCTTTCTTCCTCTGCTTCCGCTCGTAACCTTGGTGTCATCTTCGACTCATCACACAACTATGTTTCATATCCAAATATGCCACTGCAGCCAGACTCAACCTCCTCAATATCAGAAAAATCTGTCATCGCCTTCCTTTCAATACTGCTAAACAGCTAATCTCCTCCTTGATCCTTTCTAGATATGACAAATGTGCTAGTCTCACGTTCACAGTTATGCTTTTTCACCTCTGAACAAGTACTCAACTTTGCGGTTTGCACTCTTTCTTCAACTTTTCTCGCTTTACCTCTGCCTTCTCAGCCTGTCAACAGATTGGCTGGCAATCTGTGAAACAAAGGGCTAAGTATAAATGTATGTTCAAAACTATCCATGGACTCGCCTATCTACTCATCCCACTCCCCGCGCTCGTTAAGATAATCCTCAGCTCACCTCTGTCCCACCACTCGTGCCTCCTATGCTCCCTCTCGTTTCCTCTCTCTCCCTCTTTGCAGCCGGACTCTGGAAGGCTCTTCCTCTCCCTCTCTGTACTACTCCAACTGTACCACTAGTTATATCCAACCTCAAAGCTCTCCTTTCTGAAGAACCTATTTCCAAGCACTCTGATAAGGCATCACCCTGTTTCCTCTCTCCATACCCTTCATGGACAAACCCTCCATCCTTAATTCAGCACTTTCTCCACAATCCCATTCCTATTTCATTCTGTCATATCCTAGTCCCTGGTTTGCTTCCACCTTCCTCTGCAACATCTGGTCTTAGTCACATTCTCTCACCCCATTGTAAAGGACTCATGTCCTCCGCTCTTTTATCAATAATACATTCCTGTAAGGGTTTTTGCACCAAAATGCATTTCTATACCTGTGATGTTTATGAATAAAAAATATATATATTAATGCCAAATCCGGTTAAGTCCTCAAACCCTGCATGGATTACGGGCATCAAATCTCAGTTTCGAATCTGCACCGCTTTTGCCTTTACTGCCTCGTTAAGGGCCATGACCCGCAGGATAATGTGCCGTGTCAATTGATGTACCCATCGATGCACCGATAGTCGCTTTGTAAATGAGGCTACACTCTTTGCCTTCCTCCACAAGGAGAGAGGTGACAAACTGACCCTCTCGAGGTCACTGCATGCAGACCATGACACAGAGGAACGGTGCCCATGCCGTAAGGACAAGAAAAAGAAGAAACGCTGCAAGAGGTCCAGATCTGCTAGAAATTCTTCAAAGCACCAATATTCAATGAATTGCTCTTCTCCCACAGATTCCTCATCTGATTGATAGATATCCTCATCCAGCTCTGCTGCTCAGAAACATTTCGACAGGTGGAATAGTGTACCTCGTTTCAGCCGTTGATCGTCAGTCCATATTGCTCGATTGTCAGCTCCGGGGGGGGTGTGTGTGTGTGTGTGTGTGTATAAATATATACTATTGGGGTGGGACGGTGACTCACGCTCAAATAAACTTAGATCATAGTAATGTTCGACATCAGAAATACAGTTTTCCAAAAACAAGTAATTTCAAAGAAGTATGCTGATTCCAGATTGTGGACAGCCGACACATGTTTCGACCCACAGGTTGTTTTCAAGGCTCAACTCCTGTTTCAAATTGCCAGAGGGTCTACATCACGAACAGAATATTCAGAACGCTGGGATTGGGCCCCTTTATTTATCTTTTCAACCGATTTACGGGAATATATTGACTATTTGACAACTACTCAACGTTGCACCCATTGATGGGCTATTGTTAGGACAGTTTTTCTGAAGTCCAATTAAGGGCTTAGCAAAACCATTCTACTGAGGCAGTACAAGACTCCACTCTTAGTATAAGGCTGTACACCTGAGTTCGGGGTAGCGTAGACAGAGCAGCCAGGCTTATCTTAGGAGGGAGAGAGGGCAGTAGATACAGTACAAGTGAACATTGTAATACAAATGATCCAAAGAAACACTGACACACTATGTATTGTAAAAATAAAGGATTTATTTAAATACAGGTAGGCCCAGATAAATAAAGGGGTTAAGTAAGTACTAACACATTATATGAAATCACAATATAAAACACAACACTATACTTGAAAGCACACAGGCCCAAGTATAAAACTTATTTGGAACACCTAACAGTATTTCTAGGGAATTCAAAACCTTGTTATACACATTTAGTAAAGGGCAAGCCTATTCTTTGGGAGTAAAAGACCAATTGTTACTTTTAGATTACTTGTGGTAATACAAGGACAGTAGGCCCTTCCAGTTGTACAGTGACTCTTGGAACAAATCACATAAACAGTCAACTGGACAATATACATTTGTTGAATAGTGAAACACTTATTCTAGGTGCAGTAAAAACCTATAACTACTTTTGTCATAACACACAGTTCTACCAGGTGAGTAAAACCTAAGGATGTAATGTACAATTACAGATGCTTTGGAAATCGGGGAACCCCAGATTGAGGTAAGCAATAACTCTGGTAACTTGTTTTGGATGGCACACAGCTAACACAAGGTAAGTAAAACCCACTTACTTTAACTTCACAATGAAGCAGAAAGTAAAACCCAATGTCACACTTTACTGAATAGTTATTCTCGGTAGGCAACAACCTAATGCAGACTTATTAAGGACAGGCTAGCAGCAAGTCAGGGGAAGCAAGACCCAGTTGGGGGACACTCATACAATTACCCTACAGGAATAATCTGGTGAAACCAACACATTTCTTTTGTAAAGAGGCACAACCTAATCACAGGAGAGTAAAATACCTACACATCTACTTTCTTTTAGACTGGTAAAACAGTGGCTAAGGAAGAAAAAATGTTAACCATACTTTTAAAAATAGTGCATCACACCTTCAAGATCAGTAAGAACTTTTGTAACTGTTCACTCTTAGAATTACAGTTACCAACCAACCAACTCTTTACAAGTAAGTAAAAACACTTGATTTCTTTTCTAGGCAGAAGTCCCAATCCCATCAAAGTCTTTCCCTTAGAGCCATGAGTGTTCTCAGTGGCAGAAGGGGGGTCACTAGGACTAGTGACCAACAGGCAGTGTTAGAATAAGTTCTTTAGTAGCAAAAGTCAGAGTATCCTTAGGAAAACTTGCAAACAAGTGAGTACTTTACTTCTAGGGTTAGAAGGGGGTCCAGGGGCTTCAGAGAAGACACCCCAGCAGAATTCTAGCAGGGGGACTGGGTGGACTGGACGAGGGACCTCCCAATCACAGAAAACACCCTAGGACTACACAGAAATCCCAACAGGCTTAAGGTAAGTATATACCCAAGCCAACACAGTACCTCAGCAATGAAGAAGAGATTGCAGCAGGCGAACTTCAGGGACTGAAGCCAAATACTCGGTCACTGGATTCCTTGTCCTGGAGACGGAACAAAAGACCTGAGAAGGGACTTTGCAGCATGGATCGTTGAAGAAGGCTCTAGGGAAGATTTCTCTCGCAGCTGAATGCAGTTCTGCGGGTTTGGCGCCTTTTCAAGGAGCACAGAAGAAGACAGAAAATTGTGGTTGAATTCTCGTCGTTTAAAAGGTCCAGCACTCTTGTGAGCAGACTTTTTGGACTCGATTCCTGTCTCTGGAGATGGACCAGGATGCCCACGAAGTTTCAGCGAGATTCGGAAACCGCACAGTGGCTGGAGGTCCCAGGGTATTGGGCTATTGCAAGAACGCAAGGTCGCAGCAACCCGTGGGATGGCTCAAAATGCAGGTTGTCTTGAGTCTATTGGGTCTCACCAGGCTCTGGGTTCGGGTCATCGTTTTCGGAGACCCCAGGTCGATCGGAAGGAAGGGCTGCAGCAGGCTTCGGTTACACAGCAGGCTCTCCATCCGCTGGAAATCATTCCCGCCGCTTTTCCTTCGTCATCCTCTCCGGTTTTCTGTTCCAGTGGTCGACATGACTTCAGCTTCCAGGTTTCCAGTATTTATCAGGAACTGCAACACAAACTCTGCTTTCTCTCCCCGCATTTTACAAGAAAGGGGCTTTTGGCTGTCCAATCAGGACAGCCAACCCCCCACTGGGATTTGGCCCAGTCGAAGGAAGGCATGAGACAAAGGAGGGGGAAGTTTTGGACTCCTCCCCCACTTCCTGTGCTTACAGACTGACTGGAGCCTGGGCGGGGGGGGTACAGGGGACTCCCGCCAAAGACAAAACTCAAACAAAGGAATTTCCCGCCCTGGATGGTAGGGGAAGGAACAAGAAACGACAAGAAACACTAAAATGGCAGAAAAAGAAGACAGGGGCCATTTTGGTAAAATGAGCACCCTTGGGTACCTTTACTGCAGCTGTGATCACAGCCCGCGGTAAAGGTGCACCAAATTAGTAAAAGGTATCACTGCCACCAGCCATTAAAGGTAAGCTTGTCACTGTAACAGAATTGTTACAGTTTAAATGTGAAAGGGGATACATTGTATCTCCCCAGCACTCCACATAAGGTGGGGGTGTTCTGGTTTCACATAATCAAATGTAAAAGGGATCCAAAGATCCTTTCTACCCTTGGGAACTGTAGTTCACTTAAGGTTAGCACAAGAAAGTTAAATGGGGAGCCCCTAGGGCAACCCAGCAACAACAGGCACTTATTGCCAATAAGTTGTTTGACATGATAACTTTATAAAGACACTATGGAGAGTCTTAAAAATGACACCCATAAAAAGAGTTAGACAGGTGAGTGTGGAAAAAGGTTCCCACTCACTGAGGTATTAATGAAAAATATCCCACTAGAAAAGCAAAGTTCTCGAGTTGAACCAGGAAAGGAAGATTTACCAGCTCTGTGGAAATCTTACCTAACAGCTATATGTAGCAATTTATGATTCCTCAGTTACGCAATCTTGTGGACAAATTAATTCGAAGAAGGGTGTCTTTAAAGGACTAATCTTCAACTACAGAAATTGTAATTTAAAACAGGAGTTAGGCCGTGAAAACGACCTGTGGGTCGAAACACGTGTTGGCTGTCCACAATCTGGAATAAACAGCATACTTCTTTGAATTGACTTGTTTTTGGAAAACTGTATTTCTGATGTTGAACCATATTATGATCTAAGTTTACATGAGCGCGAGTCACCTTCCCACCCCAATAATCTCTTGTATTATATTCCAACTCGGTGGATGAGTTGGCGGGAAAGAGTGATCGCTGCCAGTTTACACCATAATTTTCCTTTTTGTTATTTAATGTAAGAGTGGTCATGAGCGCACAGTACTTATATATCAAATCCACAATTTTGTATATTTCAGGGTGTGTGTGTGTGTGTATATATATATATCTTGTCACTATGCCCCATACCTCGGTATCTTTTTTCCGCACGGTTGACAAACTGATGTGAGGAATCTTCAACTCCGTTTTTTTTTTTTTACTAGAATTCGTCAAATCTTTGTAAAACCTTGACCACGACATGTCCGCTCCCTGGATTGTGGGCTTTAAGAGGTGCACCGACTGCCATTCCAAAATGCTGATGACCGACCCCCAGGACATTTGTCTGTGGTGTCTCAGGAAGGATCATGACAGAGGGATATGCATTGTACTCCAAAATGCACAACTTACGTGAGCGGGTCGCCAAACTTGCTTTGGGCCAACCGTATCCGAAATCCCCGGCATGGTCGATAGACAGGTCTTCCGAGGCTGCGACTGAGGAGCCCACCCCCAAAAAGGAAAAGGAAAGGCATTGACAGAAGGCCAAAAAACAGTGACGCTCAAGAACCCAATCTTCATCGCATAAGAAAAAGAAGAGTCATTGGCACAAGTCCAGCTTGTTGGAAAAGGTAAGCCCTTGGCTGGACCGACCACTTGAGAGGAGTGAGAAGACTCAAGAGCCAGAAGCTGGCTATGTTTAAGATGCAGGCTGTGTGTGTGTGCGCCCCCCAAACAGCAAGCCTAAGTGATTGTAGTGGTGCTCGGTACTCCCGACCCCTCACGTGCCAAACCATCGACGGCATCAGAGAAGCCTTCGTGCTCGACGCTGAAAAAAGTTCCGAAGCCTTCCACGTCCTGTCCTTCCCAAGGTCATTGAGAGGCTGACCTTCATGACATCATGCTTGTACCCAACCCCCGATCAACGCCGAAAGATAAACCTTTGTCGGCAGTTGTCGGCGACGGATCCTTTGTCCCTCTCACCAGGTCGGTTTTCTTCACGTCCAAGACGTCGATTTTCTGTGCCGACCAGGTTGATGATCAAGGGGACATAGATCTAGAGATCCAGCAAGTTCTCTCTCTCTCTCTCTCTCTCTCTCTCTCTCTCTCTCTCTCTCTCTCTCTCTCTCTCTCTCTCTGTGTCTCTCTCTCTGTGTCTCTCTCTCTCTCTCTCTCTCTCTCTCTCACACACACACACCTCTCCTTCCTTTCAACCCTTCTTCCCTCATCCCTCCTGCCCCCCACCTCTGTGTGCCCCCCCTCACAACTCTTTGAAAGGGGGCAACCAGCTTCACTTAGCCACCCTCAACTCTCGCTCTATCAAACATTCTGACATCTGTCACCTTGGGGGCGTGGCCTGAGCGCATGGAGTGAAGAGGTGGATCTGTGGAGCTCCTGTCTGCATTCTACAGTGATCCTGCGTACCTAACTTGTGGTGAAAGTAGAAAAACTAAAAGATAACCCAGGGGCAGGCGAAGCCGTTGTCTATCCTCCAGAAGTGTAATCCACTGAAAACGGAGCCTCCGTATGTGTGGAGGCATCCCTGAAGCGAGACTCCCCCGGTGATCAAAGATGGCGGACGGTCCCGTGCTGCAAGGTTAACAGGGAGGCGGAGCAGAGGCTAGCTGTGCGTACACTGGTACTCTGGCCGAGGCGGAGCACCTGAGTGGTGAGGTCTCGGCAGAACACACACTGCCCAAAGAAGACGTTCGTTGCTGCAACGGCTGGCAAGCATACGCGGAGGATCCGTGTTGCACAACGCGACCTACCGGCAGGAAAAGCGGTGGAAGGCAGCGGCGGTCCTGAACATCGGTGGACAACTGAGTGTCCCTCTGAGGGGCTCCCCTGCCAGCCGTGGTGGCGAGCAGGAGCACCCACGGATCCGGAACGTGCAAACAGAGGTCTCCTTACACAGCACGCAGACTGGTGCATAGCATCACACACCAGTTGACCACCCCAAAGCTATACTGCTCCGTAGTTGCTAAGTGCAACGCGAGGAGGCAAACAGAGCGGTGCGACCATCGTGATGGTAGCGCACTCGGAGCACAGCCAGTACTGGGTGCACAAGGATCTCGCCGGTAGGACTACTGAGGATCTGGCAAGGCTCGATCAGAGTGCTGACAATGTTTGCACTCGAGCCCAAGGTGCGATTGGTGCCTCAGCGGCTGGAAGACACAGGATAGAGCTGACCTGAAACTGCTGAGAGAGTGGGCAGGGTGGCATTGTGCTCCGATAGGCAAATAGACGGTGAGTGACAACCAAGGGCCCCCAGAATTGATACACACGTCTGACCAAGGGGTGCGGGCTACATAGGAGGCTGGGTGCACGAACACGTTGAACACCACTACGGCACTGCACAACTCAGACTTACAAACTCAACACTAAGGCAAGCTGCATGCGCTGTGCCCAACTGGTTAACGACAGCTGATACCCCACCAGGAGTAGTTGCTGCAGAACGATGCAGTGAGGCTGGTGCACCTTGGAGCAGGAGCAAACCCACAAGAATAGCGGCAGGGAATGGATAAAGGCTGCAATAACCTTCTGAAGGAGCTGCTAAAAACAAGCTTGGGCAGCCTGATACGGGGGTGGTGGGCTGCTGCCATTACCGCGTGTAGCAGAGGTCTGAACCCGGGAATAACCTGTAGTGGACCTGGGTGAGTGGAGTGGGACCTAGAGGGCACGCTGATCCAACTGATAAAAATCGCACCCTTACAGCGAAGCCATACGTTTTGGGACAACCCATGCAGCAGCATTGTCGACCACAGCCACTGGGCTGTATAACCCTGCGAGATCGGCCGCACAGAATACCACTGCGCTGTGCGCCCTGGTTTAAACTCCACCTTCGAGTTGGGGAGAAGAAGGTGGGTCCGGTCCCTGTCCGTGACTACCAAAGTGAGTCGCAAGTCGCCGGCTGTGTTTGGGAAGAAGTGCTATACAGGGGGCTGGAGGAACCAGCGGAAGTGTGGCCTGGCAACCTGGAAACAAGGTCTGACACAAACTTTTCTTCTGGGGGCAGTCCGGTCCACTAGTGCTAGGGATGCAGGAGTTGGTTAACAGTGCTACAACCCCAAAGGCGAGCGCTGAGCCAGTGCCAACTGATCAGACCCATTCCGGTGCATACCAGTATGTCCCCAACTAAAGGGAAAAACAAAAACACTATCATTGACTCCTTCACCAACGACACTAAGACTCGAGACTCAGTGCAAGGCCACGCTGCCGCACAGAAAGAACCCAGGCAACAGAACCTGGTACCAAGGAAGACTTAGTGCTGGCGGCGATAGCAGCACTAAGGGCATCAATGCAAAAGAGAACAGACAAAATCAAAATTGACATGCAGCTACTGAGACAGGATGTACGCAACCTATTGGAGAGAGAGTTACGACCATTGAAACTGACCTGAAAGAAACTCAAGAGATCCACCTCAGACCTGGAGATCAGACTGAAAGAGCTAGAAAGGAGGAACGCTGTGCTGGAACTACGGGCTGAAGACGCTGAAGGGCGGACCGGCAGAACAACGTTTGGCTGCTGGGGATTCTGGAGGGCCTGGAAGGCCAAAATCCCACTGGTATGTGGAGAACGTGCTGCTGCAAGAAGTGGACGCAGGCAATTTGTCACAGGGATTTGTGGTGGAACGCGCCCATCGATCGCTGCAGAAGCGACCGCTGCCGGGAACCCATCCATACCCAATGATTGCGAAGATTCTGAACTTTCAAGGGAGAGAAGTAATACTGAAATACTCAAGGGAAGGACGAATGATACAGCAGGATAATTCCAAAATAGCCACTTATGCGGATTACACACCGGCAGTCCAGAGAGCCAGGAACTCCTTTGTACCGGTTAAAGCTAGACTCTGTCAGCTAAGTGTCAAGTACATGCTTATGTATCCGTCAAGGCGCAAGGTGATTTACAAGGGCAGAGCAATCTTTCTCAAAACCCCAGCAGCGGCCAATAAGTGGATGGAGCACAACAACCGTGACGATGGCGCTGAACCGGTCACTGTTGCATGGGAGGGGATGAAGTGGGCTGTGGGTGAGTGAATCTTGTAGTTTATTACACTGCCATCATGGGTTGCTGAGATTAAGACAGCAACTGGTTACACCACGTTAGATGCTCCCTTTTTTCTTTCATTAAGGCGGGGGCGATGCTGGACTACCTAAGCTCGGCATGAAGGTCCACCCCATACCTAGATTAGTGTTGGCCCGTTGCTAACACTTATTTTCTCGCACACAACAGCCCAGATGGGCTCCAAAGGTGCAGGGGTGTCCAAGAGTGCGGCTGCTGGGTCAAATGTTTTGTTTACTGTTTGGATGGTTACACATTTCTCACATAGGAGGGCACAAATAGGAGATATATTGCCTGAGGAGATCAGAGGAAGGAGATGGGGGAGGCATATAAGTGGGTACCCAGGCATGGATGTAGCCGGCAGATATAGCAGGACAAAAGATACTGGAGGGCTAGAACCAAATATCACGCACGAACATGGCACATAACATAAAGGTATTGCCATGGAATGTGAGGGGTATGGGCACGTACCTGTGTAGGAATTGCGTGAAGTTCTTCCTTTGCAGGAAAAGGGTGGCAATCGCACTGCTCCAGAAGACCCACCTTACGTAGGGGGAAATGGCAAAGGTCAAAGAACGCTGGGGGAGGGGGGTAGGGTTATGAGGTGGCGTACTCCAAGTACGCTAGAGGGGTTTTCACTTGGATCAGTCCCACTGTGCCACTTCAAATACTGGGGGTGGAGGCCGACAAAGATGGAAGGTACCTGATCTTAAGGGGGCACATAGACAACGCAGAGGTATGCTAAATTGACTCCTATTTCCCTAATCATGGAATCCCAATGCACGCTAAAATGATAAGTGCTAAAATAGTGCCATATTGGGAAAGCCCCCTCATTTGGGGGGGGGAGAGGGTTCAACTGTGTCAGGGATCCAGACTTGGATAGATTGTCTCTGCCTGTGGACAACATCAGTCCAGCACATCCTCTGCACTCAATGCAGCCCTAAGCAACCTTGAGGATAAGTAGGAGTATAACTCAGCAGAGGCAGAAAGAGGGATCTCAGGTTGCTGATTATTTGTTTGCTCATTCAATGAGACTTGATAGTGGTCGCTCCTATTTAACATTGCACATTGAGCCTCAAGCACGGCATTAGAATCTTGTTCCATTTGCATCATAGATTTTAGTCTTTCTTCTATCGTGCTAGCCACTGATTCCTGCTGAATGTTAGTGCCAGTTATAACTGGGGAAGTTTGCTTATTTTTGTCCCCATTAGAAGGTCTTTCCAGTTCTTGCTTTTCCACTATTAGTTCCTCTTTGTGGAACTCAACCATTTCCTCCTCCCTGGTAGGACTTGAGCAGCCCAGAGCTTTAATTTGCTTCGGGGAAAAAAGATGTAATTTTAGGGGTTGAGGCCATTGCTGAGTTGGACATATTATTAAAGGGCGACGACGGAGGTAAAGACAATTGGTTCAAAAATAATTTAGAAGCCCCCTTTCATAGGTGAGCTTGGCAGGCAAAATCCCTACTAATGGGAAAGTAAGCTCCCGCAATGAAGATAAAATGGGCACGCTGGGCATGCAGACACAACTGACACACTGGGCATACAGGAAGAGGCGGTTGTACAATGTGAGGCAGGCTCTCTATCCCTGCTGGTTTGCTACGCAGAGCTTAGGCGTACGACACGTTAACTTTAAATGGTATACGAAGAGCCAGAGGGGTAGAGAGACTGCTTCCCCGTTGCTAAAGAGTCTTGCGGCTTACCCGGCTCATCCTGGATGACTACCGTACACTGCCTCTCACTTGCCGTCCACACGTCACGCTTGACTCCCGATGTTATTTTTAAGGAAAACACACCTCATCCACTTTTTTTTTGTTAGCAATGTATCTTTTTATTGAAATTCAAATGTACAGTGCTGACAGTAATGCCATCAAAAGGTCTATCTTGTATCATCAGAATTTCTTTTTTTCATTTCATGAATCTTAACCCCCTAATCAACATAACGTTCAATTAAATAAATCAGAACACCACCAAATCAATCACAACCAGTTCCATTCGATAACTTAAGCAAAATTCTGTGGTTCCCCCCCTCACACCCCCAGCCGACCCTGCTTCAGTAACACTCTTCCCATAGGTATTCAACACTGCAGCAAATGTCTCAGGGTTTATGGGCAAAAGAATCTCTGTTCCCTGTCCTGCACAAAGTCAAAAAACGAAGTGCAGGTGCAAGAAAACTGTACCATTTTCCTTTTTATGTGGGCTGTTAATTTCTCCATCAGTTTAAAGCCCCTGCAGAGTTTCAGCAGGAGAGATTCCAAATAGATGTGCTGCTTCAAGCTAGTCTGCAGTAGACTGCCTCTCGCTTCGGTGTCTCTCTGACGGCAGTCCGTATGGCCGGAAAAGAGAATATCACAGCGGATGCCTTCAGCAAATAGACGTCGACCTCCCATGAATGGGAGCTCTGCTTGGAATTCTTCAAGGCGATCTTCTCCTTTTGGGGGACTCTCTCAAGTGAACCTCTTCAGTTCCAATGTCAACTGGAAGTGCAGATGGTTCTGCGCCACGGAATGACCTCATCACAAAGCTCTGGTGGACGCACTGACGATTGAGTGGACTTTGTGTTCCCGCTGATTCCTGTTATTCCTTGGTTCTCAGGAGATTGAGCCTGTTCAGGACCACGTTGTTCCTTATTGCTTCGGACTGGGACTGAGTTGCTGGACATGGCCATCTGCCCTCCATGATACCTTCTGAGGAGAAACGACTTCCTCTCCCAGTAGAAAGTGGGTTGTCCTCTGACTGAACCTTCATGCTTAGATACTGATAGGCTGCGATGCAAGGTGTGGGATGTGTTTCGACGCCGTCCATATGCTCCTTACATCTGGGACGCCCCCTACGAAATCCATCTATGTCTGCAGCTGGTGTACATTTTCAATTTGGTGCCAGGAGAGGGATATGGATCCTTTATTCTGACCGCTATCCTCTGTGTTGGATTTTCTGCTATCCTTGGCACAAGTGGGCCTGCAGATTGGCACTGTGACGGGTTACCTTGCCGCTATTTCAGTTTGCAAGAGGTCCACAGTACACCGCTCGTTCTTCACAATCACCACTGTTATGCAGTTCTTGCAGGGTTTGCGTAACCAGTTTGCTGCCAGACAGTTTGGTTCTGGTGTGGGATTTGAATTTAGTTTTGACATTTCTTGCGGGTGCTCCGTTTGACCCTCTTCATTCCTGTCCTATTAATTACTCACCCTTATGGTGATTTCCCTGATTGCCATCAGTTTCGAGAGACCGCTGAGTGAGCTCCATGCGTTCTATGTTTTACTTCCCTATTTGTTTTTTTCCACAAGGAAGATGACTTTGGGAGTGAGGCCCTCATTTCTGACGAAAGTTGTCTCGGATTTCCATCTTTCAGAAGATCTATCTTTCTGTGTTTTTTTTTCTCCCCTTACCCCTCCAAGGCAGAGGAACGATTCCACCGCCTGGACCCGGTGCAAGCCCTGAAGTTCTACGTCTCTTGTACTAGAAAGACTAGGAATGATGACCAGCTTTTCCTGGCTTACACTGGGGCTTGTGCTGGCTAGACTGTCACCAAACAGATCCTGTCAAGGTGGAGTATTCTCTGCATCTCAGAATGCTACGATCTAGCTGACTAGCATGCCCCTGAGGGTCTCGGGGCGCAATATACCAGAGAAGTGGCTGCCACCTTTCCCCTGCAGGTGGGTGTGCCTGTCCTGGAAATCTGCTAGGCTGCAATGTGGGTATCTCGGCACACGTTTGTTAAGCATTACTGTTTGGATTCCCTTATGGGACCTGAAAATGACAAATGACTTTTATATTTTAAAAAAGTGTCTGCGATAAAAGGCCTCTAAGCTTGAATCAGTAAGTACACTGGGCTCAGTGTGCCTTTCATTTTGCACAGCACTAACCCTAAAAGTAAAGAGTTTGTAACCACAAGAAGTGCATGCCCAGCCCTACTGCACATATATTCTTCTACTTATGCATAGATGCATTAGACATCTTACCCAGGCTTTTGCTTGTGATACAGAGCCAAGTGCATTCCTGAATATGGGTTACTTTGAGTTAGGATTTTGTTCCAATTTTTTTTTAATTTACAATGCACAATCTTAGAAGTTTACATTTTTTAGCTGCACATGCCTTGTTGGAACTGCATACAATACATGCTTCAGTTTGACTGTCTTTTAAAGAAAACCTTTTGCAAACTTGACCTTTGGGTGTAGCAATTTGTATAAGGGTGAATGTAAACATTGAAAAGTCACCTATCCACTTTGTTGCTGGTCGATTTGAAGCCAAGCCTCCTCTGCGCTCTAAATAATGTAATCATCAACTACTGTCTTACTACACAGACACTATGTTTGGATGGTCCATGTCAGAAAAAGAACCCATTTGTGTTTTGACTTTAATAGTATGGTCCGACAAATAATTATCTTTCTTTCTGGCCTAGTATTCCATCCGAGCATTGGCTTTACGGGTACTACGTGAAATTCTGAAGAACCAGCCAGCAAGGTTTAAAAATTATGCAGAGCTGACGATCATGAAAACCTTGGAAGCTCACAAGGACTCCCATAAAGAGGTACACACCAGTTTTCATCTGTTTGCCTTACATCTCCATTGCTCAGTGTATGTGAGTAATGTGTCAAACTTACCACTTAAATGTATTTAGACACCTGGGCCAGTCCTGGGAAATTTCACATGTGCCCTGAACACATGAGCAACATTTATCCACACTCCAATTTGACACTTTTTACATGTTTCAATAGAACACATAGAATTTTCACTGGCAGCCATTTTGTGCCTCAAGTGTTCATCAGGGTACTGTCTAACATACCTGGGCTTCGATGTCTGCTTTAAAGTGCTGAGGTGTTTCTATGGTGTTCACTCAAACACAGAGCCAGACTAAACATTTTGTTCTTAGGGGTGTGTTTTTGTTGCTAGGTCTTTCTAGGTAAAATGCTTCACACTTCACCTTAACTCTTTGCTTTTTTATTTTTGTGTGGGATTCTGCCTTCAAAGTTACACGTAAGTGCCCCCCTATTCTCTTTGCACTGTATTTTTCTTTGTAGAACGTATAATTGAGATTTTTAATGCTGCCGGGATTATGGATGAATTCATTTTATATATTGAGCTCACCATAAGGTTTTTTTTGTTCTAATTTTCTCAATAGTGCATGTTTGTTATACACATATGTGGGGTTTTGGATGAAGTAAAAGCAGCACTTGCGAGCCTCTACGTTTTCATTAGTTTTACAGCATGTTTGTTTTAATGGTTTAAACGGGAATTACAGATGAAGATTATTCTGGATTTTCCAGACAAATTGAATGTAGGTGGTCATTTGTCAAACCACCAATAATCGTGCTGCATACTCTTTAGGATACACGTTATTGAGCAAGAGGCATGCAAGGAAGCAAATCTGTGATTTATTTATTTTTATCTTTCAAAACCTCAGTTCACCCTGGACATGCGTCTGCTTTCAGTTCTGTGCCTTGTATGTTTTCAATTCTGTCTCCTTGGAGCAAGCCCATCCTTCAACCTTGGGTATTACTGCTTTGACAATTTGTGTGTTGGGGAGCAAGGCCACTCTGTATTCTGCCACATATTGTGATAGCATTTTCTGCATGCAAATTGAGGGCTGCATGACCACTGCCACACAAAATAAAGACCTATATATTATCCTATTTTTTTTATTTGACTGCATCTCAACGTGGCAAAAACATTAAATGAAGCATATATATACAAGCAGATACAAAATTGGTACAGCATGGATTTGAATATTTCACACCAATGCTGGAAAGCATGTGGAGTTGTATGACTGCTTTTTTTCTAGATTTGGTGCCTTGCCCTTGATTGCAGTTCTTTTGGGAGGCTGTCATGACCATTTATGAGGGCAATCAGAGGTTGCAAACCCAGACATCCAGGCTGTATTCCCTGTTTCACCATTGGGGGTAGTTGGTACAGTTTGAAATACACTTTTGAAATTTGACTGCAAGACTCAACTTGGTAGCAATGTAGCGATAGTAATTACGAGCGAGCTTCTTTCTATGCTTCACTAAATTCTGAAACGTTATTGCTAGGCAGCTCCTTACCAAGAAGTTGCGTGATGTGATTCACCCGATTTGAAACTGGTTTTCACATATACCACAGTGCACAATTGACCAGTTAATTGCCTATGTAGAGTAAAGGGACCTTAGTGAAGGCTAACTTTGCTACCTGTGAAGTTCTTTGTGTTAAAACTAGAAAACCTCACAATATCATCAAAGGATTCCTGACGGTTCATATCTAAACGTGTTGCTAAATCTGTGTATGTTTATTAGGTGAATAGGGCAGATTTCATTACATAATATTTTTTCAATGGTAGATATCCCTATCCAGCTCTGCTGCTCGGAAACTTTTCCGACAGGGGGTGTAGTGGACCTCGACTCGATCGCTGATCCATCTTTTTCAGTGCTCGATCGTTGGCTCCGGACATGAAGTCAGGCGTCTTATATATACAGCGTCACTGCGCCCCATACCTCAGTTCCTTTTTCCGAGCGCTTGCCCGCTGCTTCGGGAACATGGCATTGAGTCTTCGACTCACTGTTTTTGACTAAATAGTCATATTTTCTCTCATAAATACTCAACCGGCGATGTCCGCTCACCGGATTTCGGGCTTTAAAAGGTGCACTGACTGCCATTCCAAAATGTCAGTGACCAACCTGCACAACATTTGTCTGTGGTGTCTGGGTGTGGATCACGACACAGAGGGATGTGTGTCGTGCTCCAAAATGCAGTTGAGATCGTTCTATGAGTGGGCCGACCACCCCCAAATCCTCTGGCGCGGTTGCTCGTCCGGTCCACCCCCAAAAAGGAGAAGGAACAACATCGGCCAAACAGCAGTCACACTCGAGAAGCCACTCTTCCTCGTCTTTGCGTAAGAAGAAGCGATGCAGACACAAGTGCAGCTAGTCGTTGGAGAAAGCAAAGCCCTCGGCTGGGCCAACCACTCAAGAAGAGTGGGAACGTTTCAAGAAAGCAATGCTGCAAATGTTTAAAACTTGGGGTGTTCCTTCCCCGCCCCCCCTAAACAGCAGACCTCGACGGCACTCAGTTCTCCCGACCCCACGCCGCCCAATCCATCAGCGTCAGAGAAGCCTTCGGGCTCGATGCTGAAAAAGGCGCGTAAGCCATAGACAGCTGGTCCTTCTCTAGAGCGTCGGGGCGATGCCCATGTATTACCCAAGCCTTGACCGGCGCTGATGGCCGTTCCATCTGCGTTGAAAGAAAATCCCTTGGCGCGGACTATCGGTGACAGATCTTTCGGTCTGCTCTCCAGGTCGTGATTCTTTGAATCCATGCAATCAATTTTCAGTGCCGGCTAGGGGACATTGATCCCATATTTACAGGGTCAGGAGTTGCCAATTTGTTTGGACAATCAAGCTGACCTGTTGGCGTTAGTCCAGGGGTTACACAATGCCAGTGGCCTGAACCCGTCTTCAGAGGTCGAATTTCAGCAGGGTCAGCTTTATACGCACACCCATGCTAAAGTCAGGAACTTTGCGGAAAGCATTGTAGACACCCTAGGTTTAAAGTCCCCTTCAGCGCCTGTTCAAGGCTATGAGCTGACAGACATCTTGGATGAAGTTCCTGTAATTGAGCATAACGTTCCACTTAATCTGGCAATTGAGACCCCATATCCTTTTTGCGGCAGCATCCCTGTTCCATGCCCCTGTTAACTTGAACTTTACAGGGAAGTACAGGCCACCAAGAGGAGATCCATCTTTTCTGGCTTCTCACACTTTTCCAGAAGGCCTTGTTGTGCAGGCAGCCACAATCATCACCAGACCTGCAGCATCCACTTCAAATCTACTTCCGGACAGAGAGGGTAAAAGGTTGGGCGCAATGGCAAAGAAAGTCTTTTTCTTTTTTTTCTTTGCATATGGTTTATTCAAGACAAACCTTTGCAAAACAGAATGTTAGATTGTTAACTTAAGTTAAAATCTTATTTTTACATTTTTCACATTCACAGAAAATGTTTTGCCCTGGAAACAATGTATTGCATATGAAGTTAGAAGATTCTTCTTTCAGCCGAGTGGAGAACCACAAACTACAATCGTGGAAAGTGTGGAACCGACTTGTGCACAAATGATAACAAAAATGTAAACTTGATTCAGATACACAAAGGTTGGTTGTTTAACTCCAGGTCTGTCAGATACACAAAATTCACTGGTGCAAAGCATCATTTCTTGCAAATCAGATTAGCCAATAGTTCTTTGTACGACATTATTAAAAGTTTCAACAAACAAATAAAACACATATTAAAATACATCTTGTGTCTATATCGAGGTCAAAAATATGCGTACTACAAGGTGCAAAACAATGATAGTTTGAAGACATGCAAGAGAATGATCAGTTGTATGCCCCTGAAGTACTCCGGGTCTACAACATAACACAGTGTAAGCGTGCGACAAAAGATTGACAGTCCATATTAATTCATCATCAGTATTTGCCCAACGCGTTTGGCATCAATTCCTTATTGACTAACCTGAGAAAGTTGGTGAGCAAAATTATCAGAGAGATGTTTTCGCCCCACATGCAACTCATCCATAAGATGTTTCCCCAGAAGCTGGTATCCCCAACATAGATTTTACAGAGAAACCTAATCCTATCTAACTCAAAAAAAGTACAAGCGATGACAAGATGTTGGGAGTGTTTCCACTGAATTAGCGTCCGAGCAAAAGCGACACATGATAACTGCTCCCTGGGAGTCATTTTGTTCCCCCAGTGTTTGGTGCGCTCTCTGGTGTGGACAAATTTAACTTTAAATCAAGATTCTCACCTTTGTCAAACGGGAACAGCTGTAAGTATAGACTCCTTGTGGCTCTTTTTCCTATAAAGCAAGCATATTCCCGTTGTAAGTGATCTTTACCTAAAGCCTCAATCGTGTGTGTCCAGTCCGAGCAATACAGCTTTTTTTTTTTTACATTGCCTGGTCGTAGTATCAATTCTTGTTCCTCAGTGCCAATCTTTGTGAGGCTGTGTAACATTCTTTTCAGATATTTAAGCAGTCTGCGGAGGAACTTTGCTTAACATTTGACCAAGATTTTCATACAGTAAATTTGTAGGAGGATTAATCATTTTTGCGTAATTTGTCAGTAGTCTCCAGTGATATTTGGAAGCTAAAGAGTTTAACTCTAGTTCTTGTCTGACGATTGGGTTGGGCAAAGATTTAGCAAGGCCCAAAATCTCATTTCATATCTGGCCCTGTAACTGATTAAGAAGAATGAGTAGAATAGAATGGAATGGATTCAATTTTTAGATTAAAGAATTCAATTGCTGGAAAGAGGAAGAATTTGTAGAGTTTTTTTTTATTTAACACTTTAATTTAAGAAAGGAGGAGTCTAAGCTTGAGAATGAGTGATTTCCTCCACATATTTGCTGGGGAAGTGTCACACAGATTGTAACCAAGATAACGCATATGAAGGGCTTTTTCTACTGCAACCCCTTCCATCATCCACCTCATGGTTTTGATTTTCTTTCCTACCAACAAATGCTATCTTTGTTTTTTCAGCATTGCGATGTAGATTGTTTTTGTGTGCATATGCCATGACAATCTGCAGTTTGTGTTGGAGGCCAAAGAGCATTTTGCCAAACAAGATTAAGTTGACGGCAAATGCCATCCAGTTAATGCGTAGCTTGCCTAAACTAACAGGAAAGGTGTCATATTTGTTCCACAGGTCGTTCACATCACTCAAGTATAGGTTGAACAGGGTTGAGGCCAGGTTACAACCCTGTTTGACCCATATGGCCATCGAAATGGGTTCTGTTAGTGCACCTGCCTAATTGATGCGCACGATAGCTGTTTGTTTAAGCATTGAGATAAGCAGGATTATAGTGGCAGAGATGCCATACATTGCCATTTTGTGCCATAAGAGCGCACGAGTGACGCACTCGAAGGCAGATGTCATGTGCAGCGATGCCATGTATATGGGCCCACTTTGAGATGCTTTTGTTGTTTCAAGAAGATGAGACAAGATGTTAGCATTGAGTGTGGTGCCCATGTTTTTGCGGAAACCTATCTGAAACCACTACAGAGTATGTTTAACCTTGACAAACAGAATAAGTTCCTAATAGAGGAACTCCTGTCCCCTGCACACTTTCACAAGCTCAGACGAGTGAGCCAAACAATTTATATTAACTTTTGTTCACACTTAGTGCGATTAGTGAAGACAATAATATTGATTTAAAACAAACAACCAATTAGTGATTCTCAAAGATGAACATCAAGACATTATTCTTTAAATTCTTCATATGTAGTTTTATTTTTCAAAATTGGCCCAACGCGTTTCGAAAAAAAACATCTCTTCTTCAGGGGCATATTCAATATTTCAATCATATCTAAAGAAAGGTTTCCAAAAACAGTTATTTGTTCAGGAGGGAATATCCAAGTTAATCATAATTATTTTTGTCAAACAGGCAGGTAGCCTCAATGCAGGTATTGTAAAATCATATATTTCGTTCAACATCAATTGTGCTTATATAATTTAATTCATTCAGTAAATATCTGACCTCTTCAAGTGTATACAATCTTGGTATTATTGTGGGTGTATTCTCTAAGTCAAAACTGAGAACCTCCTTTGTAGCTGCCTATGCAATTGTAACAGGTACTAAAACATGGTGTACCATAATATTGGAACAAAAGCAATCAAACATATCCAGAAAATCCTGTCTTTAACATATCAATCAATTATTTTTTCATTATTGTGGTTCTTGGTGTTTCTGATTCTCTGGTTGTCCAGAAATACATGGCTATAGCATCTCCAAATATCTTCATACCATTCTCCTTATTTTTAAAAGTTGTTCTAGAGTCTAAGGTGGAAACCCTCGGGTATGGATCTATATGCGTGTTAATTAAAATGTCCATTGCTGTCCTCTTTCCATGTCTCTAGTGGGAGTTAATATTTACGGCTGGTTGTCACAATGATAACACCATAGCTAATTTCTGAAGTTGCTTTATGGCTTAGAGTAACAGAAAATTGAGTACTTTGGATCTCAGAGTAATGGCTAGTTGTCTTACCCGGATTCAATTGTCACCAAACGTAGTTGTTTGAGGTAGATCTCAATAGGTGATTGTGCTAATCAACGTCTGATGATGATCCTGCGCATAAAGTTAGAAAGACATGGTCTGAGTGTATGGGATCTGGAGAGGGTAAGTAATTTATACAAAGTAGGAGGTCCTTACCCTTCAAGTAGGGCTGAAAAGCCCAATGCTGAACGGTAGACACAGCTTGTGGATGTAGGGGTGATCACAAAGGTGTTGGATCCCACGAGGGTGCCCGCTTGGTTAAGTGCAGCGATCTAAAAAAAGGATTTATAAGTAAGTTTGTTATGGAAGAACTCCATCTACTATTTTAAGGTTAAGGGAGTAATGCAAGGCAAGAGCCTATTGGTTAAAAGCTGGACCTACGTCCAGAAGTAGTCTGACACTTACCAAAACAAATGGTAGGTTTGTAGAGAAGAAAGTGTTCTCTTCCTTCCCGTTCCTGTGTGTGATTTAGGACTTAAAATGGCTATTTTATGTAGCGGCGCATTATGGTGATGTCACCACCTTGTTGTGTGACGTGACATCACCATAATAAATAGAAACCCGTGCGTGCGGTTTTTAATGCAGATAGGTATTTCGCGTAAAGAACAAATGATAAATGCTTGAATAACACCTAATGTTAGAGAAACATGTGGCTGTATAGCACACACGGTCGGTCGCTATTATCAGCAGCACGCACAGACTTGGGCGTTTCATGGTGACGTCACGTAACCACGTGGTGACGTCACCATATGCTGACCGTGTGTACCTATACAGCTAGGCAAGGAGGAGAAGATCTTGGAGGTGTACGGGAAGAAGCTGTAATCCAACGTGTCCTTGCACCTGCATCAAGCCAACGCGGATGCCATGCTGGCAGCCATTAACCAGAGGCTCTGACAGAGGTCAAAATCGTGGCGCAGGACTTCATGGAGTCCTCCGTGGCCCACATTGACACCTCTGTCCGTGCCATCTGTATTTCCACGGACATGAGAAGAACGGCCTGGCACTATGCTACAAAATTCAACCCAGAAGTCCAGGAACATATACTGGATCTTCCGTTCGAAGGGGGTGACCTCTTCCACAAAAAGAAACACAGCTCTCAAACAGCCAAGTCTTTATCCATTCTTACAAAGACCACACCCAAACCGTACACCCAGTCACAGCAACGCTCTGAGAAGGGGCGTACGTACAGAGGTTTCCGCGCCTTCCAAGAGCAGAGGTCCAGGCTGCCTGACCATTCGCCGACCCAGCATCGGCGCCAACAACAAAAAGGGGGTTTGGGGGGGTAAGGGCTTTTTCCAGTCCTCCTCCACCGCAGCAGCCTCAGTGGTTAATAAGGCATAATACGCCCCTCCAGGTCCACGTGTCTCCATTGGGGGGCAGGCTTGCTCTCCATGCACATTTTTGGTGCCAGAATTTCACAGAACCCTGGATCCTCTCTGTAGGCTCCATGGGGGTACCGCCTCCCTATCCCAGCCTCTCCTCCCTCCTCCCCTCCCACAGGTTGGGACAGCAACTCTTTTGGCAGAGATCCGGTTGCTCGTCGAGAGCCAGGCAGTGGAAGAAGTCCCGCCTCCCAGAGAGGCTTGGGCTTTTACTCCAGGATTTTCGCCATTCAGAAAAAGAACTAGGGTGGCCTAAGTGTTGTGCTGGACCTTTCCACCCTCAGCTCTCCCTACCTCTACAAAAATTCAAGATGGTTACGCCAGCTTTGATAGCTGAGACATTGTGCAAGGGAGACCGGATGGGCTCCATGGATCTGAAGGACGCATATTTACACGTCCCAATATGGCAGCCTCATCGTTCCTTTCTACGATTCAGGATTATGGGCTACCATTTCCAATACAAGGCGCTCCCTTTCGGCCTCAACTCGGCTCCAGGGTCTTTACCAGGATGATGAACACGGTGGCAGCCGTCCTCAGGTCGCAAGGCCACCACATTTACCCGTACCTGGACGACTGGCTCATCAGGGCTACATCTCCGGAAGCAGTGCACCATACCTCCCACACTCTTATGAACACACTGCACAAGCTGTGTTTTTCGCTCAACCTCAAGAAGTCACAGCTGAAGCCCACAAAGACACTGACCACCTTGGGCCTCATTTGGGACACGTGCTCCTAGAAAGCTTTTCCCTCGGAGGACAAGATCACAGCACTCAAGAGAGCCACAGCGCACTTCCTCAGTACCTCGGCCTGGTGGTACCAACACCTACTGGGTCTCATGGCAGCAGTCCTCTTGGCCATCCCCCACACGAGACTCGGGATGAGGAGGATACAGCTGCAGTTTGAAGCATCTTGGAACCAGGAACGGGACCATCATTCAGAGATGATCAGAGAATGATCCTCCGTCGCTTCACTCAGACCTCACATGGTGGTCCAGGGACTGCAACCTGCGGGCGGGCAAGCTTTTCCAGCAACCTACACCACAGGTCACCATCACCACAGACTCCTCTCTCGAAGGTTGGGGGGCCTCCCTGGACAACCACTGCGTCCATGCCAATGCCACCTGGCCCCGGCAGGAACAGGAGTACCACATCAATTGGCTGGAACGGAAGGCCATTTGGCTGGCACTCGGGGCCTTCCTTCTGGTTATCGAGGGCAATCGTCCTCGGACAGACAACTCGACCAGCATGTTCTATGTCAACAAGCAGGGAGGTACCAGATCCCCTCCACTGTGCAGGCTGGCAGTCCGCATGTGGGAATGGGCCCTGGAGAACAAAATATATCTCACAGCGGTCCACCTGCCGGGGGAATCCAACCTGGAGGCAGACCGGCTCAGCAGACTGTGAGCGGAGAACTACGAGTGGCAGTTGAACGACCTAGTGCTGCAGGAGACCTTTCACAAGTGGGGCCACCCTCAGGTGAACCTCTTTGCCTCTCGGGGCAACAAGAAGTGCCAACTGTTAGCCTCCTGGCAGGGTCAGGGCCCGGGCTCCCTGGGCGATCAGATCAGGTGGGACGGAACTACAGCATACACCTTTCCACCCACTCCCCTGATTCACAGGGTGATATGCAAGATCAAGGTGTCTCGCCTCCTCGGCATCATCCTGATAGCTTCATGGTGGCCAGCCAGGCCATGGTTTTCGGAGCTGCTCAGCCTCTTGGAGAGGCCTCCCATTTGCCTGCCGACAGGCCCAGCATATCTTCTGGCACAGCAGGATCATCCACCCCACACCAGAGAAATTAGTCCTCATAGCGTGGTTCCTGAGAAGGTCACGCTAGGACATCTCAGCCTTTCTAAAGCAAATATACCAGGGCCCAGTATAAGAGCAAGTGGACCAGGTTCTGCCACTGGGCAGACTCAAAGGGCATTAACCCTCTGGCATGTTCCCTGGACGACGTGCTCTTTTTCAGCGCTTTTCGCCCATTCCGGCGTGCAGGTGGACGCTTGCTGCACTTACCTGGCAGCCATCGGGGCTTACAGAAACTCAGAGGAGGAGGGCCTTTCCTCCTCCAACCCGATTGTCAAGAAACATTTGACAGTTCTCGCCAGGCTCTACCCACCCATCAAGAAGCCACATACTGTGTGGGACCTCAACATAGTCTTGGATGCCCTGGCGCACAAACCATTTGAACCAATGGCGTCTGCATACATCAGGCTGGTCGCCATTAAGACGGCCTTGTTAGTCGGCCTCACCTCGGCTCGCAGAATCAGCGAAATTCATGTGCTGGTCGCCATACACTACGTTTCACAAGGATAAGATCATCCTGCGGATGCACCCAACGTTCCTTCCTTAGGTGCCTTCAGCATTCCATCTGAACGAGGAAATTGTGCTGCCCATGTTTTTTGCTGAGCCCAAAGATGAGGCGCAGAGAGTTGTGCACTGGCTCGACGTCAGATGTGCACTGAAATTCTACTTGGACAGGACGAAGAGCTTCCGCAAGTCGGATGCTTTATTCATCACCTTTGAAGGTTCAAGACCAGGGTATCGGGCATCCAAGACCTCCATAGCCCGGTGGATGGTCTCGGCCATCAAAGAAGCCCACGAGGGACAGCATAAGCCACCCCCGGCCAACATGCATGCCCACGCGGTCAGAGCCAAGGCGACTGCCACTGCTTTCCAGCGGCATGTCCCCTGGCAAGTCATAAGCAGGGCGGCCACCCCTTCGGCTTTCCGCAAGCACTGCTGTTTGGATGCCAGCTCTAGATCAGATGCGGCTTTCGGACAGGCAGGTCTTAGGAACCTGTTGCTTAAGGAGGGTCTCCTCTCCACCCTTGGGCTACATTCAGTTGTAATCGCCCATGCAGTATGGAGGAAAGGGGACAGGACGTAAGAGTGATTATAAGTTACTCACCGTAGTGACTAACGTACTCTTAGTCCTTAGTCCCCCCAGCCTCTCCCCTAATAAAACTGGTGTCATTGGGCAATGTTAAATCTATTATTGACGCGTCTATGGGGACTGAGGTGTGGCGCCGGAGGGCGGAGTCAGGGCAGTGCATGCTCCTAGGGCCGCACCCCTGCGTGCCTCTAAATTTAAAGGGGAAGAAGGGTTTTTCTGGTGAAAAAGGTTCAGTTACACGTCCTTCGCAAGGGACACCCATACTGTATGGAGGAAAGGGGATGGGACGTAAGAGTAAGAACCTTGATCCGGGGAACTTTGGAACACAGACAAGGGCGCCAAGTATCCTTTGACTTTGGTAACCCTGAAGGCCTGCTGAGGCCAATGACAGAAGGAACTCCATCACTGGAGTGGTGGGGCAAGAGATGGGGTCAGTCTCGCATTCTCTGCACCACACTTCAATTCTTCTCCACCTGCAGGTGTACAGAGATCTTGTAGACGGTCTGCATGCAGTCAGTAACACCTCAAGTACCTCCTCTGAGAGATCCCAGTAATCATAACCAATCCTCTCAAGTGCTACACATGTAGGTTGAGGGACTGCAGGGTCTGGTGGAGTACCCACCTTCCAACTGGTTGAGGAGATCTAGGCTCTGAGGCAACCGGTTAGGTGGACAGATGGACAGATCCAAGAGCTCGGAGTACCACGTTCCCCTCACCCAGTCCGGGGCGATTAAGATCATGGTCGCTCAAAACCTCTTCAATCTCCTGAGAATCCAATGAATGACGAGAATCAGTGGGTGGTGGCGGGGGGGGGGGGGGGATTGTGGTACGAGAATGCAGATAGACACATGCTGCACCTATCTGGTGGCCATCGGAGCCTACTGGAATTCAGAGGAGGAGCTTTTCTCATCTGCCAATCTGGAGGTTAAAAGACATTTGACAAGACTCACTAGGTTCTACCCACCCATGAAGAAGCCACACCCCGTGTGGGACCTCAATATAGTGTTGGGCGCCTTGGCACATAAATCTTTTGAGGCTATGGCATCCGCGGACATCAGGCTGGTCACCATGAAGACCGCCTTTTTGGTGAGTCTTAAGTCTGCACGTCGTGGCAGCGAGATCCAAGCTCTAGTGGCTTCTGAGCCATACACTACCTTTCACAGGGACAAGGTGATACTCTGACCTCATCCCTTGTTCCATCCTAAGGTAGTCTTGGCGTTCCACCTAAATGAGGGGATAGTACTCTATACATTCTTTGCAGAACCCAAGGACGATGCTCACGGGTTTATGCACTTTTTAGATGTTAGGAGAGCGCTAAAGTTCTATCTGGACAGGACCAAGAGCTTTCCGCAAATCTGAGGCTCTATTTATCACCTTTGGCGGGTTAAGGTCGGGTATCAGGCGTCCATAGCAAGATGGACGGTGGCAGCCATTAAGGAGGCATATGAGGAGCAGCACAAGCCGCTTCCGGCAAACATGCACGCCCATGCTGTCAGAGCCAAGGCTACAGCAGTCGCATTTTAGAGACACGTCCCGTGGCAGGTTATTAGCAGGGCGGCCACATGGGCCACTCCTTCAGCCTTTTGTAAGCACTACTGTTTGGATGCCTGCTCCAAGTCAGACGCAGCATTCGGCCAGGCAGTATTAAAGAACTTGGTAGTGTTAAGGAACTTGTTTTCTTAGGGAGGGTCACCTCTCCACCCGGGGGCTAAATTCACTTGTAATCGCCCATACAGTATGGAGGAAAGGGGACAGGACGTAAGAGTTATTATAAATTACTCACCGTAGTGACTAACGTACTCTTATTCCATAGTCCCTTTTCCTCCATACGTCCCACCATCCTCCCCCCTAATAAAACTGGTGTCCTTAGGCAATGTTAATATTGTCAACGTGTCTGTGGGGGCAAGGCAGTGGCGCTGGTGGGCGTAGTCCGGGGAGAGCATGCTCCCAGGGCCGCACCCACGCACGCCTTAAATTTAAAAGGGAAGATGATTTTTTCTGGTGAAAAAGGTTTGGTCTCCAGTCCCTATCGAGGGACGCCCATACAGTATGGAGGGAAGGGGACTGTGGACTGGGAGTAAGTTAGTCACTACGGTGAGTAATTTATCATTTCGTTACGATCACGGCCCAATTCCTGAAGTGCCTTCTGAATAAGTTTCCACCATCTGGTTCTTTCATTCCTGATTACGGCTCTGTTTGAGCCCATGCAGGCTGTTGTGTTTGAAAACTGACTTTTTGGTTGCGATCATGTCAGCGAGGAGGGCAAGCCCCCCCTGTTCCTGCGTTTTTTTCAGGAAAAAGTTTTACTTCAAGTCAGACCTGGATTTCTCCTGAAAGTGGTTTCTGAGTTCCACCTTTATCAGTCCATAGATTTACCAGTCTTCTACCCTCCACCACACCACTCTAAGGAGGAACAGCGGTTCCACAATTTAGATCCCAAATGAGCTTTGAGCTTTTAAGTCGCTAGGACGTCAGAGTTCTGAAAATCTAACCAGCTGTTTGTGGCCCATTCATTGTTCCGCAAGGGTCTGGCTCTAACTAAGCCGCCTCTCTCGTTGGATTCTTTGCATCACAGAATGTTACCAGTCTGCAGGCAAGGAGCTTCCTCCTGGGATCGGGGCACACTTGACTAGAGGGGTCTGGGCTTCTACAGCCTTCCATAGAAGACTTCCCATTAGGGACATCCGTCATGCGGCCACATGGTTGTCCTTGCACGAGTTTACCAGGCACTATTGTCTGGATGTTGCCCGCGGGACAGTTGCACATTTTGGTAGGGCAGTTCTGGAAAATCTGCTACTGTGGCACTTTCTGCCCACCTCCGTTGTCCAACCTGCTTGGGGATTCTCTCAGATGAGGAATCTGTGGGAGAAAGGCAATCCATTGAAGGAAAAATGACTTGCCATAATGTTCTTTCTATGGATTCTTCTCCCGCAGATTCCTCTTCGCTCCTCCCTCCGTCCCCGCTTATGTTCTTATGGCTTGGCGCATCTGTCTAAGCTAAGGGACGCCTGGTGATGGCTCTGAGGTGACTGCTTCTATCTGGCTAGCCGATTGTTTTTCAACAAAAAAAAACTTTCCATTTTCTAATTCTGTGGGGTCTCACCGTTTTTTTCCCATTGTTATGTTTTTTACAGGTTGGTTAGCCTTGCCTCCCATCGTTTTCCTCAAGCACGGGGAAAATGGGAGGAACTGAGGTATGGGACGTGTGTGTGTGTGTGTGTGTGTGTGTCTCTGTGTGTGTGTGTGTGACACAGACAGACATCACGTCCGGAGCCGGCAATCGAGCACAGAGTAAGACGGATCGATGGCTGAGTCGAGGTCCACTACACCCCCTGTCAAAAAAGTTTCGGAGCAGCAGAGGTAGATGGGGATATCGATCAGAAGAGAAATTTGCGGGAGAAGAATCCATAGAAAGAACATTACGGTAAGTAATTTCTCCATTTGTATTATTTACTTCTAATGGATACCATCATCGCACAGATTCCTCATCACTTGAAATTGAGCTGTTGGCGCAGATTTATCAGGAAACATTTGACATCCACCATAGGGCGCTGCGCAGCTCTGTGCTGCCTCCGGCTGGTGTTTGTGGTGTTTCTACCCACCAGATGCAACACCACTGGTTCCTTTTCTCCAAGATCACAGACCTAGATCTTAACAGAACAAACGCTTAAACATTCTTTCTTATGTCTAATGTCACTGTAGTTTGACCTCTGACCCTGTAAAATACTGATCTCAGACACCCCCATCTGTGCTGCGTTTTTTACATTAGGCAGGGCAATCAAATGGAAGAATGTAGTTCTTATTAAGTTAGGCACCCAAAGGAGGTGTGAGTGCAAAGGTGGTAGCCATTACCTTGAGTGAATCTTGTTGGAAAGGGGCTGCTTGGTAGAGAGGCACATTTTCTGCCAAAAAAAACATGCATAGACTCCAGCCACAAACAGAAATGTTCCTGGCAGACTTTATTCAATCTCAATATAAATATAGTTTGAACAAATCAAAAAACAATGTGATGTAACAATTTATAACTGCATTCATCAACTAAATATCATCTCATAAGTTTTTATTCTTCAACAAGTTAGTTGAAAACATTCATGACATGTTTCAAATTAGATCATATCAACAGTTTTCTTATATTATGCCATGTGTCAAAATATCATATGTCCTCATAACTTGATATTTCATTGTGACTCATTAAGAATTCCTACAGAATAACACTACATCAATTCATCTGCAAAAAAAACAAGTGTGGTGTAAAAGTGACTGAGTGCTCCAACAACCATCCTCACAAAAATATATATAAAAGAAACCAGGGTCGAAGCTAAGGAGACATTTTCTGGGTGCCAAAATGGATAATCCAAGTGCGAAAAAGCGTTTTGGCGAGCTAGGTTATATCGCCTTCGTCAGGACCGAACTGCCTTTGTGAATAAAAAAAATATAACGGATACTATTAAGAACTATCATCCGACTAGTTAGCAGATACCTAAAAGAAAGCAACTACAACTCACCCATGACTGACAAGCAAATGTGTTCAGATACTCAGTGTCATCGTAGTGTTCTAGTGTGTTTTCAATTCAGTGTATAGCTCCTCCAAAAGTTAAAGGGCTGAATCGCATCAGTTCTGTAGACCTAGATTGGTAAAAGCATAGATTTTCCACGCCCACCTTTTTGACTAGTAGTCCCCACCAAAAAAAGCATAACTCTAATCTGTTCAGATGAGTCAAACGGACATACCTCTCCAAACAATTTCAAGCAATACAGATATTGTCCTGTTATTCTATATTGTCACTGCCAGCCACGAACAGATGGAACCAAAAAAAATGTTCCTTCACTGTACCATCTATAAAAGAAGAGAGTGGCAAGAGTCACTTCGAAGAAAAAGGAAGTAAAAAGAATGAAAAGTTTTTGAAACGGGGCTACTCATCAATGTTCAATTCTTAGCATCTAGAAATGGGACCCTCCCCAGCCAAATTTCTGTTACCGTTTTCAGAGTAAAAAGTGACGTGTAGTCACTGCCATGTGTTAATACACAAAAGAAAAAATGTTATCACGTGCGTGCGTAACGGGACAACATTATTAATAGAAACACTGTACCAACGTTGTCATGTTGACGTAATGGGTGCTGGGAATTAATTATGTGATTCCTGGATTACCTGGAAATACTCCCGCTGTCTACATGTGTCTAGGGATGCAGCAATTAACTACCAGAGATAATCCACTTATCTACAGCCAAAATTTATATTCTGAGAAACTGTCATAATGTTGACATATTAGTACTATGAGTGCCTAACTCGTGAGTTGCCTGAAAACATCCACAAGGTCTAATGCGTCTAGTGTTGCAAAAATCATACAGTTGTCTTAAACCAACAATTTCATGCAAAATGAGCCGCTAAACATTTAAATGTCTCATTGTATTTTACAGACTAGTTCATGATACCTAAAGGGCAAGGTAATCTAAGGTAGAGGTGCATAGAGCATTCTTTGGGAGAGAAGGACAATGAAAAGAAGAAGCCAGAAGCGGTCCAGATCCAGGATGAGTAGCAGCTCTCCTTCCCATCATCACTTCTCTTCCCATTGGTGGCACCAATCCAGGATCTCTGCATCCTGTTTTTTTTATAGGACTCTGTCCCCATTCATTAAGTAAGCCAAATACTAGCCTTTCACACCACAAAATTTACTCTGGATGAAAGACGCTTTTAAGACTGCCCTTTTCAACATATGAAGAAGGGCACTCCTTACCAGCTATGTTAATCTTTCTCCCAGCCCACTGCTCCTTCACTGGAAATTACATGCTTGAATAAGTCTTCTCACCACCATCATGTATTCCACCTGTTCCAGGAATCCTTCCCTATTTAGTAAGACACCAGTTAGAACCAGAACTGTGAAGGTGTTTCAGTTGAAAAATACCCCTGCCTAAGAGAGGCAGGTGCACAAGGACCTGCTACTTGAGTCATATCATTGTATATACTTAAAAGTACCAAATGACACCTGTGCGCAAGGACCATGGCTAAGACCCCAGGCAAGACCAAGAGTGGCCAGACGACAGGCATCTAAAGCCTTATGATGGAGGGTGGACGAAGTAGGTCACACAGGTGGAGGCCCAGGACCACACATCAAAGGAATCCCTGGAAGAGGGTATCGCACCGATGACAAAGGCGGACATGTACTTCATGACTAGAGAACTCCAGGCCAACCCTCCAAGCTGACGAAGTCCATCTCGGAACTCCATAACCATGTCAGTGTGGCTGAGAAACGCATAAAAGACTTGGATGACAGATTTTGCAAGCAGAACTATGTACAGGGCGAGATGGGTGATAGGTTCCAACAATTGGGGGAGCGAGTGGTGAGTCTGCTCACCAAACAGGAAGACGACGCAGGTGGCAGATGCAGACCTGGAAGGATATGTACAAGAGCTCTTTCGACAAGTCCTGTGCCCTCCTGGATTCTACAGATGTACCTTTGGACCGCACACATAAAGTGTACACCCCTGACAGGAGGAGAAAGGACTCCTTCTGGACGTTTTGACGTAGTTCCACCTCTTCAAGACTAAGGTGGAAATAATAACAGCTACAAGAGACTATAACAGAATTACATTTTGGGGCTCCTCACTCTTCCAGGACCTGGCACAATCCATGCTGGCAAAATAATGGGGCCTCAGAACGATCATGGCATGGCTGAGAGAGAAGGAAATTAGGTACATGTGGCCCTTCCCCTTTCGATTGATATTTAAATATGAAGGTCGACAATACTCCATTGTGAAAGCAGACTAAGTAAAACACGCAGAATCGAGCCAGAGCAAGAGTAACGACCCTGGACATTCCCACGGGAAGGAAGGGAAGGAGAAGACTTTGAGGAAGGAAGCTCAGAGGGGAAGCGGGACAGCTCCAGGAGAGGGGGGGGTCCCGCCCCCCGGAACGGACATGTAGATTACTTGAAGGGTGAGGTGGTGACTGAGTATGGTGCAGAAGATGGGGACCTGAGTAGGTAGTGGGGTAGGTTTGCTTTGAGGGAGAGGATTGCTGAAAGGTCCTTGTGGAAACTCGCACAGACACACGAGGGGAGGGGGAGGCGTTGCGCTTGGATGATGGGTCTCCCTGTGACCAGTTTGGAGAGTTTGGGTGGGGCTCGGGGGGGGGGGGGAAGTGGGGGAAGCTGCTAGGGGAGTCCAAACAGGTGTGTGTGTGTGTTTGAATGGTTTGGAAAGGGGGCATCGGGACTCGGTGGGATAGGCCTCGGATGGGGAAGACCTGGAATGGCAACCCAGGAATGCTACTTACTGTTTAGGGAGTTGCAGTAACGTTCATTATAAAGTTATATTTTAAGTTTCTACTTTTTGCTACGTTGGGACCATTTTGAGGTTAAGTTGATTGCGTTTCTCTATGATGGGGAAGTGAATGCTGAGGTTGGAATTATAGAGGTGCAATGGATCTGGGTGGGTGAGGCGGGTGGGGCCAGGAACTGGACCGGCGACATGAGAGGGCAGAGATGGATCCTACTCTTGGATCATGGGCGAATTGCAGGTTGTAACACTAAATTTGCAGGGCTTGAACTCTCCCGCCTAAGAGGAAGTCCGTCTTCTGTAGAATGTTGGAAATTAATGCAGGGTTGGCGTTCTTACAGGAGACTCACCTAATACCTACTGATAAAAAAACGTATGAGGCATAGTCTCTTCCCAGAGCATTTTTTTTGCATCAGTGGGAGTGAAGAGGAAGGGGGTGGCGGTCCTACTTCAAAATAGTGTTAAGTTCCAAAAGAGGGCAGTATATAAAGATTCAGAGGGTAGTCTTCTCCTAGTAAAAGGGCTCCTCATTAATAGACTAGTCACCCTGGTGTCCCTCTACGCACCCAACAACCACCAGAATGTGTTCGTCCGGGAATCCCTGAGATACCTGGTAAACTTTGCAGAGCGAGAGTTGATAGTGGGAGGGGATTTCAACGCTATAATAGATCTTACACTTGATAGGTCCTCCACAGTGACCAGGGCGGATCGAATAAACTAGCAGGCACTGGGGCAGCTGCTGAGAGACCTGAGGATAATAGAAACTTGGAGGTGTTTCAATGGGACAGGCAGGGTGTACACGTATTATTCACATGTACAAAGAAGCTTCTCAAAACTGGATATGCTGCCAGTTTTGTCTTTGCTGTCATGATCTCTGCTTACAAAAGATCAGGACTTGCCCGACTCCCTTGGAAGCAGGCCCATAACCCCGGTTCTGAGTGCCAGCCAGTCCCAATTGGGACCTTTTGGACCCTGTCCTGGCGCCAGTGGCACCAGGCTCATAAAGATGCCCAGTCCCAGCGCTGGAAGCGCCGGGCTCATAATGCTTGGGTGGACTTACCTGAAGCAGACCATGCTGCTTACTTACCTGCAAGTTGAACCCCTGATCCTCTTCTGTTTGGGACTACTTTTCCTGTTGGGTGGGGCAGGAGCCACTCCCTATGTTCAGAACACTGGAACTCTTCTGGAAAGCAGGAACTCTTTTCTTACCTAGGCGTGGCTGTGGAAGGAGATACCTAAGCACTACAGGAAGCTATTTAAACCACACCCGATGGATGAATCTTGCTTTGTGTTATTCTGCATTCTCTGCAGCAGAACGCTCATCGTGTCTTCTGCTTCTGATCCTGGGCCTAAGGGAACAAAGGCTTACCATCCTGGAATCCAGTCTTCAGCAACACATGTAAAGACAAAGAAAGAACAGGTTAGCACTACGGTCTTCAGTGGCAGCGCATCTCTTACCTGGTCCATCGGCTGTCACCAACGCCTCGCGCTGCATTCCGGCATCTGAAAGACAAAGGCTTACCTACTCTTCGCATGCTCCGGAGGTCTTCGCACTGCATTCCGGCATCTGAAAGACAAAAGCTTACCAGCTCTTCGCACGCTCCGGAGGCCTTCGGCGCTGCATCCCGCATCTGAAAGACAAAAGAAGGTGCGTTTAAAGACATTGGGCAACTTTATTACTCACGTGCCATTACTCCTTCCCACGCCGAATCCAGTGGGTATTCCAGCACCCTTCAGCTTCTCTAAAGCTCCGAACTTGTACCTGCAAGATAAAAGGGACAGTTAGTGCGCATCGTGAAGCAGGCTACAAGCGCTTACTTACGTGCTTCCAGGCGCTTCTATTCCTCACGCGGGTTCGATCCTCAACTCTCATCAGCCCGCCATCCGCCATCGCCGGAACCCTGCAAAACAAGAGATATCATTACAAAAGACTTTTAAGACATTTGAAGTGCTCAGAACTTCCCGTTCGTGCAGTTAACGACGGACAGCAGTCCTCTGAGGTCAAGAGGCCTGCACCCTTATCCAGTGAAGAAACTGGTTACGGCACCCTGCCCCGAGGCAGATGGAGAGCTCGGCGTTCACTTACCTAAGGTGAGGGCGTTAACCTTTGGGGTTCTACAGGAGAAGAGAAAGGGAAGAGGAGAGAGGCACCCAATAACTCCAGTTCATTAATCCCATATTTTCTATCTGCAGACATCTTACTCTTCGAGTCAGACATACAGTGCACAGAGGTCCAGCCCAAAGAGCCAACCGTGTGTTACACATCACCTTTGAAGATACGGCATTCACCCAGTCAAGACCGGCGCCTCTGCGGGAATCAGGTGAGCGTTACATTTGCTGAAACATCGGTTGTAGGGGTGGAGATCGGTAGCAGGACCTTGTCCGACCATGTGCCAATCACGGCTACTATACACGGGATATGAGCCCTCCCAGGGTGTAACAGAGACCTTTGGTGCCAAATGAACCCACACTGGGGGACCCGGTCATTCGGCAGTAATTAGCAGAGGTACTTACCAATTATTTTAATGAGAATGCCAATGGGGAAACAAAATGGGAAACCACATGGGATGTATGTAAAGCTGTCGTTAGAGGGGAATTCATTAGCAAGACTGGGAGATATTTGAGGGCCAAAGAAAAACAACGGGTGGAGTTGGAGGAGAAGGTTAGGCTTTGTGAGGGGAAGCACCAGAAGACTGACTCTGAAAGGTCTTGTATGGAATTCTGGATTGCCAGGAGCCAATTGGAAGTGCTTCAAGCCGCATGATCACCCCAAATGATCCTCAACACCAGACAGATGTATTACACGAAAGGGAACAAGGCAAGCCGGGTATTGGCAGCAAAACTACATAAGTATAGATCCAGAAATTACATAACCACACTCAGAGATACGACAGGGGTAGCCAGATCTTGGGAGGTAGAGAAACAGAAGGGGGTGCACTTGTATTTTGCGGGTGCTCATGCAGGGGGAAGGGTTTGATCCCAAAGCTCAGGAAAGGGTCCTGGCTAATGCCAACCTGCTTAAAAGCACGCCGGAAATACAGGGAGGAGTTGGATTGTCCACTACTAGGTGAGGAGGTGGATTGGGTTAAATGAGCCCTCGCGAATAACAAAACAACGGGGCCAGATGGGTTACCCAGCCTCTTCTGCAAAACATTTAGACAAATAATTGCACACCGCCTGACCACTCAGTATAATTCATTCTTGGAGATTGGCGGGTAACTCCCACAATGGCAGAGTCGAACACAGTACTTATTTTGAAACAGAATAAGGACCTGACTGACTGTAATTCGTGTCGCCCAATCACCCTGACTAACAGCGATGCTAAAATATTTACTAAGATACTGATCATGAGGTTACAGGGGGTCCTCCGAAACTTGATTTCAGACAGGGTTCATTGAGGGTAGAGAGAGTGGGCACAACATCTGTCAGGCAATAACTTTAATTGAATGGGAGATGAGAACGCAGCAACACCTCTCAGTCCTAGCGTTGGACGCCAATAAGGCGTTTGATAGTATAAACTGTGATTTCTTTTTTCCGGCTGACGCTGGGACCCTACGGGTTTGGTCCTCACTTCACAGGACTGGTTTTGGTGAACTTCCCGACCCCCAGCACCAGGGTGAGGCTGAACGACTCCTCCACGGACCTAATTAGTTTAGAAGGACCCGACAAGGGTGATCTTTGTCCCCCCTGGTTTTTGACATGGCACTGGAACAGCTGGTGGCGAAGATGTGGGGAGATGTGAAGGTCAGGGGGGTTGATGGGCAACATGGGACTCATAAAATTGCATTATATTTGGACGACATAATTATTTCTGCAGACTCGTAGCACAATATCCTGAGGGTGTTTACAGCCCTAGCGGATTTTAGCACGATGTTGGGATTCTCAGTTAACCCAAGAAAATCGAATACCCTTAATATAATGGAACAGCCAGAGGTAATGGGGAGGATTCGCAAGACTTTCCCCCTGGAATGGCAGGAAAGTTCGGTCCCATACTTGGGAGTAAATCATGCCCACACCTACAAAGGGTTTTATAAGGCAAACATAACATGTTTAATATGGGCTGCAGAAAGGGACCTCACTAGATGGGAGCCACCCTCCTGCCCAGAATGTTATATTTGTTCCGGCCTTCTCGGTTTCCGATTGTGGCAGCGCAATTTTGGAAAATCCAGGGGAGGATTTTCTCCTTTATATGGGGTCAAAAGCGTCCGTGAGTCAGCCCCAAAGTAATGAGGAACCTGCTTCGTGTTGGACTGGAGGTCCTAGATATCCGGCGATACTACTTAGCAGCCCCGATTAAGCCAATTATGGACTGGGTTGTCCCCAAGGGGAGAAGAGATGGAGGGAGGTGGAGCAATGGGCGACTACTACCCCACTGAAAATATTACCTTTTCTTACGAGTGACTCTCTGCAACTTCTGCCCTCCTCAGAACATTCACTGCTATGCTGGGAAAGGGGACTCGAGAACAAGGGGGTTCTCCAGCGTGGGTTTTGGCATGGATTCACATGTGAATATTCCCTGTCGTCAGGCCTGGAATCCTCAGTAAGAAAAGAAAGCAGTCTTGCTATAAAAGCTTGAAAACTGCCTTACTCCTATGTCCCATCTCCTTTCCACCATACTGTATGGGCGTCTCTCGCTCTGAACGGGAAACGGAACCTTTTTCACCAGAAAGAATTGTCTTCCCCTTTAAATTTAGATGCGCGTGGGGGTGCAGCCCTGGGAGCATGCTCTCCTCTGACTACAGCCACCAGTGCCACTCCCCAGTCCTCTTTTCCACGTTGACGGGAACGGACGACTTAGCCAGCACTTCTGGATTAGACTGCCGGCCTTGTAATTCCACGCGCTCTTCCCTGGAAACGCATATCTTGGCCAGGTGGAGGGAGCTGTTTGAGAGATCACCTCCAGAGGACCTTGAGACTTACGTGAGGAGGAAGACCAGGCTCATGGGAGGTGCCCTGTTCTCCTCCTTACCCGCAAGGTTGACTCCTTCCCTGGGAAGCACCCGAGTGGGAGGGGCCTTCCAGGTCCTAAGACCAGCAAGGAGACCAATGCTCCCAGCCAACAGGCCAAGGGGTTGCAAGACTCTCCCTGTTCCCACTGCTGAGGTGCCACAAGGCTTTTGTACTGGGGCTCTCCCAGAGGGGCTTTTCTCTACTACCGAGAACACTCCTGAGGGGGCACCTACACACAGTACTACCGGCGTCCTACCCGAGGACTCTCCGCCTCCCAGGTCTATACCTCAGGTACAGGGAAGGTCCGAGCATTTGCTTCTAAGTGTGCAGGCGGAGATTGGGCCCGGCTCTTCAAACCCCACACAGCAGGCACGAGGCATGGGGCATGACAAAATGGCCGCCAGGCAAGATGGTGGCTCGCCCAGAGCCACCTCCTTCTGGAGAGCAGGCATGGGAATGCATGTTTAGGTGGGACTGGACCACTCTGGTGACCTGTCCACGTCATACCTGACCACACCTGCACAGGGTAGGTATGCAGCGCCCAGCAGGGTGCGGCAAAGACCGCCAAGACCTCAGCAACCACAGGGCATGGCTCCCATCCCTCCAGGCCCTTCCCCTGCTTGTGAGGATAGGTTCTTCAAGAAGTTCCTTACCCTCATGAAGTCACCGCAGATGACCTGCTACCCCCGGCACCACCTCAGGCTCCAACAGTGTTGCTTACCCCGGTACCGGTTCAACCCTTGATTCCCGTGCCCACACCAGTCATGCAGGCTCTACCTCCGGCACAGCCTCTGGCCTGGGAATAAAAATTAGTTGATGGCAACAGATCCTTTGGTCTTGCCACCACTTTCAAAGCAGAAGACAGAGGTCGCAGCTATAACAGACAGACAAACGCGGTTGAGGGTGCACCGACAGAATGAGCGAGTCTCCCCCCCCCCTATACTTGGCTTCCAGCTGTTTATTGGTAGGCTGCTTAGAGTGTGGTTTCACCCATTCCTTCTTGGCAAGAGATTCTACATCCTTTTGCAGGGGGATGCCAGTTCTTGTTACCGGGTGAATACTCAGCACTTCAGCGAGAACCCCCGCCTCGGGTTGCTCGATTTGAGGCTGCGTAATCCCCAGGTATTCTGCTACACCCCCCGTCTATGACTGTGGCTGCCACACCCCTGTCGACTACCCCGTCAAAGACTAGGGAAAAATCCAGGGTGTTGCTGCCACCAAGGCCCACGACCGCCACGACTACTGCTTCGTCACCTACCATTACCCAGTCGATAAAGGCTCCGATTTTGTCTTCTGCTTTGAAAGTGGTGGCAAGACCAGACCAGGTAGGGGAGTCGGAAGGCGGTCACGAGCCGCCTGATCATGGTGATCTACACAAGTTCTGAGAAGGAAACATGCAGGAAGGCCTAGACACGGGCGGGAACAGTCGATAGGCATGCAGTCACCAAAGCATACTAGCCCATTGAGACGTTTTAGCCCTCTGCCAGTGCTCCCGCCTGTGCCCCCCGACTAACCTCTAGAGACATGTCTGAAGATATTTTCACTGTGCTGAGTTCACTGATCTCAGAAATACAACAGCGGCCAATAGGCAATAGCAGCCCGTCGGCGAGCAACTCCAGGTACAGCCCTCCAAGACCTCTGCACAGGCATCGCTCAGCTACCCCGAGGCGACCACCAACGCCACCTCCCGTCCCAGCGTCAGCAGGGTACGCACCGCAGACAGATACTGCAACGGGCACTGATACTGACACCACATGCACGGATGAGTTTGATTACTTTATTCCAGCAGATGGGGACCCAATATGTGTCGATGATGCCCCCAGGGCTTCTCCCCTAGATGAGGTGGGGTTGTCCCATTCCATGATGGAAAGGGCATCTACCCTCTTCAACTTAACACCCAAAGAAAAGAACAAGGAGGGTTTCCTTTACCAGAGGTGCACATCGGCCAGGAAGGCGATATTGTCTGTCCCTTTGCTTTATGGGGGTTGGGAGGAGGGCCTTGCGCTGATGAAGGCAAGACTCCAAGCTCCACACCAGCAAAACTGGACAGGCTTGAGAAAAAATACAGGGTGCCAGACTCAGCCCACAAGTGTCTCAGATCACAGCCATCACCGGATTCTACCGGTGTCAGCCGCAGCAAGCAAGCAGTCTGCTAACCTGTCCTCCAAGTCTGTTCCCACCAGACCAAGAAGGAAAGAAGCTGCATGCAATGGGGAACCGTGTCATATACACCGCATTGTCAACAGTAAAGGCCGCCAATGCTCTGGCTATTCTAGCATGGTATGATAGGGAGTTGTGGTTTAAGCTGGGCCCGCTCCTAGATTTCTTGCCGGATGACAAAAAGACTGAGGCTTTTGCCCTTTTTCAGGAAGTAGAGGTGGCATCCGACCACGCCATCACAATAGCCATGGATGTTGCAGATTCAGGTTTTCGTCAGACGGGTAATGGTGTGGCGCTCAGGCGCCAGGGCTGTTTGAAAGCCACCAATTTTTGACCTGACGTCCAGTTCAAGGTGGTCGATATGCCCTTTGACGCGGGATAAGCTCTCAGGAAAGGTAGTGGATGAGACACTGCAGGCGATAAAAACAGACACAGAGATGGCAACATCCCTAGGGACCCTGCAACAGGGTCAGTCCTCTTCCTTTCGATTTTCATGGGGAAAGTTCAGCAGATCCTGCAGAGGATACGCCTCTACCTCCTAACGTCAGCCCTTAGGCTCCACAGCGCAGGAATCATACAGGGGCCGGTTGCAGACCTTTGCAGGAGGCTCGCAGACGCCCACAAGGCAAGACACAAACACCCAAGCAAGCCTTATTCTGCCAAGGGCCTGGACCCCTACTTTCGCACCACCAGTGGGTGGGTTGGTGGGGGAGGGAGGGGGTCATCTGTCAAATTTAGTCAACGCGTGGAAGATCATCACCACCGACAAATGGGTTCTGGACATACTTCATCAGGGACACACTCTGGAGTTCGAACGCAGGTGCCCTCGTATCCCCTCCTGTAGCGAGGAAGGAGGTACACATGACCCAGCTGCTCCAAGAAGTGCAAGCCATGCTGGCAAAAGGGACAATTGAACCAGTTCCCCAGATACTTTCTGGTCCGAATGAAATCGGGAGGGTGGTGCCCGGTCCTGGATTTGCGACGCTTCAACAAATACCTAAAAATCCCAAAAGTTCAGGATGCTCACATTTCTGCAAGTGCTTGGCCAACTGGAGGAAGGGGTATACATAACAACGCTAGACCTGGAGGGTGCCTACTTTCACGTCTCCATACACCCAAAGCATTGAAAGTTCTTGCACTCCGTAGTTCTAGGATGCCACTATCCGTTCAAGACTCTGCCCTTTGGCCTGAAATCGGCACCAAGGATTTTCACCAAATGCTCGACCCTAGTGGTGGCTCATCTACGCCTCAAAGGCATACAAGTGTACCCATACCGGGACAACTGGCTTCACCGGTCGTGTTCTCGGGTCCTGGCGATACAACACACGGAGACCATGCGCCTACTGACGGAGCTCAGATTCTCCATCAATTATCCGAAATCCAGCATAGTGCCACGACAGGAGGCTCTTTTTCAAGATGCCCATCCCATCATGGTGGCATTCCTAGCCTACCCTTCGGAGGAGAGGGTATTGGCCATCCTGGGGAAGATATATTGGCTAGCCACAATGAGACTGCGACGATCCTAGTGATCAAATCACTACTGGGCATGATGTCTTCTTGCATCCATCTGGTCCCGTTCTGCAGGCTGGAGATGAGGCCTCTTCCGGAGTTTCTAGACGCCAGGTCACAGGGAAACAGACGGACAAGATCACCCTCAACTTGGAATTTAGGCAGTTCATTCAATGGTGGGGGAGGAGGTACGCTCACACCTTAAGCGAGGTTCCCCGTTTCTGATTCTACCAATCCAGGCACCAGTCACTACGGATGCCTCTGGGCGGATGGGGTGGGGGCGGCTCACACCGGTCAGTCCCACACCAGGGGCCTCTGGCTGCCGGAAGAGGGGAATCTGTACATCAATGTACTGGAGCTATGGGCCATGTTCTGGGCCCTCAGGTCATTCCTACCTCTTCTAAAAGGTCTTGTAGTGAAGATCTTCACAGACAACACCACCACAATGTTCTACATCAGGAAGCAGGGCTGGCAACGATTCCCCTGCTCTTTCGTTGGAAACTCGGGTATTGTGGCACTGGGCAATTCTTCAAGACCTGTTCCTCGTCCCGTTTCACCTGGCGGGCATCAAGAACACTGTAGCAGATGCACTCAGCAAAGAGCTGCGGTTCGACCACGAATGGGAGATGCAGCAAGAGAAGGTTTCTTGCCTGTTCAGGCAATGGGGCCCTCCCCAGATTGATCTGTTCGCCACAACAGCAAACTCGAAATGCAAGGAGTTTGCCAGCAGGTTCCCCGAACTGGGGAGCCTGGGGGACGCCTTCACACTCAGATGAGAGGGTTGCTTTCTGTACACCTTTCCCCCGATTGCGCTCCTGCTGCGGTTCCTCATGACAATGAAGCTATGTCACTGCCGAATGATACTCATCGCCCCATCATGGCCCCGCCAAATCTGGTATCTTGACCTGCTGTGCCTGTCGGTGGCTCCAGCCATCAGGCTGCCCCCTCTTCCCGACCTACTCTCCAGAGAAGCAGAGACATTCTACATCATGACCTGGCATAACTGAACCTCAAAGCTTGGCTCCTGCGTCCTTAGTGTTGGGCCACTATGACCTTCCTATGGAAAGTAGAATAGCTCTTGCCAAGGCTAGGGCGTCACCTAAGCTGTCATGCTACGGTCACAAGTGGATGCGCTTCACGGTGTGGTGGAGGTCACAGAACATTAAGCCTCTGCATGTTGCAACCCCACAGCTCCTGCCATACCTGCTGTCGCTTGCCAAAACTGGGTGGCCCACACCTCCACCAAGGTGGATGTGTCATCTATCTCTCAATACACCTGCTTGCCGGACAGGCCATCCTTCTGGTCCCACAGACTTGTCATCATCAAACATCACTTTATTCGGCGTGAAGCCATGAAAGTTTGCAAACAAAGCATCACATTTAATACAATTAATATACATCCCAACAAATTCCCCAATATTTTTATCATAATCGGGGGTTGTCGGGGGGTGGTGGTGGTGGGGGGGGGGTCTCCAGAAGCTCATCAGTGGCCGAAATCAGCCCAAAACGGTTAGAATAAGGCAAGAAATAGAACACAATAAGTAGTGAAGAGTAAATCTTACAGATCTGGGCCTTAGGGCCCCAGTCAAGGTCCTGCTCCCTAGCGGTGTAGCATTATCTCCTGTGAACATGGGCCTGTTGGGTGCATTGCCGCTGGCCTGAAGTTTGAGTTCGATTGAGGAGTTTGGCAGAGGTCGGCAACTTTTGGTGAAGTTCAATAAGTCCTCAGTCAGACCATAGTCTGTGAAATCCATTCTGATTGAGTCATATGCATCAATGCCATGTCCAGGGATCCTAAAGCATTGTGTGATTTGTTCCTTTGAGATGAAAAAACAGCCCCTCACCACCTGGGTCCAATGAACGCATTTGTTTAGGAGGGCCTTGCTGGGCTCTGGATTCTTCGAGGCCAACTTGTGAACCTTGTGGCGGTTAAGTGACCTCCCTGACCATGACACCAAGGGCCTTCTCCTACTGCCTATTGGCTTGCTGAAAGTGCAACCCATCCTGGTTTTAACACTTCCAGATGAAACGTTTACCCCTGATGCCCTTATTACCGGTGGTGAGGGGGAAGGAGATTGGCAAACTTTCATACCGTGGGCATGATCTTTCGAATCAGTCATGAGCAATCCACTGGTCCTTGCTGATATGGTGGTGAAGATTAGAGATTTTGTTGCAGAGTCCTTAGTTATGCCATTGCCGCCTTGTGTGGCTCTAATGTCATTGATAACATTTAAATATTTTTCAAGCACAGGTAGGCATGCTTCCTCCATTATGTTTTTGAGCCATTTCCACTTCCCCATGGTGGTTATTTGCTTCTTGCCACAACCACCTCTACCCCTACCTACCAGTTTTATTAACTAAAAAAGAAAGTTATTTCAGCCAACACCTTTTTACACTGGCAGGCGTGGGATCTTAGCCCCTCCCCTCCCACCTAAGGAATCTTGCTCAGTCGTTCTAGGTGCTCCCACCAATAGGGCGTATAACCCAATTACTGGTATTTCTGGCATTTCTATCAACCCACCTTCCTCGGTCATGGGCGTTTCATCACCTCTTGGTAACCCACTAGAACATGGATTTATCTTGTTTGGTTTTTTAGAACAAGTGTGCATGTAAGGGGCTACCTTCTTTGGGTGCGTAATGGACCCCCCATTCGGATACAAAGTTTTACTAAAACAATTCATGTTACTGTCGGAATTACTGCTGATCACCGGCTCAGAGCAGCTATGGGCCCGAACATCTGGGTCTGCGGTGGCCACGAGCACAGAGTAGCTGCTAATTGTTGGGCCCCCAGGGTCTACGGTCGTCCCTTGTAGAACATCTGTACAATGTCATAGCAAGACTGATACCCCCACACCATGTCAGTTCAGTGGTTATACATGTGCTTCCACTAGTTTCCAGATTGATAGAGCCAGGGTTGGCAGAGCCAGCGGTGTCTTGGGTAGTGGCTTGAGTCTCGTCTCCCTCCTGCCCCACCCCCATGGGTCAAAGCTATTAGGAACACCAGATGGTCCCAGAAAGTTGTTTGATTTCGTGGACAAGAGAATATACACTGTCGGCTAGTTTAGAAGATTTCACTTGGTTGGACTCGACAGGGTATATGTTTACCAATAACTCCGCCACAATAACTTTCCTTTTAACTGACAGAATGTTCCTTTTTAGTTTGGTGGCGGCACTGGGGAAGGGTTCGATTGCATATCCATAGTTTCAAGGGTCCCATGAACCTCAAGGGGCTCGGGAAGCAAAATGACAAAAATAGTAACTGAGTCTCCAGGGTTTTCAATTAGTTGCAGGCTATGAACAGAGACCACACCGGGTGTTTCCACTGAGGTCTGCTGGAAACTGCTATGGCTGCAGTGTGAATGCAATGTTACTGTGGTACAGAGTTAGCGCAACACTGTCTCTCACTGGCTCTAGTTTTTGGACGCTCTTTCAATGGATTGCCCTACTACTGTAGATTCCTCATCTGATAGATATTCCCTCCAGCTCTGCTACTTCGGAAAATTTCAACAGGGGGCATAGTGGACCTCGACCCGACCGTCGATCCGTCTTGCTTGGCCTCTGGTCGTCCGCTCCAGACGTGACGTCGGGCGTCGTATAAATACCATATCACTACGCTTCAACCTCAGTTCCTTTTTTCCGCACGTTAACACTCTGCTTGGGAACACAGTCGAATCTTCGACTCACTCAATGTTTTCATCCGAAAACGTTTGTACTTTTTTCAATTCCTTGATGCGAGATGTCGGTCGCTCGGGTATCTGGTTTCAAGTGGTGTTCCGATTGTGGTACCAAGATGTTCATTACTGACTCACATGAGTTGTGTTGCTGGTGCCTCAGCACGGGTCACAGGACTGACGGGTGTCTGTCGTGCGCCAAAATGCAACCCAAATCCGTACGCGATCGAGCTGCAAAACTCGCCCTGGGTCAACCGCCCTCAAAATTACTGCCGCGTTCTACAGTTTCGGTCTTCGGAGGCCGAAACTGATTGCCCCCCAGAAAAAGAACATAGGCGGATGAAGAAACGGTCCCACTCGAAGAGCCACTCCTCCTCATCCCGAAAGGAGAAAAGGTATCACTGGCAACGTCGGGACTCTGATTCGTCGATGAATAAAGGTAAGCCGTCTGCTGGGTCTACCACCTGCCAAGAGTGGGAGGATTTCAAATCCTCCATGCTTGACATGTTCAAAAAGCATGCTGCAGTAGGCGCGGCTTCCCCCTGCCCCCACGCAGCAGGCTTCAGACCAAGAGCGGTGCTCGGCATATCCGACCCCTCTAGTGCCCCGGTACCGACAATGTCAGCGCTGATAAATCTTTCGACACCGAAAGAGGTTCAGTGGAAGCTGGATCAATACCATGCACCCAAGGATATCAACGCTGCGCCGTCTCGATCCCGATCGACACCAACATCCACCGTATCGGTGCCGAGAGACAAACCCTCGACGTCGACAATTGTCGAGAAAACATTCACCCCACAACCCTGGTCCAAATCTTTCGATACTATGGCAGGTACCTTCGGCGGTAATGACGCCAATGATCAGGGGGATGTCGACCCAATTTACTTGGGTTCAGGAGGGGTCGATTATTTTGACAACCAAAATCTGCTTTTGCAGATGGCTCAAGGCCTCCATGACGCATGCAGTCTGGACACCTCTCCAGATTTCCAATTTCAGCAATCCCAGCCCAATGTTCATAATGCTTCCAAATTCAGGGCTTTAGTAGAAAGGGTTATTGATACCCTGGGATTGCATTCATCAGTTGCGCCCATACAAGGTTGACCTAACTGACATTTTAGATGAAGGCCACAGAGTGCAATTTGCCTTTAAACCCTACAATTGCCGATACTTTAACAATTATGTGGCAAAACCCTTGTACCATTCCGCCCATCATCTCCACCATTTCTGGGAAATACAGGCCGGCTAGAGGAGACCCTTCATACTTCGCCTCTCACCCTTCCCCGGAGGGGCTTTTTATGCAGGCTGCTACCGTCTCTAGACCTGCATTTTCCATGTTCATTATGCCTCCCGACAGGCAAGCAACAAAAGTTGATGCCTTAGAAAAGAAAGCATTTACTTCAGGCATCATGGCCCTAAAAGCTACAAATGTGGCAAGCAGTGTTGCCAAGTACTCCTTTGGTCAATGGACAGCAGTTGAAAATGCTGCTCAGTATGTCCCAGAAGGAGAAATGCGTGAGGGCTTCCTACATCTAGTTGGTGATGGGAATGGGGTAGCCAGACAGTCGCTGCGAACAGTCCTGCACATCGCCGACTGTGTGGGACGATCTATGGCGTCAGCCATAACTCTAAGAAGACAGGCCTATTTAAAAACCTCCTGTTTTTTCGCCTAATGTCCAAGTCAAACTTCTGGACATGCCCTTCGAGGGCGATCTTCTATTCGGCCAAAAAGCTGACGATTCCTTAAATGAATGTAAGGAATTCAAAATCACTGCCAAGTTATTAGGCCTAGCTGTGCAGCCGGCCAAACCTGCATTTAGCTTTGCCTCTAGGGCACAGGGCTACAGAAGATATGTTCCTTATGGCAGGAGAGCGCAGCTCCCACCGGCCAGGCAAGGGCAGAAGCGTTTCTCGTGCTCCAGAAGGGAGAGGGGGGCTTCTAAAGGCCAACGGGTGGCGGCGACCCAGCCTTCGAAGCCACTTTGATTTCCCCCCTCTCACAACTGACCAGTTGGGGGACGGTTGACTGAGCATTTGCTCCAGTAGCAGGGAATTACTTCCGATGCCTGGGCTCTTCGGTGGACTCATTCAGTGGTGTTGTCTGCCATTTGTAAGAAAACCACCAGACAGACCGCCCCCATCCCCTATTGAACCAGGACAGGAGCTCCAGGAAGAAATGAGAGCCCTGTTGTTGAAGGGTGCCCTGGAAGAGGTACCTCCTGATCAGAGAGGATTGGGTTGGTATTCCCGGTATTTCCTGGTGCCCAAGAAAGGGAGGAGGTCTATTCTGGACCTCAGGGCCTTGAACAAGTTCTTGAGGAAAGACGAATTCAGGATGGTGACTTTAAAAGAGATTTTCCACGCTCTCGAACTACAGGACTCGCTGGTGTTAATAGACCTACAGGACGGTTATTTGCATGTGCCAATCCATCAAAAGCACAGGAAGTTCCTAATGTTCACCAAAGAAGATATGCAGTATCAGTTCAAGGTGCTTCCCTTTGGTCTAACCTCCGCCCCAACGGTCTTCACCAAGCTCATGGCAGTAGTTGCGGCTCACCTCTGGAGATCCTGGGTCCACGTATTTCCATACCTGGAGGACTGGCTGTTCCAAGGGAAGTCTGCCATGCAGGTTTCATCCCATTTAAGAGGACACCTGCTTGCTGATGCAGAAGCTGAGCTTCTCCCTAAATTTATAGAAGTCGCACATGACACCAGTCCAGAGACTCCAGTTCATCAGAGCAGTCCCAGATACCCGGGTGTGGAAGGCCTTCCCTCCCAAGGAGGAGAGAGTAGTCGGCTTGACACAAACGGTAGACTTGTTCCGAAACAATACCACTCTACCAGTGGCCTCCTTCCTCTGCCTCCTACGCCTCATGGCCTCCTGCATTTTTCTCGTGTCAGAGACCAGATTGCGCATGAGATCTCTACAATGGCTCCTGAGGGGTCAGTGGTCTCAGTACCTCAGCACTCTCTCGGATCTCCTCAGGGTGTTAGCATCAGTGATCAACAACCTGTCCTGGAGCGCGGACCGCAACAGTCTCTTGGCGGGGGAACCCTTCTGGCCTCCTTGGCTTCTGACCCGAGTGGTCACGGATGCGTCTCTGAAGGGTTGGGGCGCTCACTGTGAGGATTTGCAGGTGAACGGCCTCTGGTCAGCGACGTGGCACATCAACAGGCTGGAGTTGCGAGCCATCAGGCTTGCCCTGAAAGCATTTGTCCCATCTCTGCAGGGGAAACATGTCGTCGTTCTGACGGACAACACTTTGGCAATGCACTCTCAACAATCAATCAAGGTGGTGTGCACTTCTGCACGGAGGCGATGATGCTTTGGTTCTGGTTGCTGGAGAACTGGATCTCAGTCTCTGCAGTTCATCTGGCAGGCACAGAGAACAACTTGGCGGATGCCCTGAGCTGGCGGAGCACGGTCTTGCATGAGTGGGAAGTGTGCAAGGAAGTCCTAGAGGAGGTCTTCGCTTTCTGGGGTACCCCAGCAGTGGATCTGTTTGCAAACAGAGTCCAACAGGAAATACAGTTTTGCTCAAGGGAATTCCCAGCCAACAGTGCACTGGGGTGCGTTTCTGGTCCATTGAGCGTTCCCTCCGATTCCTGTCATTCCATTGGTTCTCCAGAGGTTGAAGAGGTTTCGAGTGACCATGATCTTGATCGCCCCGGACTGGGCGAGGAGAACGTGGTACTCCGTCCTCTTGGATCTGTCCACCTCACCGGTTGCCTCAGCGTCTGGATCTCCTAACCCAGTCAGAAGGTCGGATACTCCACCCGACTCCGGAATCCCTCAACCTACATGCATGACTCTTGAGAGGATGAGATATGACTGGGACCTCTCTGAGGTACTTGTGGTGTTGCTGACTGCACGCAGACCGTCTACAAGATCTTTGTACGCGCGCTGATGGAGAAGATTTGAGGCGTGGTGCAGGGACCGCAGAATTGACTCCATCTCTTGCCCCACCACTACAGTGATGGAGGTCCTTCTGTCACTGGCCTCAGCCGGCCTTTAGGTCTCCACAGTCAAAGGACATTTGACGGTTTTGTCTGTGTTTGAAAGATCCATGAATCGAGGCTAATTTTTTACAATACCGGTAATGGCACAATTCCTGAAAGGCCTTGTAAATAAGTTTCCGCCAACTCCCTTTGAAGTCCCGGATTGGGACCTTAATCTGTTTCTGACATTTCTCATGGCGGTTCCCTTTGAGCCTATGCACACTTGTCCTTTACGGCTTTTCTTTGAAAACCACCTTTTTAGTGGCTATTACATCCGCTAGGCGGGTTGGTGAACTGCAGGCCTTATTCTGTAAACCACCCTTCCTGCGTTTTTTCCCCAGGAGAAAGTTTCACTCGGGGTAAGGCCTGGCTTCCTCCCCAAGGTTGTCTCAGAATTTCACCTGTTTCAGTCCATCGACATTCCGGTCTTCTACCCTCCTCGACACCCATCTAAGCTGGAGGAATGTTTGATTGCCTAGATCCGGAAAGGGCGCTGAGTTATTCTATTGCAATGACAACTGATTTCAGGAGAGCTGACCAGCTCTTCGTGGCCTTTTCCTTGACCCGTAAAGGCTTACGTATAACTAAGCAGACTTTCTCCCACTGGATAGTTTTCTGTTTAGCGGAATACTACCAGTCCGCTGCAAAGGAATTACCAGCAGACATCGGGGCCCATTCGACAAGGGGAGTTTCAGCATCAACAGCATTGCTGAGGGGAGTCCCTGTCTGGGAGATTTGGCGCTGCAACATGGTTATCCCTTCATACTTTTGCTAAGCACTATAGCCTAGATATGGCTTGCGCAGCTTAATTTAACTTTCTGCCTGCCTTCTTTATCTATTGCTTTGGGACTCTATCAGATGAGGAATCTGCAGGAGAAAGGCAATCCATTGAAGGTGAAATTACTTACCATAATGTTCTTTATATGGATTCTTCTCCCGCAGATTCCTCATCTCCCCTACCATCCAGCCCCACTCAGAAAGTCGGTGGTTGGCGTGCACCTTCTCTTTCACGTTGACTTGGTCCTCTGTGTCTGTTTTCTGTCTTCCTGACACAGGTTTAATTTTTCTGACGCTACTTGTAGTGCTGCAATTGTTCCTCCTTCAGAGGTCTGCATTTCATTTTTAAGGACTCATTAGCCCGTTTGTTCTCTCTGTTTTCCTATGCAGCGTGCGGTGCTCGGGGAAATAAGGGGGAAAATGAGGTTGGGACGTAGTGATGTGGTATTTATATGGTGCCTGATGTCATGTCCGGGGCCGACAACCAGACGCTTAGCAAGAAGGATCGACAGGCGACGGCTGGGTTGAGGTCCACTACGCCCCCTGTCGAAAAGTTTTCCAAAGCAGCACAGCTGGAAGGAATGTCTATCAGATGACGAATCTGCGGGAGAAGAATCCATAGAAAGAACATTACGGAAAGTCATTTCTCCTTCTGTTCCCTTTTTCGCTCGGGCACTCTGTCTCCACAGCGCCACAGATCCCATAGTGTATAGCACACAGCAAGTGTCAGCCCGAGACCCTGGATAAAGGAAACCCTGTTCTTTTTAATCCTCTTTTTTTTATTTTATTTTTTTATTTAAGTTGTTTTCTTTAGTTTGATTAACAAACAGTGGCATCATATACAAAACAATATAATTGCTTATTCAGTTATACATAGTACATAAAAAATATAATCATTCATACTTTCAATTGAATATAAAATTTAGAAAAATTGCTTAAGACATACTTCCTTACTTTTCCTCTGTGCTTATTTGTTTCTTATCTAATTACAGCACCAATATCTCAAGAAATGTACATATTAAAATGATTGCTTTGAATGAGTACCCCCACATACATTTCTTCCAGCACCATTCCCTAGCTTCATGGGTCATGCCTAATACCTTATGGCCAATGAGGAAATATTGCAAAGCTCCAAAATGAGCACAATACATAGTTAGATGTTTTAATGTTTCTATCTGCGTGCCCCCATGGCAAAATCTACACCGCCCCTCTAGATCAGTAGAGGTACGCTTATCCCATCTCACTTTTTTTTTCAAAAGTGTGAAACTGATTGAGCTTAAATCTTAAATATAGATCACGGTAATCATTTGCAGGAAATTTTAGTAAATAAGATCGACGAGGAATTCTTAGCGTTGCAAAACTAGCTGCTTCTGAATATAGTTTTTTTGTATGCATATCATTTAGCCTAATTAGCCAATCACGTTCGAAGAGTCGTTTTTTTACGTAGGCGGAAAGATGTTCTAAGTCTATTGGTTTTAAGCCACATTCATCTAATTTGTTAATCATCAGATTTGAGAAGGCTATCACCGAGGGTGGAGTCCCACTCTTTATCATAATCAGGAATTCCTCGTAGAGCGAGTGTTGCTGCGGAAATAACATCTTTCCATAGTTTGCTAACTGCCGCCAATGAAATCTGGCCGATAAAGCAGAAATGCCCAGCTCCTGTCGCAATATACAATTAGGTAGTGAACTTGATAATCTCAGTGTAGATTTCCATAGTTGCCCTTGGATTTGATCAGGTGTTGCATCAATATGGTTCAAACATAAGTCCAGACCATACAGTAGAATCGCTTCCACTGTCAACAAATAAAATTGCAACAATGGAGTCAACGAAAATGTACAATACTTGGAAAACACTATCCTCATTTCGGTACCCAGGACCGCTGTTTTTGCGTTTAGGTTTAGTCTCCATGTTTTTTTTTTAAGAAGAGTCTGTTACGTCATAACCCAAGTATCTTATTAATCCTTTGCTGGGGAGAAGAAACAGCTCACTGACTGCCGATCGCGAACAGCCTGGCGGAGCAAACACCTGCACCCTTTCCCCCCCACATGCTTCACCCTCGCGGGGTGGCGCTGGGAAGCTTTGTGCCAGCAGCAGAAAAGAGTGGGCGGAGCTTGTTGGCCGCAGTGGACGCAACAGAAAGTTCTCGCTGTCTATGCACCCTGCAGGGGGAGCAAACACCTGCACCCTTTCCCCCCCACAGACTTGTCAAAGATTTCAGGAAGGGCCTCTTCAGATCCTTCCCTCCAGGGAAGGCCCCTGCCTCGGTGTGGGAGCTCAATGTAGTTCTCACCAGGCTCATGGGTCCACCTTTTGAGTTGTTAAATCAGGCTCCCTTGAAGTTTATTTCTTGGAAGACAGCGTTCCTGGTGGCTATCACCTCGGCGAGACAGGTCGGGAGATTCAAGCTCTTTCCTGCAAACACCCTTACCTGTTGTTTCATTCTACTAGGGTGGTGCTTCGTGCTCAATCTTCTTTTATGCCTAAGGTTCTGTCTGAATTCCACCTCAACTAACCCTTGGTGCTTCCAGTCTTCTTCCAAAATCCTGCTTCAGCTGCTGAACAGTGACTGCATACACTGGACTTTGCTCGTGCCTTAAAGTTCTTATTTTTATTTATTTTTGTTTTATTGTATTTAGTTCATTTACTTATAATAAATTAACCAACTATGACATAATCACTTTATTTCATGGATAAACCTTAGAAAACTAAAGGAAAGTGTCCTTTTCCAAGACACAGCAATAAAAAACAATTAAAACACAATAATAAAACCTTTCCATAAAATCCTAATATACCTTCTATTGCAATTCAATGACAAAATCAGTTTGCAGTCAATTGAATCAAATTTCAGTCAAATTATGCCTATTTCGATAAATGTTCACTTTCGGTTGTAGAATTTTCCATACCCGGTCAAGTGCATAATAATCGATTGTGTTTTGGAGCAGTAGATCCAAAATTCATGTGACTTAATGGTGTCGTAGTGGTGCACTAGATTACCCAAAGTGGTAATATATAGGGGTCCTGGGCACAGACACTCAGTGAGAAGATGTTTCACTGTCTCCATATTGTCAGGGATCTTACAGATTCTGCAGTACCTTTCATTTTTAGGAATGTTCCACTTGGCACTGCAACCAAACGCACCGGGAGCTGATTTGTGCGTATCAGCAGCCGGAATTTACGGGCCTCCGGATCAGGGCAGAGAGACACATTTCCTTGAGGTTGCAGATAACTATGTGTCGTATGGCTCACCTGTGGGTATTCATGTAGCCGTGAAAGGTGTTCATAGTTTCTAAGCCAGTCCCACGTCTTTACTCTCCTACTAAAAACCCTTTTGAGTGCCAATAATGCATCACAGCGTTCAAAATTTGGTTCCCAATTTATGAAATGGCAAGTATGACTGAATACATTTACAAACGGATCCCCCGTTCCTTCTTTTTGTGCCATGCCATAATGGTCACCTAGTTTTGCTAAGAGTGGGCACAACAGGGATAGCTTTGCTTTTAAGAACAAGACACCCCTGCGTATCAAAAGCATAGCCTTCATAGAGACCATACCCAAATTCCAAGCAGATATATTCGATAGAGGCACAGCATGACAGACCCAGCACATATCGCCAAATGTTGCCCTCATTCACATCCAACCCTTTTACGTTGGTAGACCATAAGGCCTTCAAGCCGTACAGGATCACTGGGCAAAAGCACAGCCAATATAGTGATAGAACACCCTCAAAAGAAAACTCTGCATAGGAAGTGACAAATTTGCAGACTAGCTGTTCAATATGGTAGCCCAATCTAGTTTTCATTTCAACAATGTTTTTATGGCCACCGCTGTTAGACATCCCAGATATTTATAAGTGTCAGTATAGTCGATAATTCCCAGGCTGGTTTTCAGGTGAGTTTTATTTACTTTCTTTGCCGTAACTAGCAATGTTTGGGTCTTCTTTAAGTTAATGGACATTCCATGTTCTTTTGCATATCTCCCCAGCTCATCCATGATTGCTTTCATGCCGGTTAGTAACTGGTTAGACACCACTAGATCATCTGCATACAACATGGCAGCAATAATGAGTTTCCCCATTTTGCGGGGGGCACTTTGCACCTTTACTCAATCTAGCCAGTAGGTTGGCGATGTAGATGTTAACAACAGCGCCAACATAAAGCCCTGTTTTACTCCCTTGTTAATTCTTACGGGACTGGGCAGGTTTCCATCGTTATCTAGACGAATCTGGGCAGTAATCTCAGTATGAAGTGCCACGATGATCTCATTAGCCAACTACGGCAACCACACCACACTAAGTTTTTCCACAACAGATTGCAATCTACCTGGTCAAAGGCCGACCTAAAGTCAACAAAAGTAATATATAACGAAGGTGAGTGGTACCTTTTAACCTGGCAGATTATGGTTTTCAATAACCAGACATGCACCGTCCACAAACCGGGTCTGAAACCCATTTGGAAGTCATGTTGAATATTATTTTCAGTGACCCCAGACTGCAAGTGTTCAAGGACATATGATGCAAAATAATTCTCGGGCAATAACCGATCCCCTGATTTAAACACTGGTATCAGTATTGATTTTTTTTCCATGACCCCGGTATCGATTTTTCCCCACATACTTTCTATAAATAAATGAAAACTATGAAAATAAAGTTCTATGTGGCCCGCACAAGAGTTTTTTGGAAGACTTCTCAACTTTTTGTGAACTTTGGGCCTGTGAATCAGGGGAATGCCCATCAAAGGCATCCATATCCAGGTGGCTCTCTGGCTGCATCATGCACTGTCATTGTCTGGCCAACATACCACTCCCAGGCCGGCCTAGAGCCCACTCCACCAGAGCCATTGTTGCAACTACAGAGTTTCTCTCTGGGGTTCCCCTGCTGGACATTCGCATGGTTGCTACGTGGAGGTCCACACACACCTTCACGAGGTTCTACTGTGTCGACTCGGATTCCAGGGAGAAGTCCAGAGTCGGCCAAGTGGTACTCCACGACATGTTTGTTCCAGGGGTAATTGTTTGTAGTTCTGTTGAGCCTTGCCACCTCCCATGGGTTGTGTATGTGGTTACTGCTGTATTATCGTATTCATGAGCATGTGAATCCATGCCAGACCCCATGCTGGAGAAGGAACAAGTTACTTACTTGTAACTGTTGTTCTCCAGCATCTTCCCAGCACACTGAACACACAACACGCAGCGATGTGTCAGCTCCGCCAGACACACACCGAGATTCAGCGTCTAGGGACAGATTCCCTGTTTTCTGGGCACTCCAAGTCATGGTCGCCTCACGACAGGCCCCATATGACTAAACACGCTGCCCACAAAACTTCTGCAACCGAACGTCGGCTGACACGGCGAAGGTCATTCCCTGTACCGAAACTCTACTTGTTTCGCCGAAACCGGCAGGGAAGCCTAAAGATTCAGGGTTACCTCACCTAATCCAGAAACATGTGCCAGAAATACTCTAATTCCCAAAAAATCTTGCTCTAAAAGCCCAAATCATAAGGACAAGTCCCAAAAGACCAAGATCCATAAAGAGAAGTCTCAGAGGGTGGAGGACACCGTAACTGCCCCCACAAGAGGAGGAAGAGTGTGCCCCACAGGATGAGGGGGAGGGCCCATTAAGTCAAGCCCTGCATAACAAAGATCCTACCCAAACACCTAGCCAAGCAGGTGTACCTTATTCTGGGGTCTTCCCAGCTCTGCTAAGTGGTCATCAGAAAACATAGATGCAGACCTTTTTTTAAAAGAAGCCTAATGCTTTGGAAAGTACACCGCCAGCTGATCAGGCCGCAAGATGTGAGCCCAGGACTTCCACTTTTCAACCCCTGGCTTCATCCCAACCTCCAACTAAAAGGTCTGACACTGCACACCTTTGACATGCACGCAGATGCAGAGGAAGATCAGGAGAAGGATGAATACTTTGACAGGGATGATGATGATGATAATCATGACGATGAGTCAGAGGTTTACACTTTTTACTCTCCTATAAGACTCGCCCTTACCTGATTCCTCAGTGGATAATCAGCCAGTCTTTAATGATCTATTAATCAAAGCAGCTGAGCACTTCGGAATTGAAACCCATGAAATTCAGCAGGACAAGTCTGTTGCAGAGGATATCCTGGGGGACAAAAAAGCTGCCACCCAGTTTATACCAATATTAACATCAGTTCAAAGGAGGATCCAACCCTCTCTTGAAATGCCCAATCAAACCAGGGCAGTCAATCCACAAATAGAAAAACTATTCCGGCCAGCACCATCTGATCCATTATACATCAGAAGACAGCTTCGGCAGCGTACCAAGTTAGAATCACCAACAATTCCACACTGTTGGCGAGTTATGACTGCAATAAATGGGATGAAATTTTGGCCCTTGGTGATTCTGCTCCGTAGCCTCTATGAAATAAACTTGCCCCTGTAGCAGCTGAAGGCAAAGCTACTGCCAGCAGTCTGCTAAAGAATAACCTCGACGCTGCAGACAATGCCGGACGCATAATTGTTGAAGGAACCATTCTCAAGCGCCATGCTTGTATTCGCCAGTCCAGTTTTAAGGTGGAAACACAGGCAACATTGCTTAACATGCCATGCCAGTGGAGCCAAATGTACTATTCGGCAAAGCAGTGGAGGATGCTCTAAAGTCGGCCAAAGATGAGGATTGAAACTCTCAAATCTCTTGGCCAACTTAACAACAAGCAAACTGGGCAAAGAGGCGAAAACAATTTTTGTCGTTTTTGGGGACAAAACTCCCAAAGAGGCTCGAGCTATGGTCAAAACCAGAATTCTACATGGAACAGCAACCAGAGTCAAGAGTCCCAGGGCTATCCTAGAGGCCAGCGCACGGGCCGCGGCAGAGGAAGAGCCTCCACTTCCAGAGGTGGAGGAATGCCTCCCAAACATTGACAACCCGCTACTGTTCCACTCCCATGCCTACCCAGTAGGGGGACGAATTTCAAACTTCACCCACACATGGGAGGGAATAACCACGGACAAGTGGGTGTATCAACAGTAGCGGTAGGTTATTGCGTGGAGCTCATAGGAACACCATCAAACCTCCCTCCGCGCCAAGGGAAGAACAACTCATCTTAATAGAAGAAGTCCATGCCCTGCTCCTCAAGGACGCCATCGAGATTGTGCCATTCAACGAGGTAAACAAGGGTATTTATTCAACATACTTCCTTGTACCAAAGAAAAATCTGACATTGCGCCGAGTATTAGACTTGCGCCCTGCGAACACTTAATGTAAAGCCACAAAAGTTCTGCATGACAACGCTACAAGAAGTAATTCCCCTGCTAAAACGGGGGGATTACATGGCAACATTGGATATGAAAGATGCCTATTTTCATATTTCAATGTTCCCAGTGCACAGAAAACTCTTGTGGTTCAAAGTAGCAGACCAGCACTACCAATTCAAGGTGCTGCCTTTGAAATATCATCGGGTCCAAGGGTATTCACCAAGGTACTGGCGGTGGTGGCGGCGGCCCACTTGCACAGGGAAGCAATCCCAGTGTACCCCTATCGGGACAACTGGCTGATCAAGGGAGAGACTCCCCACCTTTGCAGACTAAACACGCAAAGAACCATAGATCTTCTCTTCCAATTGGGCTTCTCGATAAACAAGAAAAAATCCAGTCTTGTACCAAACACTTCAAACCTTCTCATTTCCGATCCTTTCAGCTCCTTGCCCCCCTAGACTGGAACTCTCTACCTCTCTCTATCCGCTCCATTTCTTCATACCACTCCTTCCGCTCCTCTTTGAAATCTTATTTCCTTCATTCCCTGTCCCGTTAACCTCATCAATTCTCTTTCTTCCTCTCTGCTGTTTCTCCTTCACGTCCCTATGTAAATTGTTCTATATATTATTTTTAATGGTTTGTCTCATGTTTTGCATTTATGCTTCCAATTATTCAATGTATCCAGTTGTTGTAATGTAAAGCGCTTTGGAGTAAAGCTCTCTGTAAATTTAATAAATACAAATACAAAACAGTTCCTAGGAGCTGTATTGGACACAAGCAGATGCTTGTCCTTTCTTTCCATGGCAAGAGTGCAGAACATGCTTCGGGAAATACCCCAGTATCAAGCCGGTCTCCAGTTAAGCATACGGATAGCTATGCATTTGCTATGCATGATGGCATCGTGCATATATCTAGTCCCACACGCACGTCTCCGCATTCGACCAATGCATGAGTGGTTGGCGAAACAATGGTCTCAGGCAAGTTGTCAGTGGGACGCTCTAGTGGTCGTTTCACCAATACTAATAGAGTCTACGGTGGGAAAACCCTTCCACGATTCGGATGCCCAACCGTTTTTCACAACAGACGCGTCACGCTCCGGGTGTGGGGGGGCTCTCGATCTTCACCACACAGCAGATGGTCTGTGGACCCAGGTCACCACACAGCACCATATCAACCTGCTGGAACTACTAGCAGTACTCAAAGCACTCCAAGTATTCGAAGTGCAACTGACGAACCTGTCGGTTCATATTCTGACAGACAGCACAACTGCAATGTTCTACATCAACAAACAGGGTGGCACACACTCTCCAAGTCTGTCCAAGTTGGCACAGAAAATATGGAATTGGGCACTCCGACGAGGAATATCCCTATCCTCACAACACGTTCCAGGGGTACTCAATACTCTAGCAGACTCTCTGAGCAGAGATCCCCTACCAGAGGAACACGAGTGGCAACTAGACTCAAGCGTCGTTAACCTACAATAGACTACAGGAGAAAGCAAGCAATGACCAGACTTTGTGTCCAGGTTCCCCCAGCCAGACTCCAAGGGGAACGCCCTATGGATGAACTGGTCAGGAAAATTTGCTTACGCTACGCCCCCTGAGCCCCCCACCCCCCACCCCCGACTCCATTAATGACCAGGATAGTGACCAAGATACAAAGAGAACAAATGACGCTTATCCTAGTTGCTCCTATGTAGGTGAGACCACCATACTATCCACATCTGCTTAAACCGGCGATGTGCGATCCCATCAAACTCCCATACCTAACAAACCTGTTAACTCAACATGGGGGAACAATAGTACACCCTCTGCCACACTCAATGTACTTGGCAGCATGGCCCCTGAAGTCATAGAGTTCGGTCACTTTAATTTACCACAGCAGTGTTATGGATATCCTCAAGGAGGCAAGAAAATCTAACACTAGACACTGTTATTTCGATGAGTGGAGAAGATTCGTAGTTTGGTGCCAGTCCAAACAAATAGACCCCATAGAATGTACTCCTTCACACATTCTCAACTATATGCTCCACTTGTTAGACTCAGGGTTAGTATTCGACTCTATAAAGTTCCACCTGACGGCTTTATCAGCTTATACCACCTCTCAAAGCAAGGCATTGGGTAGAAGTTTCCAGTCATTAAGGCATTCATGGAGGTAGTCAAGAGACTCCACCCTCCTATTTCAAACCCACCACCAGGATGGGATCTCAGTGTTGTGCTAGCAAAGCTCATGGGGCCCCCATTCGAGCCTATGCATAAATCAAACTTTAAACACCTGACATGCAAGACTGCCTTCTTAGTGGCTATTACTTCCATAAGAAGAGTTAGTGAATTGCAAGTATTGTCAGTGCAGGACCCTTTCTTTATATACATAAAGATACATTGGTTTTACAGACTCATCCTTGGTTCTCCCATAAATTAATTTCTAAATTCCACGTGAACCAATCTATTGAGCTTCCGGCTTTCTTTCAGAGACCAACTAGCTCAGCTGAGGGAAAACTCTACACACTGGATCTGAGGAGGACGGTCCTTTACTATGTAAACAAGACCAGACCGCTTAAGAAAACAGATAAACTGTTTGTCTCCATAGCACCAGGCAGAGAAGGAGACCGCATTTCTAAAAATGCCATCTCCAGATGGATAGTAAGATGTATTCAATTGTGCTATTCATTATCAAACAAGAATCTGCCTTTTACACCAAGCGCTTGCTCCACAAGGAGCACTGGAGCTACTCTGACCTTTATCGCAAATGTCCCCTTAGACAGCATTTGCAAAGCAACTACATGGAGCTCAGTACACACCTTTACTAAGCACTACTGCATTGACACACATTCCAAGACAGATACAGAGGGTGGGACAAGCGGTTCTGAAACATCTATTTGCCGCTACTCCTTCTCATGACCCACAACCTTCTCCTAACACTGCTCGCTAATCTATGCATAGCATGTGATCTAAGCAGATTCCACAAGCTTCAGAAGGGATACATTACTCACCGTAATCGTATTTCTGATGTTTGTATCTGCTTAGATTCACATGCACCAACCCTTCCTCCCCTGAGAGAAGGAGCATAGATGTTAATGAGCTTTTTGACTATATCTGCTTGGCTACAACTGTACTCGCACTACACTTCATGCAACCTCATGTCAGAACAAAACAATCTGAGGGACCTCGACGCGTGAAGGACATGGGTACAGTGGACGTCACACTAGGGATAGTATTACTGACACGCCCTGTCGACGTCCCTTTTCGAGTTTCAAAAACAACAACAACTGTAATACTCTGCAGAATCCACTAGATGTCAGCCTATGCATAGGATGTGAATCTAAGCAGATAACAAACATCAGAAATACGATTTACGGTGAGTAATGTATCCCATATATAACCTGTCTCTGGGTGTGTGTGTATATATTTCTGATGTTTGTTAATCTGCTTAGAATCACATGCTTTGCATAGGTCCGACATCCAGTGGTCACTGCGGAGTATTGCATTTTGTTTTTCGTAGTCGAAAAAGGGACGTCGACAAGGCGTGTCTGTAACACTATCCCTATAGTGACGTGCGTTGTACCCACAATCCCTCACGCGTCGAGGTCCCTCAGATTGTTTTTTTCCGCCCAGCTTATGGTCGCCTTACGCGGAGCTCCTAGAGAGACATTGCTAAACAAGTACCTCGGCCCTTAATATATATACTTACTGTTAAAAGATCCCTCCCCTCGACGTTAGCTGTGAAGCTGTTTCTCCGCCGAGCAAGTTTTCGACGGAGAGGAAGAGACGGAGGAGATCCTTCGGCGCTGCCGAACACGTGGCCAGGCCTCGCCGGCCAACATACAGTAGGGAGAGTGGGGGTTCGAACTTTTCTCTTCTCCTCGAGAATGTCTTTCTTTCTCCCCTATCTTTCCCTTGGGGTTGTTATCACCAGTTTTTATTGTCTCAGCTATGGAGAGGACACCTTTTAAGTTTTGCCCACGCTGTAGGGGCAAATACACTTGGAAGGATAAACACAAGCTCTGTAATCGTTGCTTGCCCCTCGATCATAAAGAGGACAGCTGCGCGGCCTGTACGCTCTTAAAGCCAAGAACCCTTAAAGAACGGAAAGTTAAGAGGTGGGCGGACTACGCTATGTCAAAGTCAGTTTCCTCACCCGCCGCCGCTGTTACAGAAAGTGACGAGGAGGGTGATAACTCGACGTCCGTTACGGAAGTCATTAACCCCCAGAAGGAGCGCTCGCGCTCCTCGACGTCCGTCCCCGGCCCCGACTTATGGGGATGAACACCCCGGCGACAAGGACGCACACAGACCCCATAGGCCTAAGCACACAACCCACGGCTCTTCTTCGTCGAGGACGAAGGATCCACCAGCGCCGAAGGGGACGCAGGGCACTCCGGCGTCGACCTTAGACCGTAAGGGTCTCAAGCCCCACCCGCAAACGCAGCCGCGACCAGCGATTGGGCTTTCATCTAACACGGGCGCTACCTCAAAGACACCCGACGTAACGCTCCATAGAGCGGCCGTCGAGAAACAGCGCGTAACGCAGACAACGCCGACTCCAGAACCCTCTACCGACGAACTCGTCGTCGAGAGCCTGGCGAGAATTGTTTCCGAGGACAAACGCAAGCGGACGACGAAACAGACGTCGAGTACTGCACCCAAGGAAATAGAAACGCCGAAAAAGCACAAGAGTATCCAGGAACTGCCCCATTCATCTAAAGGCACTTCTGAACTACCGGAGGGCTTTTCTGAGGGCGACGGAAACCTTTCGTCGACGTTGTGGGAGCGTTCGAAGCGTTTTGAAGGTGACAACACTGATTTCCCCCCTCTAGACTATTCAGGGGTTCCCCATGAGACCATGGAAAGACTCCATTCTTGTATGGAAAGGATGGAGAGGTTTTTGGGTAGCCAAAACCCACCCACACCCAAAAGACCAAGAGAATGGACCCAGGATGACCCTAGGGTCAAGATTCCTAGGCTGTTTCCCCCTTCTACAGATGCATATGACCTCACTGAAGAGGAGCAATACCTCCAGGAAGATGAGGAGTGTTTAGGTGGAGAGGAAGAACATGAGGAGGAGAGGTTTGAGGAAGACCCTTACACTAGCACAGGAGCTTTTGAGGAAGATACAGCTACCTCACAGCCCTGGCACTCCCCATCAGTGCAGCCTTGGCAATCCCCATCAGTGCACTTAGACCCTGATGTCTTTCACCCTTCTCCTCCCAAGGACTCACCTATTGGCAACACCTCCCCCATAGATGACCAGCCCTCACTTAATACACTATTGCGCAAGGCAGCAGCGCATTTTGAAATAGACACAGGGGAGACTCTTCCGGACATAGACTTTGTAGAAAAAGTTATTAAAGAAAAAGCCCCGGTCAGTCAGTCCATTCCGCTCCTGGCTTCTATAAAGAGAAGAATAACTCCTTCCCTTTCCAATCCGGCCTTAGTCAGAGGGGTCAACCCTCGTATAGAAAAGCTCTTCAGCCCTTCGTCTTCTGACCCTTTGTACATCAGGGGACATTCTATTCCGGACTCTCTGGTAGTTACTAACGCAAGGAAGAGAGCGGGAGTACCACTATCTACTAGTGAGGCACCACCTGACAAAGAGGGCAAGAAGCTCTATGCACTTGGGAAGAGAATCACAACCTCTGCCGCCTTCTCAACTAGGATTGCGAATAACAATTCCCTATTAGCTAGCTACGCAGATGCACACTGGAGCAAGCTGCGCAGCGAAGCAGAGGACGCACCAGAACCTCTGCGTTCACGCCTGTTGGCTACTATATCAGAGGGAACTCTTGTAAACCAGGGCATCGTAAAGAACTCCCTGGATGCCGCAGAGACAGCTGGACGTTCCCTGGTTCAGGGAATACTTCTCAAACGCCATGTCTGGCTGCGCAATTCGGGATTTAAGCCAGAAACCCAGGCTTCCCTAATAAATAAGCCTATAGAGCAAACACATCTGTTTGGGAAAGCAGTTGATGAGGCCCTAGAACATGCGAAGAAGGAGTTTGATACCATCAAAACTCTTGACCAAATTTCTAGGCCACCTAACAGACGCAGCTATGGCAATAGACGCTCCTTTCGTGGCCAACGCCAGCAGCAAAGCCAACAACAATTTTACTCTGCTACCAACTGGCCCTCTAACCAAAGCACCCAGTTCAGTCAAAGAGGCCAACGTCGTGGCAAAGGAAGAGGGCGCGGCTCCAGTCCAAAAGGCCCCACGCCCAATACCAACAAATGACCCAAAGATTCGGGTCCCCTCCCATGCATCACCGGTCGGGGGCCGGCTAACATCGTTCCTTTCAGCATGGGAGGGAATAACGTCAGACCGCTGGGTATTATCCACCATAGCCCACGGATACTGCATCGAATTCAACGGTTCCCCAAAATACAGACCCCCACGGAACCGGCGCATGACACCGGAACACCTCGCTATTCTTCTTCAAGAAGTAGAACTACTACTGAAAAAAGAAGCTATAGAGGCTGTCCCCCTATCGCAGGTAACAGAAGGTATTTATTCAGTGTACTTCCTTGTACCCAAAAAGGATTTAACCATGCGCCCTGTATTAGATCTGCGTCCAGCGGACAATTTTGTCAAACCCCAAAAGTTTCGTATGGTAACCTTGCAGGATGTAATCCTACTGTTATCACAGGGGGATTACATGACAACACTAGACATGAAAGATGCATACTTTCATATTTTAATGTTGCCAGCGCACAGAAAATACCTCAGGTTCAAGATAGGGAACAAACACTACCAGTTCAGAGTACTACCCTTCGGGATAGCATCTGCACCAAGGGTATTTACGAAAGTACTGGCAGTGGCAGCAGCCCACCTGCGCAGATTATCCATCCAGCTTTACCCGTACCTCGACGACTGGCTCATAACAGGGGATTCTTACGAAACATGCTTCTCCAATACCCAAAAGACCGTAGACCTTTTGTCCAGACTGGGCTTCTCCATCAACGAAAAGAAGTCCAGCTTAGACCCCAGCCAAATCAAACAATTCCTAGGGGCTCTAATTCGAACAAAGGACGGCCTCGTCTTCCCCTCCAACGAGAGGGTCCAAAACATGCTGTTTCAGATCCCCCATTATGTGGCAGGTCGAGAGGTGACGGTACGCAAAGCAATGCGTTTGCTAGGGATGATGGCGTCATGTATTTATTTGGTACCTCACGCGCGCCTGCGCATGCGCCCAATGCAAGAGTGGCTCTACAGCCAGTGGTGTCAGGCCAGCGGACAATGGGACGACCTAGTGGTGGTCTCGCAGGCCTGGGTTCTCTCGCTACGGTGGTGGACAAAGGAAAACCTGTTATTAGGGAAAACTTTTGCCACACCCGCAGTGGAAGCCACTCTAACCACAGACGCATCCCTTACAGGATGGGGGGCTCACCTATCCCATCAGACTGCTCACGGAGTTTGGACTCCGAGCTTAGCTTCCAAACATATAAACCTGCTGGAACTATTAGCAGTGTTCAAAGCACTGAAAGCCTTTCAGGAACACTTACAAGGAAAGACAGTGATGGTCCTCACAGACAGCACCACAGCCATGTACTATCTCAACAAGCAAGCGGGCACTCACTCTCCAGGACTGTCCAAGCTGTCCCAGGATATATGGAAGTGGGCTCTCAAACACAACATGTTCCTACTATCACAACATGTACCAGGGGAACTCAATCTGCTAGCAGACAAACTCAGCAGAGACTTCCCCCTACCCAAAGAGTACGAATGGCAATTGCAAGAAGATATCGTCTAAAACGTCTTCACGCAATGGGGTTTCCCGGAAATAGACCTGTTCGCAACCCTGGAGAACTCACAATGCCAAAGTTACGCCTCCAGGTACCCCCAGAACCAGTCCAAGGGGAACGGTCTGTTGATTCAATGGTCAGGGAAATTTGTTTACGCCTTTCCCCCGACTCCCCTCCTCAACAAGGTGGTGCACAAGATGCACCAAGAGCAGGTGACCATGATACTAGTGGCCCCAATGTGGGCCCGGCAGCCATGGTTCGCTCACTTGATGGAGATGTCCCTATCTCCCCCAATCAAACTTCCTTGCCCGTACAACATGCTGTCACAAGACAAGGGCAGGACACTGCATCCATGCCCTCAGACCATGAACTTAGCAGCCTGGCTCCTGAGATCATAGAATTTGGACATTTACATCTCCCTCAGAGATGTATGGACATCCTCAGGGAAGCCAGAAATCTAATACTCGCCACTGCTATTCTAGCAAGTGGAAAAGATTTGTCATCTGGTGTGGAAGTAAGAACATCAACCCGGTTGACTGCTCTGCCACTAACATTATTCTGTACTTGACCCATTTACTGGATTCAGGTCTAGTGTTTAATTCCATTAAAGTCCACCTAGCGGCACTTTCTGCATGCACCACTTCCCAACTTAAAGTGTCGTGGTGGAAGATACCAGTTATAAAGGCCTTCATGGAAGGGGTAAAAAGAATACACCCCCCAATAGCTAGCCCAGCTCCCGGATGGGACTTAAACGTGGTACTTTCTAGACTCATAGGCACTCCTTTCGAACCCATGCACAAGGCAACTCTTAAATACCTCACTCTTAAGACTGCTTTCCTAATAGCTATCACCTCCATTAGGAGAGTAAGTGAACTACAGGCTCTTTCTGTATTAGACCCCTTCGTATCAGTTCACAAGGATAAGGTGGTTCTTCGCACACACCCAAGGTTTGCACCAAAATTCATCTCTAAATTTCATGTAAACCAATCTATAGAACTACCAACTTTCTTTCAAAACCCTTCCAACTTGGGAGAAAAAAGTCTGCATACACTAGATGTACGCAGAGCTGTCATGTTCTACATGGAAAGAACCAGATCACTGAGAAAGACTAACCAGTTCTTTGTCTCGGTGGCAGCAGGAAGAGAAGGAGATGCAGTCTCTAAGTCCACTATATCTAGATGGATTGTACAATGCATCACTCTCTGTTGCACTCTTGCTAAGAGAGAACTACCCTTCAAGCCAAGAGCACATTCCACTCGAGGCACTGGGGCATCCATAGCATTCATTGCAAATGTTCCCCTTGAGTCCATCTGCAAAGCGGCTACCTGGAGTTCTGTGCACACCTTTACAAAACACTACTGTCTAGATGCACACTCAAGATCTGACTCCCAGGTGGGACAGGCAGTATTAAAACATCTTTTCTCTACTGTTCCTTCTCATAACCCACCGCCAACTCCGGGTACTGCTCGCTAGTCTATGCACAGCATGTGATTCTAAGCAGATTAACAAACATCAGAAGACAATGCATTACTTACCGTAAAAGCATTTCTGATGGTTGTATCTGCTTAGATTCACAACCGCCCACCCTTCCTCCCCGCTCGGATGGAAGGAACATAGACTTCCTTTTATATCTCTCTCTTCTGTACTCACTCATGTCTAGAAGGCTCCCTCAGGGCAGAAAAATACAAACAGAGGGACCTCGACGCGTGAGGGATTGTGGGTACAACGCACGTCACTATAGGGATAGTGTTACAGACACGCCTTGTCGACGTCCCCTTTTCGACTACGAAAAACAAAATGCAATACTCCGCAGTGACCACTGGATGTCGGACCTATGCACAGCATGTGAATCTAAGCAGATACAACCATCAGAAATGCTTTTACGGTAAGTAATGCATTGTCATATATATATATATATATATATATATATATATATATATATATATATATATATATATATATGGGAGCAAGAGTTGGAGATTGCAATAGATCTGCGAAAGGCTACATAAGATTGCCCCCTTGACCTCACCGACATGCTGGAGAGTTTGCTCACATCTCCCATGTGGTGGACATACCCCAACGCTAAAACGGACTGGGAGGAAAGAGTTGGGAAGATTAAGGATATCACAGGACGTGAGCTCCCGATATCTCCATTAGTCTTAATGCTAAGGAATGTAGATAAGGGAGTACCATATCACATGTCGGGGGCAATGGCCACATTAATCATTCACCTGCTGAAAGCAGCTAGACGACTATTGGCACAGTTCTGGAAGGACCGTGGGGGCGGGGGGGCGGTCATAGCACAATGGTGGGTAAAAATCTGGGAGGTGGTAGCTATGGAAAAGATTACGGCCCTCCTGCACAATGGTTTCCCGCATTATCGCACTCCATTCATCGAGTATGGAAGATATATGGCAAACCTGTATTATGGGCTGCTCCTGAAACAATTTACTCTGGATAAAGGAACTACAAGGAATTGTAAGTCCGGGCAGTGAGACAGCGACACCTGGAATCCACCCACTCAAGAGACCTTTGTTTGCATTAGGAGAACGGCAGCGGCTGGAACTCATCCACTCTGAGACCTATATATATCTTCATGACATAGAGATGTTTATATTTTTTCCTCGTTTCCTGAGGTGGTGTTACCGACTATGTTCAAGCTACTTAAATGTTAATGTTAATGTATTGAATGTTCGCTTCTGTTAAGCTGACTCCCCACTGGTCCCGGGAGGATTGTCTTTGTTCTGTAGGCATTGAATAAGAAAGTAAACAGGAAATTAAGATGCAGTGGATTGACTGAGTCATTTGGGAAGATGCAATGCATGTAATATGGAGGGTTTAAGGGATATTTTGACTGTAATCTATAAATGGTAATTTTGGATCCAAGGCTTCTAAATGTGTTCCTTTGCAAAGGCAAATTCAAGATGGGAACACTTGCCCAGATCCTTCAAGCACTCTATCTGCATGTCACCTTGGATCTTTAGGGGGCTTATTTTCACATACCCATCCATCTGAAGCACAGTAAATACCTGAAGTTACAAACACCATTCTTCTTCCTCATCAAAGAAGAGCGGCCACCACTCCAGGGATTCTCCTGAGGATCAAGCACCACAGGTCGCTTTCCCCACCCAATCCTCAACACCTGAGGAGTTGAAGGCATTCAGGCTTAAGATGCTTGACAACCATGCCAACGCGCTGACGGCTTCAGCCTCAGTGCCTGCTCCAACCCCGATGGCTCATGCCCAATACCAATGACTTCGGCCTCGGCTCTGCCAGCGCCAAATGAGTCCACGAACTGTCAGGGAGACACATATATTGTGCAGATGTGCGCCTCTTTGTCCAGCAGCGCGTACAATGTAAAACATCCCATCTCGTGCCAGCAACTTTGTCTTCAGGCATCGGTTCTCCAGCCTCTATGCTTCCCTCCACGCAACGGCTGATGCCAACAGGTATTGGTGACGCCGGAGCATTTTTATAGTATGCCTCGAACCCTAAGGGTACATTCATGTCTCACCTAGAATATGGAACCCTTCCAGCCTAGGGAAGTTAGGGACTTCCCAAAGGAGTTCTATGGTGATCAAGGGAATGGATGGATCTTCTGGTCAACTCACTGGATGCAAGTGGTCTGGACACCTCACAGAAGTGGGCATGCTCCTGGCTTCTACCCCGGGCAAACCTCAGGCAGCTTTTCTGTGCCTTATTGCTAATGTGATAGATACCTTATGGTTGTCAGCACCCTCCCATCCCAAGGTACAATATGCGATGACACACATTCTGGATAAGAGCCCAAAGAAGGAAACCCTATTGCCTTTCAACCAGGAAGTAGAGGCACTGGTCCTGGAGCTAGAATCTAAACTTGCCTCAGTCATGACTGTTGACTGTGACATTGCAAAAAAGAAATGAACAGCACCCTCAAACCTGAGCTTCCTGTCCACTCATGCATCACCGGAGAGCTTGGTTGTGCAGCCAGAGACAGCAAATTTGAAAACCACCTCCTTTCCTTCTTTGCCTCCCGAAAGGGAGAGTGAACGACTGAATGCCTGAGGCAGGAATGTTTTTGGCTCTTCGTGCATGGGCCTGCAATGCCTTCTGTACATTGGCAACATTTTCTTTCACACTTTGTTCTGTCATATCAGAGGCAGCTGAACGCATCCATGAGGGTGACATAAGAGACTGATTTGAGGCTCTAGTCAATGATGCCATGGAGACCTCTGGCCAGATCCTCCAATTGGGCCTTGATGACTGTGCAGCCAGAACAATGGCTACCAGCATGGTCTTGAGGAGATGCTTATGGCTGAGGACATCGTTTTTGCCCCTGATGTCCAGGACAACCATCTGATCTTGCCATTTGATGGCAATAACCTGTTTCGTACAAAGGCTGGTGATTTCCTACAAAACCTCTAGGCCTCAAAGGTGACTGCAAAGCCTCTGGGGCTGGCTGTTAAATAGCAGAAACTGCAAACCCCACGTGCAGGTGATTTCACCCTTTCATTCCTACCCCCACAGGGGGAGGGCATCAAGCCCCCTCTGGAAAGCAGGTGCAATGCTGCCTCAACAGGAGTTGGGGTAGAGTTGTCCCTACCCTCTACCATGCCCTCCTCTGTCCCAGGTGTGAAGCCTCTTAGTCAGAGTTCCACAAGCCGTCCTCTGTGGGGGACAGATTATCCCAATTGAGTGAGTAATGGAGGATTACCACTCCCGATGTCTGGGCCTTAAATGTCATTGACTAGGGATACTGTCTTTCTTTTGCTCTTCATCCTCCGCACCACACGCCAGACAACCAGTTATTGCCTCTGTATCCTCTACTGTTGGTCTGTCAGCATGTTGCAAAGGAGACCATGGCGGTACCAGGCTCGGAATGATTCAAGTGCTGGTATTCTACTTATTTACTGGTGATAAAAAGGGACATGGCCATACATCCCTTTCTATATCTGTGGCTTTTAAAGCTGTACTTTTGCAAAGGCCAATTACAAAATAGTCACCCTAGCTCAGCTCCTTCAGGCCCTAGATCTGCAGGATTGGCTGGTCTCCAGGATGCATACTTCCATGTGACCATCAACAAGAAACGCAGGAATTGCCTGAGATTCACGGTGGGAAATTGCCATTACCAATTCAAGGTGGTTCTGCCATTCTACCTTTCTTCGGCACACATGGTCTTCACAAAGCTGTTAGCAGTGGTAGCGGCTTGCCTCCATTCATGGGTTTCCCTATCTGGACGACTGGCTTGTCCGAGTCGGTTCGCAGACCAGGCATCAGTTCAGTTATACCGGATGTGTAGACTATTGCACAGCTTGGGCTTCTCCCAGAACTTCAGAAAGTCTTGGATTTTGCCATCCCAGTCCTTCCGATTCATCAGTCAGTCTTAGACACTCGCCTGGGCTGGGCCTTCCCACTTGAGGACAGGGGGGCAAAAATATCCAAGATGGTTCTGGTCTTCCTATCACAGGAAAAGGTTCCTGCCTCGTTTCAGTGCCTTCTTAGTTGCCAGTGGTCTCTGTTTCACGGACGGCAATGAGATCCTCAGGTTTTGGAAAAGGTGTCCAGAGACCTGGTATGGTGGTCCTTGAGAAATGGCATACTGTGTGTGGGCAGGACAGGGGGGGTTTGTCCGACAACTCTGGCCCCAACTGTCTTTATTTATTGCATTTGATTATACGCCCAAACCCGAGGGTATAACGGCGTAGGTTACACGGTTACAATACAACTTACTGGTTACAGGGGGAAACAAGTTCAGGTGAGAATACAGTCAATGACACAGATAAGGGAAATCATTGAAAAAGGGAGCCTAAAGGCTTACAATGGTTACAAGTTAGGGTGGTGTAAGCCGGGGCTAGAACAATACAATTGGGAGGTAAGCAGGTTAGAATTTATTGAATAGCCATGTTTTTAGCATTTTCTTGAAATGGGTATGAGAGGGCTCTTTACTTATGGTCAGTGGGAGTGAGTTCCAGATTCTGGAACTCAAGTCTTTATTCACAGATTTGTATCTGAAGGGCTAGGGCGCTCACCTCCAAGACCTTATGGTGGATGACCTGTGGTCCCAGTCGGAGTAACCGGAGCACATCAGTTTGCTGGAGCCGAGGGCGATCATGCTGGCCTTGGTCGCCTTCCTCCACTCTGTACGAGTCAAGATTGTGTTGGCCTGATGGACAAACACGGTAGCCTTGCACTACCTCCACAAACGAGGTGCTGTGGGCTCCTTGCCTCTGTACACAGAATCAATGCTTCTGTGGTTCTGGGCTGTGGAAGATGGCATGTCTCTCATGGTAGCTCATCTGGCCCACAAGGAGAATTTGCTGGTGGGTGCTGTAAACAGACAGGAACTGCAAGTGGTTATGCTTCCGGAAATTTTGTTGCAGGGAACTCTGGGAGGAAACCTTGATGGTTGAGTGGGACAACGACCTGCTCTGAGTTCTCACCGATCCTTGTCACGCCACTGTTTCTCAGGATGCTGCACCTGATTGGGTGTACATTGATCCTGATTGCTCCGGACTGGGCCAGAGAATGTGGTACATGGAATTTATAGACATGACCATCTGCCCTCCCTGTAGCTTTCTGCAGAGCACGGACCTCCTCTCTCAATCGGAGGAACAAATCCTATATCCGAACATAAACAGCCTAATCCTTTGTGCATGCGAGGTTGTGGTACACGGAATGTGATTTTTCAGAGAATGTCTTTAATGTGTTCCTCTCTACTAGTAGACCCGCTACTAAATCCATGTATGCCTGCAGGTGGGGTAGGTTTTTGATCTTGTGCCAGAGAGGTATCTGGACCTTTTTACCTGCTCCACATTCTCAGTTTTGGATTTTCTGCTCTCTCTGGCCTCAGTGGGCCTGCAGATTGTGTGAAGGGGAATCGTGCTGCCATATTAGTTTCCAAGAGGACCCCGGAGCAGGGCTAGTTTTTCACGATCCCCACTTTCATGCAATGTTTGTGCGGATTGTGTAATCAGTTTCTCCCATGCCAGTTTGGTCTGGCATGGGACTTGCATTCATGGTTAGCGTTATTCATGGGTACTTTGTTTGAGCCCCTCCATTCTTGTTTATTAAGATTGATCATCTATTAGATTTTCCTAGTCGCCATCAGTTCTGCTAGTCTGGTGAGTGAGCTCCACCATGTGTTGTCACTTAAACCTCCCTAATTGGTTTTCTCCATGGAGAAGGGGACGTTGAGAGTGAAACCATCCGTTCTTCCTAAGGTGGTCCCTGATTTGCATCTCTCAAATGTTCTTTGTCTTTTTTTCCCTCCACCCCACGCTTGCAATGCAGAGGAACGATTCCATCGTCTGGACCAGGTGCAGGCACTCAGCTATGATGTCTCTCTGATGAGAGAGGCCAGGAAAGATGACCAGCTTTTCGTTGGTTATGCAGGTGCCTGTGCTGGCAGGTCTGTGACCAACCAGACCCTGTCAAGGTGGATCATCGTATGCAACACGGAATGCTATGATCTGGCTGGTAAGGATGTTCTTTAGGGGCTCTGCGCACATTCCACCAGAGGGTAAGCTGTCACCTCAACTCTGCAACGTGGAGTCCCTATTCTGAACATATCAAGTTGCTACGTGGGCTTCATTCACACATTTGCTAAATATTACTTCTTGTGTTCCCATACTGCTCAGGATGCTCGATTTAGCAGGGCTGTCCTTCAGAAATTCTTGCTTTACAGCAGTGTACTTGCTCTACTCCCACCTTCAGATCTATGAGGAATCCATGAGAGGAAGGAATCCATTAGAAGACAAAATGACTTCCCTCTCGGTAATGTTCTTTCTAATGGATGTTCCTCAGATTCCTTATTTCCCTCCCAGCCTACCCTGCTTCGTGGATAGCTAGCACGCCTTGGTTCTGTGGTCCTTCTGCATCGCAGCACTAGGGCAAAAGGGCGGAACTTAGGTCATGAGGCTCAGCGCCACAATTATATGGCGCTCAGAGGCATAGGACAGTGGTCATGCAGGTCTGCACTGCGCCCCCTAGTGGGGGAAAGGTTTCTGAAGAGAAATTGGTGCTGGAAGATGGCTATCAAAGATGAGGATTCTATTAGAGGAACATACATCAGAAAGAAAATTACTCGGAGGTAAGTAATTTCTTCTTCTGAACCTTGCTCCCTAACAGAGAGCAAAAAGTTAAACACCATGGGTCACAAGGTTCATTTGTCAGGCAGTCTGGCACGGCTGGCTGTAAATGTGGCCTCTGCCTTAGTTTAGCAATCTATCACTTTTTGGTGCGTCTTCTCTGAAACAGCTGAGAATGTAAAATAGGAAAAATAAGAGACCTAGACTTAAAGAACCTTCTGTACCCTGCACACTACTGTACTGGATACACAATCATTCATAAATAATATGTTAAGTAGGTGTTACAGGAAACCGAAATGTCAAAAACATCAAAGTATTTCAATTAAAACAAAGTACTATCTGAGGTCGGATTTAGAGCTCTACACGTTTCGGGCTTCCACCCTTCATCAGGAGCAAGTTAAATAAATCATGATTCCAGAATCTTATAATCATCTTCTACAAAATAAAGGAGATATAAAGGAAATTGTATATGACTATTTAGTCTCTCATATATGCTTAATTACACAGTCAGTACAAAGTTGGCTCTGTTGGGATAATATTCTTCCATAGTAAAGAGTTGTCATTCACCTGGATTATATTGAATTAAAGGCCCAGATTTCTAATGGACTCCTTGTGACTGTCCAGTATATTGACCACTCATGAGTGGTGTAAAGCTTAATTTTCACACTAAAGAAAATAGAGAGGGAAACTAAAATCAGTACAGGGACCTAAAATGTATCAAACAGAAGTCAAGTTCTGTGAATGTATATCAATATGGAGGTACAGGGCACATGCCTTACTTCCTATTCCACAGGGGTCACAAGTGGTATACAGCTGAGAATGTACACATACTCCAGATGAAAGAGGCCCAACAAGGCTGAAACATGTGTATGGGGTTGCTGTTGGTAGTTTTGTTCAAAGGAGGTTTGCCTGTCATTTCGGTGCTGGACTGCTCTTGTGGGCGGGACAAAGACTGATATGCAAATGGTTATTCGGTTATTCCAAAAGCGATGGCTCCGGACTCTCAAAGTGGGGAAAAAAACACAGAACAGGTTATCATGCCATGTTCTTTCTAGAGAGGGGCGCCTGCTGCCTTTTTTGTATTTGTGCTTTCTATCCTAGTCTCCAGGGGCCAGACATTTTGGTTCACTTGCTCCTTTTCCTATCAGGCACCTTCAAGCAAGCAAACCCAGCCGTGCGTTCCTTGCCACAGAAGGGGCACCACCTCAAGTCCATAAACACTTTAATTTTGACTTTCTCCACTCGTCTCCAGTGGGGGGGAGGCTGTCCTTCTACTTGGACTAACAGTGATCTTTGACACCAGAGCCTTTGACACCAGAGCCATGCAGGTTGTATCAAAGGATTAGTGCCCCCTTTTCTCCACCTCCCATCTCTCCACCTCCCTTCTCTCCATCCTGCCTTCCCGCTCTTCCCCTCCTCAAGCTTCCCTTCTGTTTGAGGAAATGTATTAACTCCTGGCAAAAGCCACACTAGTTTGAACCCCCGTTGGGGACGGCGGTTGGTGCTGTCTTTATTATCTAATGCAAAAGGAGGACTGTGTCCTGCATCCCTTCCTGGATTTGAGGTTTCTGAATTTGTAACTACAGCAACAAATTCAAAACAGTCCCCTTGGCTTAGATCTCCAAGGCCTTGAACTCGGGCCTTGGTTGGTATCACTGGACCTCATCACGCCTTCTCCCTTGTGTCGATCCATCCAAAGCACAAGTGCTTGAGGTTCTTAGTTGGAAACACTCATTACCAGTTTCAGCCTTTCCTCCGCCCCAAGGGTCATCACCAAGCTATTGGCCAGGATTTCCCCTCATTTCTTTAGAGACCAGATTCACGTGTTCCCATACCTGGATGACTGGCTCTTTCAGTGATGCTCCTCAGAAGTGGTGTCAGCCCACCTGTACCATACTTAACAGCTACTGCACAGCCTTTGCCTTTTCCTCAACGTAGGCATCCCATGTCGCTCTAGTTCAGTTCATCACAGCGATTCTGGACATGTGATCAAGAAGGACCTTTCCTCCTGAATACTGTTTGGTGGACATCCTATTTATAGTATCAAGAAAAATTGGTAAATACCCCCTTTTTTTTGTTGACGGGGGGGCCTGACCCTTGGATCAATTGAGCAATACAGGGAGATGAGTCAAGGCTACCACTCACTTTAACACACAGGTAGTACAAGTGGCCCACAGGGGGCTTGGGTATATTTCCCTCAGCCATTCATGATCAAACTGACAAGTAAGAGTACTGTTCAAAGTTTATTCTAAATTAATCTGTCAGATGAAATGTGCTGTCACTGTCTGCAGCACATATAATCACCTCTAGTTAGTACACTCACTCTTTTAGGGTCAAAATTGTTACATGTTCTTGTGTTGTGAATGACAATTTCAGTTATATGTTTGGTAATTGTCTGATATTGCTTTTAATGTGGATACATTATTAATTTAGAATAAACTTTGTTTTAATAGTACTCCAACGTGTTAGTTTAATCACGAATGGCTGAGGGAATTATACCCTACCCTAGCCCCCTGTGGGCCACTAGCACTGCCTGTGTGTTTAAGAGAGGGATAGCCTTGACTCATTTCCCTTTCTTACTCAATTCATCCTATAGATAGTGCAAGTCTTTGAATCCCAGAGACTGGACCCAGACACCGCTTTGATAGTGCAAGCCACCGCTTTTCTTACTCGTACGTCCCGTCCCCTTTCCTCCAGACTTGTGGGCATCCCTCAACATGAGGATGGTACCGGAAACTTTGGCAGCAAAAGATTGAGCTTCCCCTTTCAATTTAGTATAGCGTACATGGTGTAGCCTCGGCATGGGAATACCCTACCTCTGACGCCTCACCTCAGTCCCTTTTTCCGCACGGACGGTGTAGTTCCTGGCAGCCAGCGCAGAGATTTCTTTTAGCCTTCCTCTTGCTCCCCCTTTTGTTTTTTCATTCTTATTTCCCTTCAGTGCCTTGCCTTCTCCGGCGCATATTGGCTGCAGGAGGATTCACGAGATACGCATCATGCAAACGCTCCTTCCTGGCCTCGGACCCCACTGCACTATGTCTTGAGTGTTTGGGGTCCGACCACCCCTGGGAGAGCATGAATCCACAGCGCAGTGCCTCCTTCCCCGGGGATTCCAGGGATCAGGGTTCCTCGGATTCAGGTTTTGGCAGGCCTGAGGTCTCTAAGACTGCTGCCTCCGAAGCCGAGGGGCCCTGGGAATCTTTTTGGCGCTCCGGGGACATACCTGAGGCCGCCCAGGCTACAGGCTACCAAGCTGAGGGGCCCTACCTGGTTGTCCTCAGAAGCGCAATCAAGTTCATCCTCTTCTTCGACTCCAGGGTATAAGGGATCATCGAATGCCATCTCCAACAGTTTGTCCTCGGCACAGGTGCCGAGGGCTTCCAGCCTACCGTAGCTCCCTCCAAGGTTGTGAGTCGGGGCTTTATGACTACAGGCCGGCCAAGGGCTCAGTGCCTACCAGAGTGAGCTGAGGTTGACACCTCTGCTCCGGGTGCAAGACCCAAGCTATATCCTCTCGTGTTTGAAGCCTCTTGTGGCTTAGGGCCTCCGCGCCCTCCCACCTAGGGTGTGGTGCAAGCCTTCAAAATGGCAGAGAGTCACGTGGCAGACCCTTCAAGGCCTGGCGGCCTTCTTGGATCAAGCTCAGGGCCTGACTGTGCTTTTGCCCATCAAATGGGCTTTGCAAGATGATCCCATGTCCCTTCCCTGTGAAAGTGGCAGCGCATTGTACGGTACAAGCATCCGGTCTCAGGGATACATCTACCCATCACAGCCTTATGGCTACACGCCCCAGATGCCTCAGTGCTTTGACAAGGAGCGAAGGCTCAGCACGTCTGAGGCCTGGGCCTCTACGGACCCGGCAGCTAGCGAGGACCGCTTCTTGAAGCGATTCCTCTTCCTCATGCGTTCCCCTCAGATAATGAAGGTGGTGTCAGACCCCCGGGTCTGCAATTCCCAAGCTTCCGACCTTCCCTCCTCCTCCTCCTCACCTGACAACATAGAGACAGAGGTTGCCTCCAAGTGTGGTCTTCTAGAGAAATAATCCTTCTTTCTTCTTTCCTTCTTTTTTTTGTGGAAAGTGTCTCGCTCTCGGAGGGAAGCCACAGTGATAGGATGAACCACAGCATAACCGGTGACCCCTTCCCCGAGAGGGACTGTTTGGGGAAAAAGTCGTAAGGCACAAAAAAAAAAACAAGATGGAACTCCAATATAGCGAGGACCGAGTCACTGAAGTAGAATGGAAGATGGGCTCTGCAGGCTCAGAGTAACCACCAGTAAGGAGAAGAATGGGTCTTCAAGGAGTAGCAGCAACAACTGGGCAGTACCTCCGAAAGGTAAGCAGAAAGTGAATGGCCCCCAATGAGTAGCAGAAACTACAGGGAGAGAGAGTTGCCGAAGCAAAGAGACGAGGCTCCAAGGAGAACACGAGACAGAAATAGCAAGAAGGGGAGCTCAAAGGTAAGTGAAAGCAGAAGAGAGAGAGAGTGAAAGAGAAAGAGAGCGAAGCGGTCACGGAACGCTAATTAAGCGGACCGCGAAGAGCGACCGAAAGCCGACAGCAGGGAACAGAGAGATGAACGCTGCCAGAAAAGAAACAGACCCGGTATGGGCCGGAAAATAGAGAAAAATGAGCGCAGCAAAACCAAAGATGCGACAGCCAGGAACAGAGGAGCTGGAACAGGAGCGGTTGCAACGCGTAGCACGCAGGGAGGGCGTCGCTGATGAGCCTCCCTGGAACGCTACAGTTGACAACTAGACCACTGATGTCTGAAGCGGAAAAATGTGGTGGTACTGTTAATGGCCGCCGCGTAACCTGAAGCAGGGCAACAGGCGCCGCGGAGCTCGGCGCCTGACAGTATTCCCCCCCCCCCTGCTCCGCGAGCCTCCGGGCTTACCCGAATGAGCCCGATGGAATTTTCTGAGTAGAATGGGGGCCCTTATGTGCGAAAAAGGTTCCCACGAATCCTCTGCCCGAGAATACCCATTCCAGTGTACCAAGTATTCGAGACGTCCCCTTTTGTATCGGGAGTCTCTGATCTGTGACACTTCGTATTCCGGCTCGGTGTCAGACGGAGTTGGAGCCCCCAATGTAGTAGCACGAAGAGGCGGGTTGGGCATTGCTTCCCTAAGTAAGGAAGAATGGAACACAGGATTTACTCGTCGTAAACTGGGAGTCAGTTTGAGGCGGAATGCCACAGGATTGATTTTCGCTATGATGGGATATGGGCCTATAAAGCGCAGTGACAGCTTGGACAGGTGAGTCCAGCGTGGTAAAAACTTTCGGGAGAGCCATACCCTGGTGCCCATCTTCCCCTCAGGCACATTCATGCAGTGACGGTCAGCTTCAACCTTATACGACCGTAGACTGTCCTCTAGGCTGGCCTTTGCCGTTTTATGAGCTTCCTGGATCCGGAATAGCGAGTCCTCCACTGCAGGTAGGTTCAATCGTACTGATGTACCCGGCAAAATGGTATGTGGCTGGAGTCCATAAGTACAGAAGAATGGAGTAAGACCTGTAGCAGAATGACAGGAGTTATTATAAGCGGATTCCGCAGTGGGGAGAAGAGATACACAGTTATCCTGCTCTCAGTTGACGTAGCTGCGGAGATACTGCTCCAGGGTACCATTAAGTCTTTCCGTCTGCCCATTAGTCCGAGGGTGGAAACCAGAGGATAGTGCCCGCTCAATGCCTAAATTGGGACATAGGGCGGACCAAAATTTTGATACATACTGACTGCCTCTGTCTGAAATGATCTTATCCGGGAGACCATGTAGACGGAAAACATCTTTAACAAACACCTCAGCCATTTCTGTGGCGGTTAGAACTCCTGGGAGAGGAGAGAAATGAGACAGTTTACTCAGGGTATCAATTGTGACCATGTTACAAGTACGGTTCTGAGGGTTGGGAAGCTCTACGATGAAGTCAGTGGAGATATGACTCCATGGGCGTGCTGGCACTGAACTCTGCTCTAGCAGACCTAAAGGCTTGGTGGTGCTGTGTTTACTTTGATTACACACCCTACAAGAGTGGATGTAACGGATATCATCAGCTTGCATCCTCGGCCAGTAGAATGCTCTTCTTATGAGATCCAAGGTACCAGCTTGACCGCGATGGCCAGCTGTTTTATGGTCATGACACCAAAACAAAACCTGACGGCCTAGGGAGTCCGTGGGTATGTACAACTGGTGCCCTTGAAACAAAAGGCCCTCTCGCAGTGACCCTTCTCCTTGGATCAGAGGGTTTCATATTTACAATGGCCTCTTAAACTAGGAATGTAGAGATTTGACCCACCAATCTGTTTCTGGGAAAAAACTTTTCAAGAAGAGGATTGCAAGGACCAGGACTGTCGCTCTTGCATGACGGGGTGTCTGCTAGGGTGTTCTGACTTCCAGGAATGAAAGTGATCCGGAAATCGTATTGGACAAATAAGTAAGCCCAACGGGCTTGTCGCGAATTTACACAATCCATGTTTTGAAGTACCTGTAAGTTTTTGTGATCTGTCCGAATAGTGAAAGGGTGCAAACTCCCTTGCAGAAGGTGTCTCCACTCTTCACAAGCTAACTTCATAGCCAGAACTTCTCTTTCAATTACAGAATAATTTCGTTGACTCTCTGTGAGTGTCCGTGATAAGTAGGCTATGGGATGTTCCTCTAGGTCTTGCTCTTGTAACAGGACAGCACCTACAGCAGCTGCGGAGGCGTCAGTCTCCAAGACAAAGGGTTTCCTTTGATCTGGATGACGCAAAATAGGAGCACTACAGAACAGGCCCTTAAGGTGAGTAAAACTACCTTCTGCCTGAGAGTCCCATGCGAAAGGAGCCGAAGACTTCTTTAGTAGTCTGGTTATGGGCAAGACCACCTCCAAAAACTTGGCTATGAAGCGTCGGTAGAAATTCGCTACTCCTAAAAACCTCTGCACTTCCTTTGTCAAGGTGGGTGTGGGCCAGTTGAGGATGGCCTCTATCATCTTCTTGTCCATTTGAATGCCCTGTGCTGACAGAATATATCCCAGATAAGGGACCCTGTTGACCCGAATAGACACTTTTCTCTTTTGGCGAGCAGCCGATTTGCCTACAAACGGTGTAAGACTTCCGTAAGATGAGTCTTGTGCTCCTGTGCATCTCGAGAGAATACTATGTCATCCAGATGTATGATTACTGTTATGTACATCAAATCTGAAAATACTCTGTCCATAAACCGTTGAAATATGGCTGGGGCATTGACTAATCCAAATGGCATGACATGATATTCAAATAAACCAAATGGGGTGCGAAACGCTGTCTTCCATTCATCACCGGACCGGATCCTCAATAAGTGGTAGGCATTGCGGAGGTCTAGCTTCGTGAAAATCTTTGCTCCCTGGACTGCTTCTAAAATATCTGTGATGAGAGCCATGGGATAACGATCCCAATAGTTACCTTGTTCAGGCCCCTGTAATCTATGCAGGGTCCGAGATCCTGGGAATCCCTCTTTGGAATTAAAGAGTGGGGCCCCAGCTGGGGATTTGGAAGGTCGTATGAGACCATTCTGTAGGTTGTCGTCCAGGTATGAGCAAAGAGCCTTCTTTTCCACCTGGGATAATGGAAACATTTGGCCAAATGGAACTAATGCGTTTGGGATCAGATCGATGGAACAGTCTTCGGGTCGATGTGGTGGTAATTCCAACAGTGTCTTATCCGCAAAGACTGCCTCAAACCCAGCGACCTCAAAAGGAATAGAACGGACCCCAATCGCATCAGCCGATGTTGGAGAGTGGGTCTTTGCCTCCAGGTAAAGTAGATTACAAAGGCAGTTCTTGTGACAGTATAGAGACTCAAAACTCAGACTGTTAGTAGACCAGTCAATAATCGGGTTATGTCTTCGCAGCCAGGTGATGACCCGAATCATGGGAAAATTAGCTGCTTTGATAATGTCAAATTGGATCTCTTCAGAGTGCTTATGTATTAACAGTCGGAGATGTTCGGTAGTCTGAGTGATAGGCCCAGAACTCAGAGGACTTCCGTCGACTCCTTCTACCTTCTGATCCTCCTTCGGTCAATTTTTTGTAAAGCCACCGTGTCGGCCCATATGGTGCCAATGAAATTGCCGGCTGCTCCAACGTCTAATAAGGCCAAAGCTTCCACTTTACGTTGATCCACACAAAGAGTAACGTTGAGTATCATTAGTCTGGAATCCCTGCCAGGTTGGTTGGAGCCACAGACAACGAGACATAGGGACTAGACAAAACTCCTCGGTATATCGTCCCTTCTAGGACTGAGGGTTCACGTTTCCTGAACGCAGGGAAGGAATTTCCGTACAATTTGGGATCTGGTGCAGATCTGAGCCGCAATATGCACACAGACCCTTCTCTCTTCTCCTTCTCCGCTATTCGGGGTTGACTGAGGGTCTGGTGGTGCCGATCTGCATGGGTTCGTCTGCTCATGTTGGTACAGATGAGGAAGGAGGAGGAATGTCCATTGAGAAAGCAGAAGTGCGTAGACGACGTTTCTCATGCCTTCTTTCCTGAAGTCTGTATTCAATCTTAAGAGCTGCCGCTAATAATTCAGACAAAGAAGCGGGTCTGGGTGATCTTGCTAACTCATCTTTTATGTCTTCTCGGAGACCTCGTCTGAAGATAACGAATTGCGATTGTTCTGGCCACCCTGTCTCGGTTGCCAATCGCTTGAATGAAGAAATATAGGTAAGAACATCTGTTTGTCCTTGTCATACATCTAAGAGGTCTTCACAGGCAGAAAACGTTATCTCTGATCTTTTGAAGTTCTGTATGAGTTAATTCAGTAAAGCTCCGTAATCTTGAAGGGCAGGGTCCGCTCTAGTGACTAAAGGGGTAGCCCACGCCAAAGCGTTTCCCGACATTTTTGAGATGACAAACCCGACTCAGGCATGATCCGTGGTAAAAATATTTGGTCGGAAAGTGAAATACACATTGCAGGCGTCCAAAAACTCCTTCTACCGTTTTGGAGTACCATCGAATTTGCCTGAAGGGAGTGTCATGGGTGGCAAGTCTCCCTGTCTGGGCACTCGAACCGTAACCAGCTGCTTCAATACCATATTCTCCGTTTTTTAAAGTTTGAACCTCTACAGAGAGGTTGCGTACCTCCGCCGAGAAGTTCTGTACAGCAGCTACCATCTCCTGTAGTTCGGCGGTAGCCATGTTACTTTCATGTCGTTGCAAACTGTCAGACCCTGGGGTCTGCAATTCCCAAGGTTCCGACCTTCCCTCCTCCTCCTCACCTGACAGCCAAGAGTCAGAGGTTGCCTCCAAGTGTGGTCTTCTAGAGAAATGATCCTTCTTCTTTCTTCTTTCCTTCTTTTTTTTGTGGAAAGTGTCTCGCTCTCGGAGGGAAGCCACAGTGATAGGCTGAACCACAGCGTAACCGGTGGCCCCTTCCCCGAGAGGGACTGTTTGGGGGGGGAAAAGCCGTAAGGCACAAGAAAAACCTAAATTGAACTCCAATATAGTGAGAACCGAGTCACCGAAGGAGAATGGAAGATGGGCTCTGCAGGCTCCGAGTAACCACAGGTAAGGAGAAGAATGGTTCTTCAAGGAGTAGCAGCAACAACTGGGCAGTACCTCCGAAAGGTAAGCATGAAGCCAATGGAACCCAATGAGTAGCAGAAACTACAGGGAGGGAGAGTTGCCGAAGTAAAGAGACGAGACTCAAAGGAGAGCCCGAGACAGAAATAGCAAGAAGTGGAGCTCAAAGGTAAGTGAAAGCAGAAGAGAGAGTGTGAAAGAGAAAGAGAGTGAAGCAGTAGCGGAAAGCTAAGTAAGCAGACCGCGAAGAGCGACAGAAAGCCGACAGCGAGGAGCAGAGAGATGAACGCTGCCAGAAAAGAAAAGGACCTGGTATGAGCCGGAAAATAGAGAAAACTGAGCGCAGCAAAACCAAAGATGCGACAGCCAGAAACAGAGGGGCTGGAACAGGAGCGTGGCTGATAAGCCTCCCTGGAATGCTACGGTTGACAACTAGACCGCTGACGTCGGAAGCGGAAAATCGTGGCGGCACTGTTAATGGCAGCCGCGTAACCTGAAGCGGGGCAACAGGCGCCATGAAGCAGGGCGCCTGACAGGTGGTCATCCGCAGGTGGCATCGACCCGGCCCCCTCCTCTGAGTGCTCCTCCCGTTCCTCCAGCGATGCTGGTTCCAGTGCTGGAACCCGGTCCAGGCCCTACCGGTTGTTCAGACCCCTCTACCTACTCCTATATCTCCAACGTCTCCCCCTCAACAGTTGCTCAGGGAATTTCTGTCCGACCTCCCTTCGGACAAGCAAGCCTCCTTCAAGGCCGGTCTGCAGATGTCCGGGCCATTGCACAGGACCTCATGGAGTCTTCAGTCTCCCACATCGACACAGCCTGCATAGGGCTGTGCCTTGGTATCGAGATGACAAGGACGGCATGGATGCATGCCACTAGGTTTTCATCTGACGTGCAAGAGCGGATCCTGGATCTGCCCTTCGAGGGCGTGGACCTTTTTCATTTCTCAACCGATGACAAGTTGACAAAGAAGAAAACCTCTAGTCAAGCCGCCAAGTCCTTGACTATCCTGATAAAACCTGGACAGAAGTCCTTCCAAGTCCAAGCCCCGCACTTTTTCCATCTTCAAAGGGTTCCGGGACTGCGGTACAGGTATGCCTGACATTTTGCCCAGTGACAACAGGAGGAAGCAGCAGAGTACTTTGCATGTGTTTTTCTGCTCCTCCTCGTCTGCCCCGCCTCTGAGGCCAAGAAGCAGTGACGCCAAGGTCGGGGAACACAGCTCGCCTGTGAGGGACTGTTAGGCTCTGTTCCAGGAAGCGTCTTTTCAGCAACCCGTGGATCCTATCCGTAGTCTCCATGGGCTTCAGTCTTTGCCTTTACCATCCTCTCCTCCTCTTCGTCAGATCGTGTCCCAGCTCTTTTACCGGAGGTCCTTTCGCTCTTGGAGATGCAGGCAATGGAACCGGTTCCTCTTGTAGACAGGGGATCTGGGTTCTATTCCAGGATTTTTGCAGTGCCCAAGAACAAACCGGCTGGCCTGAGGGTTGTCCTGGACCTGTAATTTTTTTGATCTCTTTATCGCTGGAACACTTCAAGATGATTACTCCCGCGCACATTTATTTAGCAGTTATTTACAGCGCACATAACCGGTAGGTATCTAGGTGCTAGTTTCATTGCAGGTTATTTATAACACGCTCTTTCTTTTTTTTTTTTTTTTCTTCAAGTGCGTGTCCGGGCTTCGAACCTGCGTTTGCTCAACCCAAGACCCACGTGTTGCCACAGAACTATCCTCCCTTCCCAGCCGAGGCTCGACTGTATGTGTTCCCTGGAACTGAAGGATCCGTACCTGCATTTACCCATCTACCACCCACATCAGAAGTTTCTGTGGTTCACGATTGTCGTACCACTCTCAGTAGAAGGTGCTGACCTTCGGCCTGAACTCTGCCCCTCGTGTTTACACGAAGTTGATGAACGCAGTGGCGGTTCTTCTCCACTTGGAGGGCCGTCATCTGTACCCTTATTTGGATGACTGGCTGGTGAAGGCAGGATCACCCGAAGGGATGATGCACTCCTGCCAGAGATTGGCAGATATCTTTCATCAGCAGGGGTTCTCCCTCAACCAGAGTAAGTCACAGTTGTGCCCATCTCAGGAACTGGTCTTCTAGGGGTGTGTTGGAACACTACGCCTGAGAGGCTTCTGTCCATCCTCAATCCGGTGTGACACTTTCTGGCCAACTCGATCACCACTGTATGGTGGTTCCAGCACATTCTGGGCCTGATGGCCTCCTGCATGCACACTGCACAGCATGCTTGCCTCAAGATGAGGCGCCTCCAGCTCCACCTAGCGGCCAGTTGGAATCAGGAGACGGGGTCTCAGTCGGACAGGTTCTCAATAACACTGCTCCTACTGCCCATTCTTAGCTGGTTGCCGATGGATGGCAGTGTTTCAGTGGGAGCCCCCTCACCTGACAGGAGCCTACCCTGGTGGTGATGACGGACTCCTCCCATTCGGACTGGGGGCTACTCTGGAGGGCTACACGATTCATGGAGCATGATCCAGCAAGGAAGCACTTCTGCGTATCAATCTTCACAAGCTCAGGGCAGTGGGCCTGGCCCTCAAGGCGTTTTACCCCTCATCAGGGACAGGTCTGTTTTGGTCAGGATGGACCATTCTACTATGTTTTACCTGAGCAAGCAGGGTGGCACCCATTCCCCTGCCACCCCCCCGCCACCCTCCTCTGCATGGAGGCAGTATTGATCTGGGAATGGGCCCTGACACAGGGGATTTGGATTTCAGCAGTCCACCTCCCGGGGGACAGCAATGCAGAAGTGCACCATCTGAGCCGCTTGTGGTTCAACGCCTAAGCGTGGGAGTTGCACACTGACTCCTTGTTGCCCCAGTTCCATCATTGGGGGTTCGCGGACCAGGATTTCTTTGCACCCCATCTGAATTGCAAGTACCCCCAGTCTGCTTCATGGGCAGGAAGAAGGGGCCAGGGGTCTCTGGGAGATGTCTTCCAGATTTGTTGGCACGGCCGCAGGTGTTGTGCATTACCGCATCACCCCTCTGCTCCAATGGACTCTCTGCAAGTTCCGTATTCAGTGGGTTGCAGCCTCATCCTGATTGCCCCCCACTGGCCTTTGAGACCTTGGTTTTCGAATCTGTGCTCCCAGGGTCCCGTCCACCTTCCGATCTCGATCATAGGATTCCTGACGCAGCAGGGCGGGGCATTGGAGCTGGCACTGGCGGCCTGGTTCCTGACCAGCGGGGGCTTCAACATGCTCAATTTTCGGATGGCAAGTGGGACATTCAGCAGACGCCCTCAACTCGGTCCCAGTATAAGAGTAAATGGATTAGGTTCTGCCATTGGGCTTGTGACAAGGGTCTGGACCCTGTCACCTGTTCTCTGGATGACATACTGGCTTTTTCAGCGCACCGGGCTTGTACTGGAGTTCAAGTGGATACTTGCTGCACTTATTTGGCGGCCATTGGAGCTTGCAAGAATTCCCCTTAGCATGTGTTTTCTGCGGCAAAACTGGTGGTTAAGGCCACCTTAAGGGGTAGTCTAGGCTTTTTTCTCTGGTGCATAGGACGTACCCGGTCTGTGACCTCAATTTGGTTCTGGCAGCTTTGCAGCGCGAGCCTATCGAGCCGATGGCCTCTGTGGACATCCGCTTGGTGACACTAAAGACGGTTTTACTGGTGGCTCTCACCTCTGCATGCAGGGTTAGTGAGCTGCAGGCGTTGTCCTTGTGTGAGTCCCTTCAACACGTTTCACAACGACAAGCTCATCTTGCGCACTCGCCCAAACTTCTTGCCCAAGGTGGTCTCCTCTCCATTTCATCTGAATCGGGAGATCTGCCTGCCAGTGGTTTTCCCAACCCCACAGAGAGGGCCCTGCATTCCTTGGCCCTCAAGAAGGTCCTCCAGTTTTATATCTCTCTCTGAAAAAATCCTTCAGGAAGTCTGAGGCATTGTTCGTGACTTTTGCGGGCTTCTCCCCCGGCTCTCAGGTTTCCAAAGCTACCAACGCCTGTTGGATGGTCCAGGCCATTTCGGAGGCGTACACAGCCATGGGCAGATCTGGTCCCGAGGGGATTCATGCCCATTCGGTTAGAGCCAAGGCCACGGCCGTCGCGTTTCATAGACCTGCTTCTTAGAATGTCATCAGCAAGGCAGCTACTTGGGCCACTCAGTCAGCCTTCTATAAGCACTACTCACTGGACGCCAGCTCCAGGCGTGATGCTGTGTTTGTTCAGGCTGTTCCCGGGAACCTTTTTGCTTTGTCCTAGATATGAGGCAGGTTATCACAGCTCCACCCTATCGTCTTGTTAGGTGGAATAACCCACAAGGATGGAGGAAAGGGGGCGGGACAAATGGGTAATTAAAGTTACTCACCGTAGAGACTAGATAACTCTTAGTCCTTAGTCCCCTTTCCTCCATACGTCCCACCCGCCTTCCCCGCTAGTATGCCAATGGCTAATATGTAATAGAATTAGCCAGGTATCTACGCGTCCAAAGTGTTCAAAGTTGACTGAGGTGAGGCCCCAGAGGGTGGGGCCTCAACGAGGCATTCCCATACCCGAGGCCCCGCTATACTAAATTTAAAGGGGAAGCTCAAAGGTTCCGGTACCACCCCCATTTTGGGGGACGCCCACAAGGATGGAGGAAAGGGAACTAAGGACTATGAGTACACTAGTCACTACAGTGAGTAATTTTGATTTCTCTTCTAGGTAAGCTGACCTGAATTTTTGTTTTGTGAGAGGCTTGATTACACGTGAGGTCGCTTAAGAGGCATCTTCGCTGTCAATGGCCTGTTTCAGGCTGCATGATGGACCTTTTATAGGTCTCTAACTTAGCCCACAAAGACAAACTGCAAAGGGAGGGGAGGGCGAATCCTTGTCAGCACTTTTGTCCCCTATTGATAGTCGTGTACACTTCTTTGAAGGACTGGGTTTTCGCAACTGAGCGTTTTGTGTGGACTGTGGTCCCCCATTGTGGCGAGGGTTCACGTTCAACCTCCTGGAACTGCGGACCATCAGGCTGCCCCAGGATGCCTTTCTTATATCTGCATGCAGGCAGTGTGTCGAGCTTCTGATGGATAACACAGTGGCTGTGCATTATGTCACATATAGGTGTTGTAAGATTGCAACTTCGTGCAAGGTAGCATTGCGGCTGTGGTTCTGGATTCTGGACAATGCCTCCTCCTAGGGAGCCCATCTATCTGGGATTGGAAACACTGGTTTGGACTCCTTTAATAGGCATTCATCAGTCTCCCGTGAGTGGTAGCTGTGCCATGAAGTTCTAGATGAGATCTTAATATCTTAGGGGGCCCTTGAGGTGGAACTGTTTGCTTCCTGTGTGAAAAGGAAGTTCAAGGTCTGCTCCAAAGATTTTACTGGGAACTGTGTGAGGACGCACTGATTGCAGAGTGGAACTTAAGTCTCCTCTATGCACTCCAGCTGATTCGTGTCATGCCACAGGTCCTCAGAAGAATCAGAAGTTAAGGTTAACCCTCATCTTGATGGCTCCAGACTCTACCCAGAGCATGTGTTATCTATAACTTTTTGGCATGTCCATCTGTCCTCACTGAGGCTTCTCAGCGAGGGTGGATCTGCTCTGTCTGGATCCCCCACCCAAACCTGAGCAGTCTCAGCCTCCTTTTGGCTGCTAAGAATGCAGGAGGCATGCCACAAAGTCTGTCTAAATGTGTTGCTAGCCTAGGTTTGGCTTGTGCCATGTGAAGGGTCTATCCTTTCATATATTTTAATTCTGCGGCCCTGGGTTTTCTTCTTTCCTTATACCAGCAGGGCTTCCAGGTTAGCACTGTGGAGAGATACGTGGCTGACATTTCAGCTTTCAAGAAGACCCCTGAACAGGGCTTGATCTTTACCATCCACACTATTGCCGAGTTTTTGCTGGAATTGTGTAACAAGTTTCCTCAATGCTAATTTATTGTTCCTGCGTAGGACTTGAATCTTGCATTAACGTTTCTCATTGCAGCTCCATTTGAACCTTTGCATTCTTGCTCTTTGGGGCTACTTAACCTTAATGTGATTTTCTCGGTTGCTTTCATGTTTACTATACTGAAAAGTGAGCTCCAGTTGCTTTGTCTCAAACCCTCCACACCTTTCCATTTTCAAGGAGAAAGTGATTCTGTGAGTGCAGCCTTTTTTCCTACCCAGGAAAATGTCACGTTTTCACCTGTCACAGAAGAATTCACCTTCATGTTTTCTATCCTCCATCTCATCCAACTAAGATTGTGGAGTTTTCACGACCTGGACCCAGGAGATTTCTCGGCTTATCTCTCATCGATGAGGACTCTCTCCTGCTGTCTCTCAGACAAGTGACAACAGGAAAGATGGCCCACTGTTTGGGAGTTATGCTGAATTTCTGGCTAGCAAAGCCAATACTAAGCAGTTGCTGTCCAGATGGATAATTTTCTGCATTTCTGAGTGGTTCAATCTGGCTGGTTAGCATTTTATTAAGGGTTTTACGACCCGTTCCTCCAGATACCTGCTTTGCTGAGTTGTATTTACATGGGCCTCTCTGCTCATGTTCGCCAGGAATACTGCCTGGATTCTTTGTCAGGACAGGATGCCTGTGTTGGTTGTGAGGTGCTCCAGAATTTTCTGGTGGAGGAGTGGATTCCTCAATGTCTTTCTGGTTCTGTGCTACTCTGGGAGTGTTTCTAAGACAAGGAATATGTGGGTGGAAGGAATCCATTAATGTTATGTCTTAATGTAATTTTGGTTAGTCCTTCTTCCCACAGACTAGCCTACCCTTTATTCGGAAGCTCATACCCTTTTTCATTTCTGAGGGTCCTATGCAGTTGAATGTGGGGGTTAAAGGTGGAAATTAGGTTGCATGGCCTATTCCGATCCACATATACCACACATATCATCCCATCTGTAGTTGAGAGCACTGTTGTAGCAAAGTCGCATGTTGGCTGAAAATATTTCTAGTCAGACTGACGCTGACTAATGAATTTCTAAGATGAGAAGTCTGAATGAGATGGATCCTAATCCATTAGAAAGAACATTACTGAGGGTAAGTCATTTTTTCTTTGGGAATTGAGTATTGAGTTAGTCAAAGGGGCATGTAGCTTTCAATGACAGTATAAGATGTGCCTGTGATGGTCTTGCATGCGCCCATTCATATTATATTGAATCACCAACAGGTTTAGCCTTTTCCCAAAGGTTTGTTATAACCTATTTACATGTGTGGTGGGGATTTTAATCTGAAGTGGTTCCTCTCACTACTTGTCAGTAACACCTTTAACGTTCGTGAGGTACTCAAAGTGAACTGGCTGGGCTTGCCATGACCTTGGCAGAGTACAAAGATACTTCACTAGAGATGTTGTCCTAACAAGTGTTGTAAGTTGTTTTTCACTGGTAACATAAATAGTTCTATTCATGTAACAACTTGTTTTAAACTACTTGGTTGCCAGACTCAAAGGACTGGGAGCCATTGAAAACACATTTTGTTAATATTTTGTTAATCAGCTCTGCATCTGTAGTTTTAATGCACTTGTTAACCTTTTTGTGTGCAAGTTGCTTGAGTGGTTCCAATGTTTGCTGTTTGTCTTTTGGAAAGCTGTATTTCCATAATGTTATTAGTAATAGGTAATAAAGTGTGTGCAAGGTTTTCAGTACAAAATGTTCTGTTAGTCCAAGTATGTAGATCTTCACTTCTCAGTAATTTACAAAGTTAGGTAACAGGTGAGTGACTTCGTACTATTGCCATGAGGCAGAACAGTCACTGGCCCCCGTCCAAATGTGTCCCGTCCTTATCAGCACCATCGGATTAACATCACTGTCAGGTGCTGGCACATGCAGCAAGCATCTCTCGTCAATCTTTCATGGTGAAAGCCAGGACTTACAAAAGAGGCACACTGTTAGCAATCGGCAACCTTTCTATGATGTATAGAATAAGGCTCTTTTAATAAGCTTTACAAAATACACAACAATTTTGTGTGTGCGCGCTCATGCAGTCCTGTCCCTCCATGGGAAACTAAATTGTGTAACCTATGTTGTGCATACAAAGGGAAACCCAAAAGCCATGTTCTTTTTGTATTTGTCACTACCTATTTTAGCACCTGTAAACTATGCTTAGTGTCCACCTTTAGACGTACTCCTCCATTTTCTCTTCCAATTCTTGCCATCTTTTCTAAGCTGCAGCTTTTTTTAAATTGTACATTGGCAGGTTGCCACTTCCACACGTAACATTTACATAGCAGCTTGTTTCCCTTATCATGGTCTTAGTCAGCATTTCCCAGCAGGCGCTGTCATCTTCTTGTATACCTGAACACTCCATCTGCACCAAGCCAGTCTGAACTTTCATTCATGTCTTTTTATTTTTATTTTTATAAAGGTCATATTTTATTACTTTGTTGGGCGACTGTAACAAAAACCGGCTAACCGTCACACCGACATAGCCATTTGTCATCTACAGAAAGTCAAATCTATCTCCCCTTCTATTCCCTCCCCCCAGGAGTATATCATAAGCAAAAGCACTGACTCACATCGAAGGTACTATAGGTAGTCAAACAACTTATTTCCACACTTACAGTTGAGGGCTTTTCTATGAGATTCGTGGCTCTTACTCTCCTTGGACATGATAGGGCATTAAAGTCAATTTTCATGTAGTCCAGAAAGGGGGACCATATCGTCATAAAGGACTTTTGTGTGTTCCTAACATTTCGCTGTTAGTTTCGCCATTCCCAATATCATACACCTTGTCCATCCATAAATGCGTTAAGGGAACCTCCACTGTTCGCCACAGCTGGAGGATTGCTAATTCTGCTGCCAGCAGAAGGTAGGTTAATAGTTTCCTCTCCACTGAAGTGTAGGATGGCGGAAAGGGATGGAAAAGGCCCAGGAGAAAAAAAACAGGATCCTTTACTACATCAACCTTAATGAAAGCTTTCACTTTCAACCTTACCTCCAGCCAATAATCTTGAATCATTGGGCATCCCCACAGCACATGCAATGGCATCCCTGTGTCCCTACACCCTCGCCAGCAGAGTTTAGAGTTAGCTGGGTGACAATGATGCAACCGAGAGGGAGTCTGATACCACCTTGTTAATACCTTGAACTGGGTTTCGAACAATCCAGAACCTGTAAGTGCTGCTGCGTCTCTATAGATGATCTCCCAGTCTGCTGCAGATAGTTGGTGTCCTATCTCCCGTTCCCAACCCTCACAATATGACCTACGATCAGTTGTAAGATAGTGAATTGATGCATTTATATAATCGCGAGATAAGCCCCTCCGAGTCTCCATTTGGAACACCCTCTCCAATTCCTGCTTGCCACCGCCCGATTGGGTGGGTACGTAACACAGTGTGCCACCTGAAAGTACCTAAACCTGTCATTTTCTACCAGTCCCGGAGCAATCTTAACATTCCCCAAAACTGCAGGTCTGCCCCCCCGGCAAAGAAGGCTCCAATCTTCCCGCTATCCACTGTGTGAAACCTCTGTCCAATAGTCCCGGTGTAAAGTCTGGGTTGTGAATCAAGGAGTGAATGGGAGAGAAATGTAACAGACCCTCACAGTTTACATATGCTATCCCACGCCTCGAGGGACCCTCAGGTGACCGGATTTACATATAAACTCTGTGCACAGGCTATGATCCCCTCTCCCCCCCCCTTCACAGAAACTCCACTAGAATAGAATCCCCCACCTGTAGCGTCTGCTTTGGCCTGGGGACGGGTAATGCCTGAAAAAAGTCCAATATCCGGGGTAATACCTTAATTTTTATAACCACCATCTTACCAAACCAGGATAATCGCAGTGCATTCCAGTGGTCCAGATCCCTCCTTATATCCCTAATTAGCACCGGATAGTTGACCCCAAAAAGCTCTCTTGTTGTTGCTAGGATATTAACCCCCAGGTATTTCACTGATTTAGGAGCCCATATGCCTTTTCCAATTGTGATTGCACTATGGGAGGAATATTGAGACCCAGAATGTCAGATTTAGAGGTGTTAATCTTAAAGCCGGACACAAACCCATATGAGCACATTTCTTCTACTATACCTTGCAAGGATGCTATGGAGTTTGTGATGGATAAGATGACCTACCCACCAGTTCAGAGCCAGGACTATCCACTGGCTCAAAACTCTTGACTCATAACGACCTTTCCGATGCCCGGATGCGTCACGTGGCTACTTACCTCATTGAATGTAAATATGTATATAGTATTGCCCATAGTGTATATGTATATGCATGTGCATATGTTCTACCCCTCCTACTCGGCGTGATACGTCCGGCACTGTAACCGCAGCTGGACCTCACCCTACTGGATGTAACTAAGTTCTGCAACCCTCTTGCTGCCTCTGCGCCTGGCTACCCCTGGGTTAGGTGCGCATTATAAATGAATAAAATACAAATATAAATAGTCACAAATAGATTTAACTTATGCTGAATCCCCCAAATATGATGCCCAATATACTGTCATTCGTCCCTGATGCTTACTGCAAACGGTTCCATTGCCATAGCAAAGAATAGCAGTGGCTGTGGACACCCCTGTTCCTCTACTTCAATATTTGGGATCTGTCAGTGCCCCATTTATCATAATCTGGGCGGATGGCGAGAGATAGTTTGACATAATCATGTGACACATCTGTTGCCCAAGGTTAAATTTGTTGAGGACCTCCCGCAAAGACGCCCATTCAACCCGGTCAAAGGCGTTTTCGGCATCTAATGCCAGCAGAAGAGAATGTGCCTCGTTATGATTGGATTTATCCACCAGATGGAGGACCCGCCTTATATTGTCTGCGGTGCCCCTCTCCCACACAAATCCTGATTGATTCGGGTCTACAGGGGCGGGAAGGAGCCTTTCCAGCCTAGTCGCCAGAATTTTTGTAAATATTTTGGCATCGGAGTTCAAAAGTGCTATTGGCCTGTACAAGGAGCATATGGTCGGGGTCCTTCCCCGGCTTTAGTATCACAATCACCCGGGCCTCCCTCATTGACTGTGGCAATTCCCCTCCCTCCCTTTATAGAATTGTACAGGTCACATAGGGGGTTTGCCAGGATCTGGCTAAGAGATCTGTAGATGGTGGCCATCCGGGCCCGGGGCCTTACTAAGCTTAAGCGTTTGCATGGCTCAGAGAACCTCCTGAATTTCTATCGGTGCCCCCATCCTCTCCTTATCCCCTGGTAACAGGCGGTTCAGTCCCACTCTGTTTAAGTAGGCTATCTGGTCCTCCCGTAGGGGAGATCTAATTGTCTAGAGAGAGTCAGAGAAGTCTCAGAAACTGTCCCCTTTCTTCTTCTCTTCCTCCCTCATTCCCTCCCTTCCTTGTCCCTCACTATGTGAATGAACGCGTGACTAGCTTGCTGCTGAAGGAGGCTTACCAGCAACTTGCCTGTTACTGTACCCTGTTCGAAATAGCTATGCCTCTGCCACAGCAAGAGCCTTTCCGTTCTCTGCCCCCTCAGCAACTTCAGTTGCCGTTTGGGTGCGCTCAGATGCTTGAAGTTATAGCGGGTCCGGTCAGCTGCATAGGCAGTATGTGCAGCCTTGACCTAGTCTATTAGCTTCCCCTCTACCAGTCCCCTGGTACGTTTCAGGGCCGCTGCGCCCGCTATTATGTGTCCCCTAGCAACCGCTTCAAGGACATCCCATTTGTTCCCTTCACCAGTTTCTTCTGCCGGGTTATGCCCCAAAAAATCTTGGACTGCCCCTTTTACCTCCTCCAGGCAACTCTGGTCCTGTAGGACCCACAGAGGAAACGGCAGTTGGCGCTATTGCCAACCCGATCCCCAGTCCCCAAGATAAAGTCACACCATACTGTGGTCCATCAGGGTTATAGGTTCAATACCCGAGGAAACTCCCCTTTGTGCCAACCCAGAGGATATGAAAATGTAATCAATGCATGATGCTGAGGCATGTACGTGTGATAGGTGGGTGAAGGCATTCTCTGTGGGGTGGTGCATGTGCCACACATCTATAAGATTGCATGTGGATATTGGCTTTCTAGGCGACTGTGATGCCACCCCCGCTATAGAGTAGGTCATTTGACTCGATCGATACTTCTTACCATCCATAACCAAATTAATGTCCCTTAACACTAACACTATGAGCTCGCCCCGCAGCTCCATGTTATCTATCACATGACGTATAAACTGCTCTTGCCCTATGTTGGGGCATTAAATGATAATATCGTCACCGGGTTCCCTTGAATATCACCCCCAGCAATAACAAACCTACCCTCTGCATCCTGCTTCGTGATCGTATGTTTAAACCCCAGGTCAGCGTGTAAAAGTATCGGTACCCCTGCCCTCTTAGTGGGGGCAGAGGAAAAGAACTGGAGTGGATAGCTCCTATTCCTAAGGCACTGCTGATCCTTGAGTAGCAAATGTGTTTCCTGCAACCCCACCACCTGCATTTGCATGCGCCTAAGTTCCTGGAAAAGCTGGCTGCGTTTGCTCCGGGTATTAAGACCTTGAGCGTTCATGGTGGCTATCTTAATCACTATCTCTCCAGTGTTCGCCACCTCGCCCCAGCGAGCCTTCGCCACAACAGTACCCCCCCTCTCTTTAAAGCTCACATGATATGCCCTGATGCAGCATGATACTAACATGCCCTTCTCCGCCCCTTTCTTTTCAAATAGACGCCCCGATGTACCATTGCTAAACTTAAACTCCTGAAAAAAATCCCACCAACATCCCACAATCCTTAACAGCTATGGATCATTTGATGTAGTCCCACCCGGCGATCCTCCCTGCAATCGTCAACCAACACATCATCCCAACCAACTTTCATCTGTAACTTGGAGGAATACACAGAACCAAATAACAAAGTCTAAACACAAATTAGTACAGAGTGAAGCCCCCCATCCCCCTTTATACAGGTGTCCAGGCCCCCCCTCAGGTGGTAGCCACCCGCCAAACACACAGCAGTGAGGTAGGAGGTCTCAGCGGTCAGCCCTCTTTTTTCCCCTTTTGGGGTATTTGCGACTTACCCCCAGGCCACACTTCATCTCCTCCGGCCTCATTCCAGGAGGACCTGGTCTTGCCCAGGGCCAGGCCCAGCAGGTTTGCTCCGTCTTTGACCGTAAAAACCGTGTGCACTGCCTCCTGCCACTTGAACTGGAGACCGAAGGGGTATGGCCACCTGTATTTAACTTCCGGTCGGCGCAGTTCTTCTGTGATCGGTTTTGGCGCTCTGCGTTTGACAAATGTAGCCTGGGAGACATCCTGATGGACCTGGACCTCCATATCCCGAAAACCTATTCTGTTAGCATTCCGTTCAGCCCCCAGGATTGCCTCTTTCACCTTATAGTTGTGGAAATTCACCACTATATCCCTAGAAGGATGGTTCTTCCCCTCTTTTTGGGCCAACCCTGTGAGCTCTGTCAATCTTGATACCAGCTGGCAGGCTCTGTGTAGCAATCTGGAGGAAGAGCTGTCTCGCGCATCCTTCAATATCGTTGCCCTCCGCTCCCTCATATCCTCAGGTTGTCCCTTCGGGCCCTGTTTTCCAGGTCGTCACATTTTGATCGCAGGGGCTCATTGCCCTCCTGCAGATTCATCATCATGCCTCGGACATCTCTGATTTCCGATTCCAGTGTAGTCAGCGAGTGCTTGGTATGATCGACTTGGTCAGCAAGGGCCTCCTGTCTCTTTGAATTTCAGTTGTGGATTGCAACATCTCCTTCTGGAGGTCAGCGATTTTGGGGGGGGGTGGGCAGAGAGTCTTTGATGTCTTTTGATGTCTTTCCTAAGGGCGACGAGAGATAGTCGGGACTGAGCTGCGACGCTGTCAAAGTGGGTCATGCCCCTGCCTCTCCAGCTCCTCTCTCTTCCATTGGGAGGGCTGTTTCTGAGCTGGTGCCAAGAATGCCTGTTTTCGTGTCCCTGCTCTTAGGTTTCTTTAAGGGCTTGGACATAGTGTGGAATCCTCCCCTCAGAATCGTCTACTGTGTGAAGAGCTACTGGTGTCTCCCCTGCCAGTCTGCGACGAGCTAGGGCCTGCTCCTGGTGACTCCTGGCTGGGCGGTCTCATATGAAGTTGTCCCTATCTTGCCCACATGGTGCACTCTCCGAAGCTTTCCTGGGCACCCTCCTTTGGTGTCCTACTTGCCCGTTGAGTGCTTCATAGGAGTTTGCTTCCCCCTCCAACAGTTATGACTCTGAGGGTAAGTGAGGCGAAGTTGGGTGGTCACCTTCCTGCTCTCCTCTACCCGGAGTTCACTCAAGCAGGGGAATGAATCGGAAGGAATGAACCCCTCCGGCCGATGCCCATGCTCATCTCATGCTCCCTGCCGCAGCTTCTCCATGCACCCAACAGCTCTTCACCCCTTGTGTCCCCCACATCGGCTTTCCCCAATAGCACCGGCTGCCTACGCCTCCACTGGCATGCAATGACTTGCTTCCCCAACCCACAGGCGGCGGTTATCGCAACCCCCTGATGTTTTCCAGCTGCAGCCTCTTTCTTGAATTGCTGTTTTGGGTCCGGGATCCAAACCAACCAGGGGTGGGGTGGTGATGTTGCTCCTTTAAGGCCTCCCTAAGTGTATCGCAGAGAGTTTTTCAAATATGGCCAGCTTGCTGAGGGGTGTGTCGCGGTATCCGTGCCTCAAGGACTCCCGCTCCTGCCAGCAAAGACTGCTGTGGCTGTGGGGGGCTCATCTGACCTCTGCCTCCCTGGTCCGGAGCACCAGGGAGCTCCCCTCTTCCTCCGTCTGCTCCAGCCTCCTCTCCTCCGCCACATGATATGGGTGGAGCCCCCTGGGTCTGCTCCTCGCTCTTCCCCCGATATGTTTCGGATGTGGAATGAAGGCACGGTCTCCCTCGCTAACCGCCACCACCGTCCGTGCCGAAGCAGGTAATACAGGGACACTGCTTGGACCGTTCACTGCAGTGGCCATCTCACTCCTCCTCCCCAGCCTTCTGCCTGGTCAGCCACTCACTCTCTTCAGGCCCTCAGCATCAGGGGATCCCTTCCCGCCGGGTCTCCTCTGCTCCACTGCCATCTTGAGTGCCAGGTCGCTGCTGAAACCCCGGGTGAGCTTCTACCCCAGCCTGGGCCCAGTTCGCCCGATGTTGACTCGGCCTCGGGGGGGGGTTTGTTGCTGTTCACCTGTCAGTGCCTCACAACGGCATGCCTTAATGGTGCCGAAAGAACTGCGGACCAGACGTCTTACTGCTCCACCATCTTGGCCACGCCAGCCATGCATGTCTTTTGAAAGGTTAAAATTCAAGTGGATCTCTGAGGATGTTTACATGTGTTCTTGTTCTCCAGAATGGTATCTGGCATGGATTCACATGCTCATGAATATTCCCCGTCGTCAGGGTGGGAATCCTCTGTAAAAGAAAAAACTGTTTCACTTTTACTTACATCACTTACAAACTGTATTTCTCCTCTAAACCAATCACTGAATTCTAGGTCATACTGCCCCAGCCAATGACTTCCCTCTCCCTAATCCCCTCCTCTGGCAGCCATCTTCAGATTTTTACCGCCCGGTCAAGTGTTGGGAGTCCTCGGGTTTTGCTCTGTGAGCTTATCTATGTTTTTCACGCTTTTTTCTGTAAAAAGTTCGATTTTTGCAAATGAAGCCTTTGTGCTCTTTCTCTACATCGGCCGGCAAGCAGGGGCCCATTTGTCTGTGAATTTCAACGCCCTTCAAGGGCAAGAATCGTCAGTTTCATCGAAGATTCCAGAAGGCCATCAGGCCTACTCTGCACTGCGGACCATGTGAGAGGAAAAGGAGGGAAGCTCCCTTTTCAAGCTCCTCTCCAGCCACGGACTGCGGAATGTGTTTGTAGAGAATAAACACCTCCAGTCCCTCTACTGTCTTCATCCGGATAACAAGGAAGCGGATTGCGAAATCTGCCTCGGGTTATCCAAACGAACCGTGAAGGATGGTCACAGTAGGCTGGCGACATGGCTCAGTGCCAAGGCCTCTGCCCAGTGCGGGAAGCAGGGGCATGCCTCACCCAGGACCGCAGGTCCGAAGAGTTGGCTTCTAAGTCCTTTCAAGGTGCTCAATCTGTGGGGGTCCAAGACGAGGCCAAGCACAGAAAGTCTGTTTCTGTCGGGGGCGCCACGCAAGCAGGCGGGCACGCTCATCTTAACCATCTGCCTCCATCTCTCCAGCTCCTCCTCAAAGAGGAAATCGGATAACCTGGTGAAGCTGCGGGAAAAGCCAGAGAAGACTAAGGTGCAGGAAAAGGTGACCAACCTGCCCCAGAAGCCCAAAGGGGCTGACCTAATCAAGGTAGCCCCAGCGATGCCCAGAGTATCCCTGCCCCCGAGGCGTGAAATCTGAGCCAAGCCAGTGGAGAAGAGGATGCCATCCCTATGCCCGAAACCAACCCCTCAGGATGCAAAGACGCAGGGCAGAGATATTTCTTCCTCAGATGAGGGGGACCAGGTGTCCGTTCACACGGTCCAGGAGGACGTGGGGAATGACGACGGCGGAAGCGCCTAGGGGGAAGACGATAACGGAAACGCAGGCAACGGCCCTGGGCCCAGTAGGCCTGCCCCCGACACCTCGGAGGGATGTATCAATGGACATTCTTTCCACCCTGTGCATCCTGGTTTCTGAAGTCCAGTAGAGGATGCTGGCGACTCCTCTGGCACAGGCCCCGGTGACACCGGACCAGCCTTTGGCAAAAAAGAGGAGGCGGCACCCTATGCCGCCGCATCAAACTCCACACGTGCCCCCCCCCCCTAGGGACACGAAGACGTACACGGCAACTACGGACACTGACAACGACATGATCACGGCGGGCGGTTCGCTGCAGCGAAGGGCTTCTCCCTCAGGCGAAGTAAGGTCGTTCCATGCAATGGTCGCTAGGGCGTCCAATCTCTTACAACTGATGCCAGAAGAAACCAAGAAGGAAGGTCTTCTATAGCATCGGCACCAGGCCAAAAGGAAGACCATTCTGGTGGTGCCCCTCCTGGACGACGTTTGCGATGAGGGCTTGGCTTTGAGAAACCCAGCCGCAGCACCAGCCAAAAGGAGGATAGGCTAGAGAAAAAGTACCAGGTGCCGGAGTCTGCACCAAAGTGCCTATGTTTGCATCCCTCCCCGGACTCAGTAGTCTCGACGGCAGCCCCTCGTCTTCATCCTCCGTTCCGCCGGATACCGAAGGGAAGAAGGTGGATGCCATGGGAGAAAGGTGATGTACTCGGCGGCGTAAACAGTCAAGGCAGCTAACGCACTTGTAATCCTGGCCAAATATGACAGGGAGATGTGGTATAAAATGGCCCAACTGCTGGATTTTCTACCCGACGACAAGTGGGTTGAGGCGCTTTCCATCCTCCAGGAGGGGGAGGTGGCGTTGGACCATGCCATCACTGTGGCCCTGGACGACACAGACACAGGTTTCCGGCAGATGGGGGAACGGTGTCTGTCTCAGTCGTGGTGGCTGGCTGAAAGCCACCAACTTCCATCAGGAGGTCCAGACGAGGGTGCTGGACACGCCCTTTGACGGGACAACCTCTTTTGGAAGGCCGTCGACGAATCATTGCAGGCCATTAAGACGAACACTAAGATGGGCACTCTTCAACAACACTGCCCTTCCTTTTTTGCCTCCAGTGGGAAGTCTGGCAGATCGACGAAAGGGTTTGACGTGGGTGGGTGGGGTCCTCTTTGTACCGCCAACCCTCCCGGTCCACGGCGCAAGAGGACTACAGAGGCCGTTTCAAGGCTTTCGCTGGAGGTGGCCGACGTCGTCGCTCCCAAGGCGGCATGCAAGCCCCGAAGCAAGATTGAACCGGCCTGGACATTAGGCCCCTACCCATACACCCCGGTGGGAGGCCGGCTAGCAGGCTTAGTCAGCGAGTGGAAGATGATCTCCACCGACAGATGGGTGCTGGATGCTCTCGCCCACGGGCACACTCTAGAGTTCCAGCAAAAGTGTCCACGGATACCTCGGTGGCCCGGCAGGAGCAGCACATCCCTCTGCTCCTACAGGAAGTACGAGCCATGATACGAAAAGGGGCCATAGAACTGGTTCCACAGCGGCTGCAGGGCTCCGGAGTCTACTCCAGATACTACTTGGTAAAGACGACGACCGGGGGCTGGAGGCCCATTCTAGACTTGCAACGTCTCAACAAATACCTCCAGTCCCAAAAATTCAGGATTGCCACGTTGCAGCACGTACTCGACCAACTGGAGGAAGGAAACTTGTTGATGTTGCTGGATCTGGAGGACGCATACTTCCACGTCCCCATTCACGAGAAGCTTCAGAGGTTCCTGTGCTTTGTAGTACAAGGAAGGCACTACCAATTCAAGGCCCTCCCTTTCGGACTGAAGTCAGCGCCCAGGGTGTTTACGAAGTGCCTGGCACCAGTGGCGGCCCATCTGCGTCTACAGGAGATACATGTGTACCCGTACCTCGACGACTGCCTCATCCGGGCCAGGTCAAGGGAAGTAGCCGTCAAACAAGGAGAGGACCGTACGGCTGCTGACAGATCTGGGGTTCTCCGTCAACTATCCAAAGTCCTGCTTGATACAATTGCAGAATGTGCTGTTCCTGGGGGCCAGGCTCAATACGGTCTCTTGTCTGGCGGCCCCCTCGGAGGAGAGGGTAGCGGCCATACTGGGCAAGATGCAACAGCTGTTGGCACTGAAGACTGCCACGGTGCAGACAATCTATTCGCTGCTCGGCATGATGTCGTCGTTCATCTACCTGATCCGACTCTGCAGGCGCCGGATGCAACCCCTTCAAGAATTCCTGGACACTCGCTGGATCCAGACAGGATTACCCTAGGCGAGGAGTTGCGTTGAGCGATAAGGTGGTGCGGCGTGCGCTCAAACATCACCGGGCACAGGTCTCCAGAACCCCCCCCACCATGTCCCCGTACCAGGAGATGGTCACCACGGACGCTTCCCTGGAGGGCTGGGGATCCCACACCGGACATCTTCACACTAGAGGCCTGTGGCTGTAGGAGGAGCGGGATCTCCACATCAATTTCCTGGAGCTGCGGGCAGTGTTCTGGGCCCTCAAGTTGTTCCTTCCGTCCCTGAAGGGCAAAGTGGTGAGGGTCTCCAGGGAAAATACCACCACAATGTTCTACATCAGGAAGCAGGGGGGCACCAGATCCCCCATGCTCTCTAGAGAGTTGCAGGACTTGGGGCACTGGGCCGTCGCACAAGAGATATTCCTCATCCCTTTTCACCTTGCGGGAGTCCAGAACACTGCTCCTGCCACAAGTGGGAACTTTGACAGGATCAAGTGGACCGCCTCTTCCTCAAATGGGGCAGACTGCAGATCGATCTGTTTTGTGATGGCAACAAATTCCAAATGCCAGAAATTCGCCAGCAGGTTCCACCATCTGAAGAGCATGGGGGATGCATTTTCCTTCCCGTGGCAGGGCCTGTTCCTGTACACATTCCCTCCGTTGCCTCTCCTGCTGCGAGTCATCAATCAACTCAAACGGTGCCGATGCAAGATGATCCTCGTCGCCCCGGCGTGGCCGAGACAGATTTGGTACCCAAATCTTCTCAGACTGTCAACGTCACCCCCGGTCAAGCTGCCAGTGCTCGCCAGAGAAGGAGGCGCATTCCTACATCACAACCCAGGGTCGCTGAACCTGAAGGCTTGGCTCCTGAAGCCTTGGAGTTCGGAGGGTACGAGTTGGCCGTGGACTGCAGGGAGGTCCTTGCCAGGGCCAGAGCGTCTCGACTCTTAACTGCTACGGGCACAAGTGGAAGCGTTTCTCAACATGGTGCCGGACGCAGAAGATAAACCCTCTGAGGGTCACAGCTCTGCAGATTATTCCGTACTTGTTGTCCTTGGCCAAGGCGGGGCTTGCGCACGTCTCTCTCAAGGTGCATTTGGCGTTGATCTCCCAAAACACCAGGTCTCCAGGACGGTCTTCTCTTTGGTCCCACCGTCTAGTCAAAGAGTTCCTCAAAGGACTGTTTCGGTCATTCCCCCCACCCCCGTTGAAGGCGCCTGCCCTGGTGTGAAAACTCTGCGTGGTACTGACGAGGCTCATGGGGGCCCCCTTCGAGCCTATGTATCAAGCCCCTCTCAGGTTCCTCCCATGAAAAACGGCGTTCTTCGTGGCCAACACCTCTGCCAGGAGGGTAGGTGAGATCCAGGCCCTATGCTGCAAACAGCCTTATCTGACTTTTCAGGACATGAGGGTGGTGCTTCAGGCGCACCCTGCCTTCATGCCAAAGGTTCTGTCGGAATTCCACCTCAACAAGCCTTTTGTGTTGCCTGTGTTCTTTCAGAAACCTTTGTTGCCGGATGAGAGGACTTTGCACTCGCTTGATGTGGCTTGTGCTCTGAAGTTCTATGTGGCACGCACGAAGGGATTCTGGACGACATCTCAACTATTCATGAACTTTGGTCCTGTGAAGCATGGGAAGGCCTTGTCCAAGGCTTCCATCTCCAGGTGGCTCTCCTGCTGTATCACACACTCATCGGTTGGCAAACCGACCACTGCCCAACCGTCCGAGAGCCCATTCTACCAGAGGGATCGCTGCAACAACGGCGTTCCTGTCTGGTGTGCCCCTGCTGGATATCTGCAGGGCTGCTACATCGATGCCCACGCACACCTTCATGAGATTCTACTGCGTCGACAGGGATTCCAGCGAGGAGTCCAGGGTCGGCCAATCAGTGCTTCTTAACCTGTTCGCTTGAAGGTGAGCCTGTTCCAAAGGTAAGAGTAAGAGCTTCTGTTGAGCCTTGCCACCTCCCGTGGTTGTGTAATGTTGTACTGCTATCTATTCTTTATTCATGAGCATTTATAATCCATGCCAGGCCCCATGCTGGAGAAGGAACAAGCATGGCATGGATTCACATGCAAACCCTCCCGCCGTCCCCTCTACGGCTCTTCTTGGTTCATACTACCACTTAACGTGATTACCCAATCTGAAGATGGCTGCCAGAGGAGGGGCCTAGGGAGAGGGCAGTCATTGGTTGGGGGCAGTATGACCCAGAGCTCAGTGATAGGTTTAGAGGAGAAATACAGTTTGTAAGTGAAAGTGAAAGTTTTTTCTTTTACTGAGGCTTCCCGGCCTGACGACGGGGATTATTCATGAGCATGTGAATCCATGCTAGACCCATGCTGGAGAACAATAGTTACAGCTAAGTAACTTGCTCCTGGTCCCTCTTCTAAGGCAGTGTTCCAATTGGTCTCTTGGTAGACATTGACCACTTATTTAGGACTTCCTCCATTCATTGGTAAAAAGTGAGCTTAATGTTGGCATGATTAAGGGCTGTCTAGTGTGGTGTGATGGGTAAGATATTCAAATTTTGGCGATAGACTTTTATTAACTCAAAGTAAGCCTGTCTTTGCCTATCCCTAGAGGGGTTGTCCCTGCCTCAACTGAAAATACTTGGGTGTTCGGCAGAATGTCCGTCAAAACAAAAAGGTACCATCCTCTGTCCAAGCCAACTACTCTATCCTTGCCACTCAGAACTAAGCCACTCAATATTCCAGGTTCCTCTTGACAAAAGCACCAGAAGTGCTTTTGTCAAGAGGACAAAAGCACTCCTAGTGAAAAGGTCCAGTCTTGGTTGATTCAATAGCAGTCTCTTGTGAAAGTGTCTGCTTTACTAAAAGCACTAGGACCACGAGAATGACTCTCTTCGCCTGGTCTCCTTAGGGACGTTTTCAAGACTGTTCCTTGATAGTCTTCTTGATTATGTTTTTTAAAGTCCTTTCACTTCCTCCCAAGCAATAATGAACATCTGCGTTAATCTTTTCTCAATTCTTCTTACTGTTGATTCCCTCTTAGGGCTACTTGTATCTTGACTGTAGGGTAGATTTCTCTCAAATTGCTCTTGCTCCTTTTGATCTCTTTCCTGCCAGTTGGATTTCCTACTTTGACAAGGGATTTCACTCTTGAGGCATTCTTGACGTTTAGGACTCTTGTCACTACTGACATGGGGAAGTTCTCTCTTTATGGATTCTTTACTTTAAAAATAGGCTTAGTATATAGAGAGACTATCCCTGTGAGCCTCTTGCCTTTTTCCTCCTTGACTAACATCACCAGTGTGCCGGCTTCTATTTCAAGGGATACTAAACTCTTGGTCTTTTGTGTATCACTGTGATAAGAGACACCACTCCCAAATAACAGTTGACTCTTGGTTGTCTGGGTATCACTGTGATAAGGGAGATCACTCCCGAGTACCACTTGATGCTTTATCTGACTTGAACATTCCCCCGGACTGGACTCGGGACTCCCGCAACTCCTGTTACCTTGGCTGTGATCAGAGTGCATTTCTGGTTCTTCTCAGGGTCTCGGGTCGGTTTCTCGCTCAGAGGTGTCTTCTGCATGTCGTTCGTTCTTGGTTCCTGTTTTGGTGCTGCTTGCAGCGGCCTCAGTGCAGTTTCTGGACCTCTCGGTTGACTTCCCGGAGGTTGGGCAACAGACATCCTTACAGTGGTTGTTGGAGTTGGGTGTGTCCCGACAGAGAGCCTCTCTACCTGCTGCTCGAGGTTCTGTCTTTCGAAGGCCGACAGCCTCTCGTAAGTACTTTTCTCTGAATTCGAATCTACGGGTCAGTGTCTCAGGCTCAGGATGCCAGTTTCGCTTGCCTTGGCTGCAAGACAGCTGCCTGTTCCCCAAGACACTTGAGTCCTTCTTCAATCTCTGTTTTATACTGTGGTGTCCATCCCCTCGTAATGTCAGTCTCTTTCCAGTTGTTTCAAGGTTCTCTTCATGCATCCTTGAAACCACCTCTTTGCAGTCTTTCGTTTATTCATCCTTAGGTTGTTCTTCATGTTTCCCTACATCTTTTTCATCACAGTTATGTTGGCTCTTGCAGGTGACACAGAAGGAACCTTACAACAGCACACAGTAGTGCGCTCGGGATGGTTATTAGATGGTTTAACCAAGGTCATGGGTTGTAAGGGAAAGGGATTAGGAGTGTTATTCACGTTATGGGAGTCCTTATCTCCATGAGGGGAGTCTTTCCCTATCAGGTCCTCCTGCATGTTACCACCCGTAGGGGGACTTTTGAGTAGCGACCCACCTCCTTAGCTGCATATGGAAGGACTCCCCTGTGGGGAGATGTGACGACAATCTGCGAATCGTCACGCTAGCCATTGGATCATTTTAAAGGGAAAACCTGAACAGGATTCTTATTTTATTGTTCTTACTAGGGTGCAGTTGCTCAGGCCATAGGTAGTTAATTCTTTCATACCTGTACCTGCCTCTGGTTTTTTTGAAGGTGCCTTCTTCTGAGCCCATGTATCCTTGACCTCTGCGGCTTATGAATGTAAAGACAATATGTAATGTTTTGCACCCTTCGTATATTCTCAATGCCAGATCTTCTGAAATTGGTCAGCCACCAAAGGACTCCATGGTGCTCTGTGCTGGTTCTCATTGGTGCCTTTGGCTCCATAGCTTCGGAAGAGATGCCATGCTCTGTGTGTATATATAGAGCACACCATGCTCGTTGACCTCAGTTTCTTTTTTCCATAGAGCAAGCTTTTTTTCGGAATGACATCTCTTCAGAGACACAATTTTAGATTAATTGTACCCTGAAGATCTCTGGATTCTACACCTGCAAGAACTGCAGAGCCAACATGTTTGTATCAGGCATCCACTGTGTCTTTGGTGCCTGGAGCTCACCACTGGGAATGGATGACTGGTTCGTGTCGGGTTATGCACACAAAGGCTCTTTGGGAATAGGCGGAAGGAAACTTCACAAAGTCAGCTCTCAACCCCAACAATCCCCCCAGTCCCTGCTGATGTCTCCTGGTAGTCGCTCTTTCATGTGGCCAAGTGAGTCATAAAGGGAAAGCCAGGACTGTTACTAAATGCAGAGGGGCCAGGGGAATGAAAATGTTATTTTACATGCATCGAGTCACACCATTCCTCCTTGTCATACTCGAGGAAAAAACATAATAATTTCTGGTGGGGGAGGGGAAGTTGATGAAGACAATGCCTCTTAAGAGTACTCGTCACCTAAGAGAGGAAAATGGCTACAGTTTTTCACAAGCTCTATGAGAAGTTCACAACAAAAATGTTGGCAAGATTTCAAAGACTTTGGTGCCAGACATCAGGCCGGCAGAGGCACCTCAAAGGGCAGTGTCTGAACGACTGTTGCCTTTGACCCTTGACCGAATGAAAACTAGTATCCTTCACCACCATTAGGCCCTGCCTACTGGCACAAAACAATCTGCTCTGACCGTTAGCACCAAAGCCACAGCGCTGAATAGCTCAGCACCATTGTTGATCTGGCTCGTCCTGCACTCTTTTAGCGTCTGTTTATTCCAGCATCTAGACCCCAGTTTGTTCCTAGAATGGAACAAATATTCGATTATGAAAGGGATCTTCTTTCTTTTGGAGAGAACACTGATCTGACAGAGACCTTTCACACCGAGGATGCTACCCTTACTACTTTGGCCTCTGATCTCCCTGATTCCTTAAGTGTCAATATATCACCAGAGCTGAACTTCATTCAAGCTGCTCCATATATTCACCCCAATCATGCAATCTACACGGAAACCATTTCGAAAGGTAGTGGAATCCTTGGGGCTATCAACACCAACTGAAATCAGGCACTCAATACGACCTTGCATACACCCTTGACCCCAGGCCCTGACTAAGGAAACCCTGTTGCCACTCATTCCTACCACAGCAGAACTGTTCAGAGCACTCTGGCAGAAGCTAGTCTCTGTTCCAGCAACTGGTAAAGATTTAGATTTAGCCTGCCCCCCTCCTGATCCTGGATTTCTTTATACACATGCCACCACAGAGGGCCTGGAGATGCAAGCTTCCATGATATGTTTTAAATCTTCCATTTCCCCTTATCTTTCTTCAGATAGGTTGAGTTAATAAGGAAAAAACTTGATGCGATGGGCAGGAAAGCAATAGCTTCAGGCAGTTTTGTCCTACAAGCAAGACAGCTGTACATATGTATTAGCCAAATACTCTCTCATTCTAATGGATTCCGTCCTGCCACGTTATTCCTCATCCATGATGTCCCTATCCCAGCACAGCTGTTCTCTGAAAACGTTTCTGCCACCAGAGAGTGCCGCACGGCTCTTCTTCTGTTCCGTCCGACGCCTCTACACGCCCTGCGCCAGATATTGACATCAAAGCCTGCATATATAGCGGCGCAACATCTCATGACTCTGTTCCTTTTTTCAGCGCACTCTGCTCGCTAATCGGGACCACGTTTCTCAAGCTTCTTATTTTTGAAAACGCCATGCAGACTCTGTAGAAGGTCTTTGGGGTTCAAGCCGTGTGTGTTGTGAGATTGGCATCATGGAAGGAGACACAAGCAACAGATTCAATATATAACAAAAGCTTTTTGGTTTTTAGTTCACAATTTATAAATGTTAACATTACAGTTGCAGAAAACCAACCACCCACACCCTCCCTAACAGTGTTACATAGATAAATACAGTTCCAGGAACCTGCTCCAAATGTCCTCAAACAACTTACATCTCTTTTGATGCCTGTAGATAACTTTCTCCATTTGCGTAAGCTTCTCCATTTCATCCAACAGGTGCTCTCCCGGGTGAACTATCGACTTTCAGTGACAAAAGCTTTTATTAATGAAAATGTCAGGATGGTGTAAGGCCTAACTTGCCCTATGCTAAGGTGGGATTTCTCAACCTAAAATAACTAAGGAAAGTCTGTGTCATTATGTTCAACGGAAAAGTCTGTTTCCAAAACCTATACTTGACCTCACAACTAAGACAAAACAATGTGTTTGTCAACCATAAACTAAACTGTTCCAGAAGTAAAGTTCTGAGCTATTTCCAGCTCAGGCTTACTCTTCAGCTTCTTTTCTCCAAATGTCAATAAGTTCATTGCAATGTTCAATTTACCTTCTTTCGAACTTGAAGCAATAAAGTTCCACGCTTTTGTAAAGGTCAGGATGCCCTTGCCCAAGTTACAGTTTCAGGGCAGCATGTCTCAGGGTTTCCTTTCCCAAGATCAATATCAAAAGACGACAATTCTGGTATACACCAATGGTTGGTTTCTTTCTTCCACAACATTTCCTTGTTGGAATATAGGGGTTCTCTGGTCTTGGTGCAGTTTTAGAACACACAGTCCACCCATTACAGGTCATGCAACCAGGCACTTCCAGGTCTCCTTGAGTAGTTCAATATTCAGCCAAACAAGTAGTTTCTCCATTGTAGCTCCACAACTTTAATAGACAAATGGTCTCTCAACCTTGACTCCAACTTTGCCTTAAGTCTTTTATTCAACTTAGTTTCATACTTGCTTTCATTTTATTGTTAATTATTTTGCAAGTTTGTTCTTCACTTTCATTTATAAATGTAGGTGTTGCTTATTTCATTCAGTTCAGTACTCAAAAAGTGTAGCCTGGTATGTTGCATTCAATTTGGTATTCAATGAGTTTGTTTCCTTGATTCAATTTGGTATTCCAAAAATGCTGCCTGGCTTTGTTCATTCAATTTGTTAATCACTAAATGCAACTTTGTTTCGTTCATTCAATGCTGTATTCAATAAAGGCAACTTTGCTTGCTTCCGTGGACGGGTACTACATTCAAGGTCCTTGGAACGCCAAGGGGTTCTAGTGTCCCTGACACTTACCCGCAGTTCCTGTTAACGGCTTCTCCCCGAGCAGGAAAGGCTGTTGGCCAGGGGCTTCGCTCCGCACTCTACGGCTCTCATGCGTAGCTCCACCTCCGCTTCTCGGCAGCGCCTGCTGCCCGCCTCCCCTTCTGTGGTATCTATGTCCTGCACAATCACACCAGCAGGACTTCCAGGGTTTTGGTCAGCTTCTGTGTCTCGACCTTTCTCGCTCCTGCACGGCTCCTTCTGCTGGGTTGTCCTCTTTCCCTGCTTCCCTGTTGTACTTTAGCCTTCCACCTTTTGTACAGCTGTTGTCCTTTAATGGGCTGCAGGTGTATACCATCAATTAATACTGCATGACTCTGATTACATGGACATGCCTGACCTTCATGCAGCTTCTTCGTCCCACCAGTACCAAAGTGGTGAGAGTAATTGATGTGTCTTAATCTCAGTTGCTTCTTCCTCGCCTCTGTACTGTTAGGGAAACTGCCTTATAGTGACCCATAAAGGTCGGCAAAGGGTTATGGTGTTTAACACTAGGATAAGGGGGATACCATGTCTCGGTTAAAGATAACCCACTCCCCAAGTACCCACCACCCAGATGATCCTCCCTCACTTGTCCGCCCCCAGGGTCAGGATCCAATAGTGATGGCCTTTACCTGGCCACCTGCATAGAGGATCCAAGGGGAGTAGGAGTGAGAATAGCCTCAGGTTTCAACAGTGTATTGTGACACGCAGATGTCAGTCTCAGTGTTGCACCAGATATGCTTGGGCGAGGACCATGACACCCAAGATTGTGGGTCGTGTCAGTCCATGCACTTAAAAGTGGGAACGAACAGTGAATATCTTAACGTTCGTCCAAAAAGCAAAGGGTGAAGTTCCGCTGTCTCAGATCGGGTGGCTCCGTGGGTGGAAAAGGTCACACTCCCCAAGTGAGTCCTCACTCCGCTACTCTTCTTCCTCCTCAAAGAAAAAGAGCCACCGCTCTAAGAGTTCCTCTGGGTGGCTGCCACAGGTGCCTTTTCTATCCCAGCCCTCGGCGACAGGCAGGGTACCCTCAGAAGACCACTTTACACGCCTAAGGCCTTGGGCCTGGTCGAGAAGGATCACAAAGTCTCTTGGTGCCGTGGCTCCCCAGGAATAAGTCCCACTCCCCAGAGATGCCTTTATGTCTAAGATGCAACGAGCAAGGCAACAAGATCCCTTTTGAGCTTGAACCCATGGGCTCTAGGGAGGTGAGAGACTTCCCAGAATAATTTCTATGTGGGAGGTGAGGACATGCTGGACCTGACGGAGAACCTGCAAGGAGCCAGCAGCCTAGACACTTCCCCTGAGTTGGACATATTACCAGCTCCCTACCCCAGGTAATCCTCAGCCCGCCTTCCAGCGCCTGATGGCAAAGGTGGCTAATACTCTGAGGCTCTCTGCTCCGTTCCGGTCCAGAGTTAAATGCGAATTCTCTGACATTCTGATGCCCTAAAGAAGGAAACGCTCCTGCACCTTAATGTGGTGGCGGAGACCCCGGTATTAGAAAGGTAGGGAAAACCTGCATTTGTTTCCGCAGTGGACCGCGACCGGGTGAGGAAACACTGTTATGCTCTGTCGGACCCAACTTTCCTTTCTGCCCATGCTTCACCTGAAAACCTGATGGTTCAGGCCGCGACCGAGAGCCTGAAGACCTCTACCTTTACAACCCTTCCACTGGACAGGGAGAGTAAGAGGTTTGATGCCCCATTCTGGATCTCTGTCTGCAGAACTTGTTCTCACACAAGGACAAGTGCGAGATGGTTACTCTAGCCCAGATCTTTCAAGCCCTTGATCTGTAGGACTGGTTGGTTTCCCTGGATCTTCAGGACGGCTACTTCCATGTGCCGATTCAGCTAAAGCACAGGAAGTACCCGAGGTTCTTAGTGGGCTACAGCATTACCAGTTCAAGATCCTGCTGTTTGGTCATTCATCAGCACCCAGGTTCTTCACCAAACTGCTGGCAGTGGTAGTGGCTTGACACTGGAGGGAAGGAATCCATGTCTTTCACTATCTAGATGACTGGCTCGTCCAAGCTCGCTCACTGGAGCTAGTGTCGGAGCATCTTCTTCGACATGTACTCTTTTGCACGGTTTGGGCTTTTCCCTGAACTTCAAAAAGTATCAGCTTCTGCTGTCGCAGTCTCTCTCATTTATCATGGCAGTCTTGGATACTTGCATGGGCAGGGCTTTCTCGCATTGAGGAGTGAGTGGCAAGCATCTTTTGGATGGTCAGTGTCCTCCAATCACAGGAACAAGTCCAGCCTCTGCTTTTCTGGGCCTCATGGCCTCTTGCATCCAAGTGTTGCCAGATGCGAAGCTACGCATGAGATCTCTTCAGTGGCTTCTCCGTTGCCAATCGTCGCAGTTTCAGGGTCACATGTTGGACCTTTTACAGGTCTTGAATCAGGTGGCTCAGGATCTTGCGCGGTTGGGAGTGCTATTTTATGGTTGAGGCATAAAACGCACTGGATAGGCAGATGAGGAATGGGTTTAACTCCCTTGAGGAAGATGGCAGAGGCTGCTCAGCAACCATTGCAATTTATCTTTGACACAGCATGGGTCTGTGGGTACAAGCTCAATGGTTCGGAGAGGTTTGTAGCTAAGAACAGCAAATCTTTTAGATATGCCTTTTAACAGGGCTAATCTTTTTGGAGCCACATCGGAAGAAACAAATACCAGCCACATGGTCTGTATTTTCCCAAAGTAGTATTTTGTTCTGGCTTCATGGCATCCTGTATCTTCTTTTGCCTTTATGGCAACCCTGGGCTCGACTGTGAATGTAAGGCACCTCTGCAGGGTACGGCAGTCATCCGAATCACTTATCAGTGGACTTTAGTTCCCAGCAGAGACAAAACTTCACATCAACCCCTTGGCGCTGTGTGCAGTCATGTAGAGCCTCGTTGCATGCCTTCCCTCCATTCGGGGGAAGCGTGTCCTAATTCCAACAGCGAACAATGGTGGCCATTGACTTTGTCGAAAAACAGGGTGTTATAGGGTCCTTTGCCCATTGAATAGAATATCTGCAGCTGTAGTTTTGGGTACTGAGGAGTAACGTCTATCAGCAGCCCATACCCCCATGGCAGAGAATGTGATAACCAATGCTCAGAGCTGGCAATTCTTGATCTCTCATTACTAGGCCGTGCCAGGAAACACTGGGCAAGATCCTTGACCTTCGTCTTTGACCCCGCGTCCGGGCTTCAAGAAGTGCGGATCGTGTGGGTCCAAGATGTCGGTGACGGACTCGCACGCCGCCTGCCTCTGTTGCCTCGGGGAGGCCCACGACACGGATGACTGTATCGACTGCCAGTCGCTCACGTCCAAAGCCTTACGTGAACGTAAGAAGTTGTTGTCGGTAGGTCGGGTGTCCAAGCCCCGGAAGACGAAGTCTGCGGGGCTTTCGACGGATGATTCGAGAGGAGACTCTCCGCGTCATCGTCGGATGTCTCGTGGGTCTCCTTCTAGGAGTCAGTCTCGCCACTCCTCAGCCTCTTCGAGGCATTCTCGGAAGCGCCGACACCGGTCGTGTTCCAGGTCCTCTTCGGAGGACTCTGCCCGGCACGTCGCTTACCCCACCAGCCGTGCGACGCCGGAGGAATGGGCTTCCTTCGGGAAGAAAATGCTGGCGATTCTTGAGTCGCAGGGTACTAAGCCGTCCGCGCCCCCGAGTGGGGTCGGTCGTGAGAGGTCGAGAGACACCACTCGCAAGAGTGGTCGGCACGAGTCACGGGAGAGGTCGCGTTCGGACAAGGGAACTCGTTCTCGACGTACCCGTTCCAGGTCCCGGTCCTCGACGCGTTTGAGACCGTGTGCACTTGTGATGTCTTCGAAGAAGACGTCGACGTCTGAGGCGTCGAGGGCGTCGACAGGCTTTATCGAGGCTCCGGCTCCGAGGAAGTCGTCGAAGCCGTCGACGCTCAGGTCGTCGAAGGACACGCTCGGAGCTCCGGCTTCGAGGACTGTGTCGACGCCGCCGATGCTGGCGGCGCTGCATCTGACGTCGACGCCGATTACCTCGACGCCGATCCTCTCGGCCCTGATGCGTGTTCTCTCGACGCCGGCGCCGATTCGCTCGACGCCTTTCGAGGCCGGGGTGTCGGAGGTACCCCGTGGCACGGGGGAACCCCGTAGGAAGGCTCTGGTTAAGAGCAAGCACTCTCGGGTGCCTTCTTTTCGCCACCTGGAATATATTTCAGAGGCGGATGAGGATTCTGATGGCCTGGTTCCTAGTCAGGCTCCAGATTAAATTGTCTCGGGCCATAGTCAGTTTGACGATTTGAGGCAGTCACTGCATGATGCCAGTGGACTGGACACCTCTCCGGAGGTGGAGTTTTGTAGACCTGAGCCTGGCTCTCATGCCGATTCCTCGTACCGACGCCTTATGGCTAGGGTTTCTGAGTACTTGGGATGGTCTGCTCCCCCAGGGGAGTTTGTGCAGGATGATCTCACAGACATCCTTGATGTTGGTCCCCCAACTGGCCCGGTACTGCCCTTCCATATGGCTTTACAGAGAAGGGTGGCGGCGGCTTGGACTGCTCCGGAGAGTCTCCCGGCGGTGGGCAGGTCCTTGTCGCGAAAATACCGTCCAGCCAGTAGCGACCCCTGCTACTTGACCAGGCACCCGACTCCGGAGAGTTTGGTGGTGCAGGCGGCCACGGCCCCGGCAAAGCAGGCGTCGTACCCTACCATCCCTCTTGATAGGGACGACAAACGTTTTGATGGCTGGGCGAAGAAAGTGTTTTCTTCTGGTGGTATGGCGCTTCAGACGGCCAACTCCATTTGTGCCTTGTCTCGTTTCACACACACTCTGTGGAACTGTGTTGCGTTAGCGGCTGAACATATTCCCGAAGGGGACGAACGGGATGGTTTCCTTGCTATGGTCCAGGATGGTAAGGATGCCATGTGTGAGTCCGTTCAGTCGGGTTTGGACTTGGCTGAATGCGTCAGCAGGTCCATGGCGGCGAGCACCGTGATACGCAGGTTTGTGTGGTTGCGGAAGTCGGGGTTTGCTCCTGATGTGCAGTCCCGGCTCCTCAACATGCCCTTTGACGGTGAACACCTTTTTGGCAGCAAGGCTGACGAGAGCCTTGAGAGGTTGCAGACCTCAAAAGCTGCAGCGAAGTCGTTGGGCACTGCAGTTCGCCAACCTCCTCCTTTTCGTCCTAGGGGACAGCAATGGAGGGGTGGTTCCTTTCGCTATTACTCGTCCTTCAGTAAAGCGAGAGGAGCTTGCAGTCAAAGAGGCCAACGCAGGGGTACCAGAGGTGGACGACAGGAAACCCGTGGTGCCAAGGCCGCTCGGGCAGTTGCCTCTTTGCCCTCAGGTAACGCCGCAGCCGCTACTACTCAGTCATGAGGCCATGCCCCATGGTTCGCCGGTTGGAGGAAGGCTGGCGCAGCATCTTGTAGAGTGGCAAGCCATTACTTCAGATGTGTGGGTTCTGGAGATCATAACCCACGGCTACTGTCTTCCCTTTCGGCACAGGCCTCGCGACAATCCACCGGGGAACCTCTCTTTGCAGAGTCCAGATCCGCTCCATGCGCAGGAAATTCAAGCCCTGCTGGAGAAAGGCGCCATAGAACTGGTGCCTGTAGCGGAGAGGAACAAGGGATGGTATTCCCCTTATTTTTTGATTTCGAAGAAAGACGGGGGATTGAGACCCATCATGGACTTGCGCGGTTTGAACAAACTCCTCAGGAATGACAAGTTCAAGGTGGTTACTCTCTCTCAAGTCCTCTAGGCCCTTCAGCTTCAGGACTGGTTGGTGTCACTCGACCTCAAGGATGCTTACTTCCATGTGCCGATCCATCCCAAGCACAAGAAGCACCTGAGGTTTGCGGTTGGCGACTCGCACTTTCAGTTTCGGGTCCTGCCGTTCGGATTGACCTCCGCCCCGAGGGTTTTCACCAAGCTCATGGTGGTGGTGGCAGCGCATCTCAGGCAAGGGGGGATTCACGTCTACCCCTACCTGGACGATTGGTTGATCAGGGGGAGCTCTCCCGAGCAACTCCTGGATCATCTGTCCGTCACCTGCCACTCCCTTCACAGGCTGGGCTTCTCCCTCAATTTAAAGAAGTCCCATTTGACGCCAACAAAGCGGCTCCAGTACATCGGAGCAGTGCTCGACACTTCCCTGGGGCAGTGTTTTCCTCCCCAGGTGAGGGCTCTTCATATTCAGCAGATGGTGCACAAGTTTCAGCATGCCCAGATGCTCCCAGCGTTCGAGTTCTTGAGGTTGCTCGGCCTCATGGCATCCTGCATTCTTCTGGTGCCAGAGGCTCGCCTGCGGATGAGATCTTTGCAGTGGGCACTCAAGACGCAATGGTCGCAGTCCTCCGCCAGGTTGTCGGACCCGGTTCAGGTGCCGCCCTCGGTCGCCCAGGACCTTCTGTGGTGGGCCGTCGAAGGCAACTTGATGAAGGGGGCTCCATTTTGGCTTCCCTGGCCGGAGGTGACGATCGTGACGGATGCATCCCTCACGGGATGGGGAGCTCATGCCAACGGGCTGACAGTCAGCGGTCGTTGGTCTCCGTCGGAGTCCAGACTCCATATCAATCTGTTGGAGCTGAGGGCCGTCAGGCTAGCCCTGAAGGCTTTTCTGCCGACTGTGTGAGGAAAGAGTGTCCTGATCCTGACGGACAACACAGTGGCCATGCACTACCTCAACAAAAAGGGGGGGGGCAGGGTCACTTCCTCTGTGCAGGGAGGTGATGCAGCTCGAGTTCTGGGCCATCCAGCAGGAAGTTTCGATCTCGGCAGTTCATCTGACCGGAGACGAAAACGTGACGGCGGACGCTCTGAGCAGGCAGAGCACGATCTCTCACGAGTGGGAGTTGGCTCAGGAGATTCTCCTGGATATCTTCGCCTTTGGGGGACCCCTCAAGTGGATCTCTTCGCCTCCAGTGTCAACCGGAAGTGCGAAAGGTTTTGCTCGCAGGAATTTCCTCCAAAAGGAGTCTTAGGAGACGCGTTCGTGGTGGAGTGGTCATTCCCGCTGCTGTACGCGTTTCCTCCAGTCCCTGTCATCCCGCAAGTGCTGCAGAGGTTACGGAAGTTCGGTTCCCGGATGATCCTCATTGCTCCGGCGTGGGCTCGGAGGACATGGTACCCGGACCTTATCGACTTGTCCATCTGCCCTCCACGTCGTCTTCCCTACCGAGACGATCTGCTCTCACGGGAGGGGGGGTCAGGTTCTCCATCCAGAGGTCAGATCCCTCAACCTTCACGCTTGGCTTCTGAAAGGTTGAGGTATAAGGATTGGGACCTCCCTGAAGACGTGATGGAGGTGTTGCTTTCGGCCCGAAGGCCAGCAACCAAGTCTCTGTACCGTTGCCGTTGGCGTAAGTTCTGCGACTGGTGCAGAGTTCAGAATGGGGATCCTTTTGCATGTGACATCCCCATGGTTCTGTCCTTTTTACTTTCTTTGGCCCACAGGGGCTTGCAAGTGGGTACCATTAAAGGTTACCTGGCGGCGCTGTCCATCTTTAAGCGCTCGTCTGAGGAGTGTTCTTACTTTAAAATCCCTTTAATTTCACAGTTTCTGAAAGGACTCACTAATGTGTTCCCTCCGTCACCTTTCCTGGTGCCCGGTTGGGATTTAAACCTTGTTCTTAAGTTTCTTATGGGTGCTCCGTTTGAGCCTTTACATTCTTGCCCTTTGAGGCTGTTAACTCTGAAAACTGTGTTTTTAGTTGCGGTTACTTCCGCTCGCAGAGTGAGTGAGTTACAGGCACTTTCAGTTAAGCCAACCTTCACTGTATTTCACAAGGACAGGGTTGTCCTTAGAGTTCGTCCTTCTTTTCTCCCGAAGGTAGTGACGGAATTTCATTTGGCCCAGAAGATTGTTCTTCCGGCATTCTATCCTCCTCCGCATCCTGGTAAGGAAGAGGAGAGGCTCCATAGGCTCGATCCTAGGAGAGCTTTAAGCTTTTATGTTTCACGCATGTCCCGGGTCAGAGTGGACGATCAAGTCTTTATTGGTTACGCTGGAAAGCGTTTGGGGCAAGCTGTGACGAAACAGACTTTGTCTCGCTGGATTATTTTGGCCATCTCGGAGTGTTACCGCTTGGCGGGTAAGGACCCACCGGCTGGCTTGCGGGCCCATTCTACCAGGGGTATGGCTGCATCTACTGCCCTGCAGAGGGGTGTTCCTATTCGCAATATCTGTGATGCAGCCACCTGGGCTTCAGTACATACATTTGTACGTCCCTATTCCCTCGATTCCATCCGAGGAAAGGATCTGGCCTTTGGCAAGGCGGTCCTTTGCTCTGCTATTTGATTGGCAATTCTAAATTTTGATTCTAAATTCTTTCCCTCCTCCTTGCTCTGGTACTGCTTTGGGAGTCTGTCATAGATATGGAATACGTCGGAGGACCCAATCCCCTCGAAGAACAAGTTACTTTCTTACCTGGTAACGTTCTTTCGATGGGATGGTCCCACGACGTATTACATATCGCTCCCTCCCTGCCTTCCCCGCTGCAGAATTTCTTTTGCGATTGCAGCTTACGTTCCGCAAGGCTTTGTGTCTGACTGGCAGTTGACTAATGTCACACGTTCTGGGGGAAAAAACTACAACTGAGGCTACGGGCGTCGTGCGTCCTACTTATCACATCGGATGACGTCGGAGGAGGTCCTCGACGACGAAGCATCAACGTCATCGACGCAGGACGCAGGCGCCGAAAAAAGTTTCCGAAGCAGCACAGCTGTGGTGATTCCATGTCATAGATATGGAATACGTCGTCGGACCATCCCATCGAAAGAAGGTTACCAGGTAAGAAAGTAACTTGTTCATATGATGGATTGGATTGATACTGGATTCTCCTGTCTGAAGTATAAGGACTTTTATTCCTCTGTGTTTGCCCCCAAGCGATACAGAGAAATGGCTTATCTATGTAAAGCTCTGTCTCCTGCCATCAGAAATGCTATATTACGTTTCCGCTTCAATTTATGCTTCACTCGTGAAGTTCAAGCACGGAGGAAACGGATTGATCCTGAAGCTAAAGGGTGTCGTTTCTGTAACAACCCAGCAATTGTAGAAACCTTAGAGCACGTCTTAGTAGACTGTCCAGATCTTATGTACTTAAGACAAATTCATTTAATCAAACATCTGGCATACTTCAGTCAAATGTGACATGAAAATAGATGGATTGCATTAGCAGCCACCAATAGCATGAGTATAAGAATAGCAACTATTAACTTGTTGCATGCATTAAACTTGGAATAATTGTCTTAAAGCTTGTGTGAAATCTCAAATGAAGTTCGTGTGAACCTTGAATGTAGTTCTTTATTCTCTTTTTGAGCCCACTTAATCAAATTGGCTTTTAAGCGGTTCTAGAATATAAAGTGCAATTGTGTTCCTCAAAAAAAAAAAAAAAAAGTTAATGTAATTAATCAGCTCTTGCGATGCTTGTCATCTCTGGTCCTAAATTTTATTGTGATCAAGAAAGGAATTTTAAATTGATTATGCTAGTCAGTTGTTTTGAGGCCTTTTTCCTGCAAATTGAAATAGGAATTGAATGTTAAATGTTTTTTTTCTTTTTTTCTGTTGTTCCTTCTTTTAATTGTTCTTATGTTTTGGAAGTTGTTTGATAAATTGTCTATTTTATCATTGAAAATATTGATTAAATTCAGCTTAATACAATTAAAAAAAGTCCTTTTTTGGGGGGTTTGGAGAATCAGGAGGGCCAATGGCAGCCCTTGCCCCACATGTCTCACTTTTTGTTGCTTGCAGTGACGGCATGACTAGCCAGAAACTGTAAGAGTGAGAAACTCCCAATCCTGAAAGAATGCTATAGTTCGGCAAAAGACATTTACACAATGGAAAAGATCACGGCAGCAATTCATTCCAATTGAGGTGGAATGGCTGCAATTTCATACTAACTTTGGGCAAGGCTGGTGAAGTGTGTTGGGTCACTCAGAAACTGATCGGCACCGGCCAAGAACTGAAAAACAACAGAGACAGTAGGGGCTTTGGCAACCATTCCGGGCCCCTTGGGGCCAAGTTAGTTACAGAAGGCCCGGACATTCATCAAGACTTGAGAGTTGGTATCGAGGTGGGGGAGGGTGTGGGGGTGGGGGAGGGGGGGTTTGGGGGCAGGGGAGGGGGAGTAGAGGAGGGGTGGCCCGAGAGTTGCGAACAGAGGAATGAATCCACGTTTGAAATAAAAGGTTTGAGGCTTAATCCCTCATAACATGTTTGTACCTTTCTTCGATGTCCTTAAAATCATAAAAATTCAATTTCAATTTCCCTCCAGAAAATTGTCCCAGAAGATATTGTATGGGAATGGAGCTTCTGTTTCCCACAATGCAGAATTAGTTCTTAAATGTCCAGTAATCCTTGTGTGATGCACATATCATTGGTACTGCAGTCTGGGGCACGTAGAAAAGAATAGCAAAGGTGTCTAAGACATTGGCAGAAAAAAAGCTCAAACGAAAAAGAAAAATGTCTGTGGAATGGGAAAGTAAAATATTCCAGGACAGCACATACTAACATCAAGAATAAATATTTCTTCTTGACAGTTGTTGATTACTTTGATAACGTTTCTAAACATATTCCTGGTTTCTGACAACTTCTTTAGGACAATATCCCATAGTAGAATAATGTGATTTTGGGTAAATCTCTTATATTTGCTTGAACCTCAAACTGCACATATATGTGGAGAAGAGGAATCATTTTTTTTAAGGTTCAGTTTATTCTGAATGCATTTAATGTTTTTTTTGTGAACTGCAGATTATTCTGAACCTATTGAATGTTTTTGTTGTGAACTGTGAGCCCATAAAATGCGCAAAATGTACACTAGCCATTGGCTAGCGAGGTTTGATTCTTTGGCGAGTAAGAAATGTTGTTTTGTGTATAAAATGGAGCTGGTGAGTGACATTTCTGTGGCTGCCTAGCTTGCAACTTGCATGTGTGACCCCTGATGTATGTACCATTTTTTATTCTAAACTTCATTATTAAATCTGGTCTACTTTTGTACTAGGTTCTTCGAGCTGCTGAAGAAGCTGCATCCACCTTAGCCACTTCCATACATCCTGAACAGTGCATCAAAGTTCTTTGCCCCATTGTCCAGACAGCTGACTACCCAATTAATCTTGCTGCTATTAAAATGCAAACTAAAGTTATTGAGAGGATTACCAAAGAATCCTTGCATCAGCTCCTTCCTGATATAATTCCCGGATTATTACAGGTATGTTTTTCAACAGATTGTTTTTAAAACGCAGTTTATTTTTGCTATGAATTCATTTATTCATTGGATATTTTTTAGCTATGCATTTTATTTATTTATTGGATATTTGCAAGGCGCCAATACAGGAAATGGTGTTTCAAGGCGCCACAAGAACAAAAAAGGTGGGGGACAAGGGAGAAGATAACGATAACCGTCCTACTAGGCCTTGTGACATTCAGATCATACAACAAGTGCAGTAGCAAGAAATGTGAGGAGAGGGGGGTGGGGAGGAGTGCCAGTCAGCGTGAAAGCTAAGTGCTAGGGTGGGAAGGGAAGTGCAGGGTAAAGTAGAGCATGTGAGTGTAGGGTGGAGTGGGGGAGGATGGGAGGGCAACAGGGGCTAGATGAGTGATAAGGGTAGGACAGGAGGGCAAGTGCCGGGAATTGCAAGGGGTGCAGGTGGTATGGGTCCACTTGCTAAGTGCGAGGAAGGGAGGGTTAAAGGGAGGGGGGCTGTTGCCCTGTAGAACTCGAATGGATCCAGGGGACCTGTCACTGCAGTAGATGGGGGTGGTAGCAGGGGATGGGGAGAGGGAAGGAGGAAGAGAAAAGGAGGGTCTTGAGGAGCTTCCGGGACTTAACGAGACCCGGCTCAAGCCCAAGAGGGGTTGGGAGACCGTTCCAGCGGGAGGCTCTTACGGAGGTGAGAGATCTACCGCCCACTCTGCTTAGCAAAGTGTCTGAACTAAATAGAATTGGAGCTAGAAGACCAAAGGTCTCTAGCAAGGACATATTTAGAGTTGGATGTAAAGGGGTACAAGGCCCTTGAAAAAGGCCATGACACCAAGGAGCAGAGATCCTGCCAGTTTGACACCTGCAATGGTTAGAATGTGTATGGCAAGGCTTTTCATGGTGCAAGGGAAGTGAATTCCTGAGATCTACTCAGTTGACCCGCAAACTCCCTCTTCAGAGCATTGTTCCCGTTATGTAGAAAAGGACAGGAAACAGAAGATGAGGTACCACCTGTGAGGGGTCAGAAATGTGAGGCAGACAACTTTGTGAAGATGTTTCAAAAGATGCCATTTTATTTACTCAAAAGGTTGGATATAAACGCCTCACTATCCCTACCCTAACGAGGATCTCCCTGCCTAAAATAAACTAAAGAAAACACTCTAACAATACATTTCTGTCCCTCACACTTGTACCTACAATAACTCAACAGGGTAGTATATGGCAGTGCAAAAATGTAACAGTTATCTTCACAACCTGATGATTTTCTCTCCTTACAATCTGGGTGAGTTCCCCTTCCCCAGATTCAAGCAGGATTTGATTTTACAGTTCCAAACGGATAAGGAAATCTTGTCTTGTAACAAAGTTCCAATTCAGTTCTTTGGTTCTAACTCGACAACAAAAAGCTTGTACTTGTATTCAACTAACAGTTTACAGAAAAAGAAATGTTCAACAAGGTTTTCCTTTTTCCCCTTGTGATTTTCTCCTCGTGATGAAGAGCTCAAAACAACTTCTTCTTCTAGCCCAAGAGTATTTCCATACCTCATTGGTTTCAACAATAATGCTTTTATCGTGAGAACTATGCAACAGTTCACACAAACTGATTGTAACACTATTAGGTGATTCTGCAGCAGTTAATGCAACTCTTGCTTCAGTGATGTCATTCTGTCAGGAAGACTCTGTAGTGCTTCTTCCATCTGTTTTTCAAAACATAACCACACCATAGTCTTCAATGACTTCCACTTGGTCCACTCACCTGCCATGCCTACTACTATGAGGACCTCTGCCCTGGTTTACTCTCCTGCCAGGACATACAAAAAAAACATACAAGTACTTATGTAGTAAAGGTTAATTTCTAACACATCAGCAAAGTCTTTTGCTTAACAACATCAAGCTTCACTATAGCTTCAGGAAAGAGAAGAAACCCATAAGTGCTGTTTATTACACCCTTGTGGATTGCTGCACGCGATGCAGGTTATGCTCCACTCGTCCTGAATATCTTCTGTCAGAAGGGAACCCTTACCCTCACTCTTTCCCCCTCTGGTTTTAACCTTTGTACTGGGCATTCATGATGAGGGAAGCTAGTTCATGTCCTACAAAACAGTAATCTATTCTCGTGTGCACCGCATGTGGTGCCGAATAGTACGAGTAGTGCCTTGCGTCTATGTGTAGAGTTCTCCAAGTGTCCGCCAGGGCAAAGGAGTCTAAAAGTTTCTCCAGGGTCCTAGCTGGTGGAGCCGGTCTAGTATATTTCGGGTCAGATCTGTCCAGGTGAGGGTTTAGCGTACAATTAAAGTTTCACCCCCCATATCATGTTACTATTCCTGTAAGGTCCCACCCTGGGATATAGGGTTTGGAAGAACTGAGCCACCCCGTGGTTGGGGGGCATACATATTGACCAGGCATGTGTCCACCTTGTACTACCACCATCTTACCCTCATTTTCCCTTTTAACATGGGTGACCTTAAAGGGTACAGAGGGCCCGATCCATATCGAAACTCCCCACGCATAAGCAGAGTATGTAGAACTCAAAACCCACCCCCCGCACCCACTTCCTTGTTAGCAGTGTTAGCTTCTCAGCCGTTAGGTGTGTTTCTTGCAGCATGGCTATATCCACTTCTGCATCTCCTGAGGTACGAGTAGACCCTGTTTCTCTTCTTCTAGGCATTCAAACCCCTTACATTCCATGTGAGGACATTCACAGATCCAGCCATTGGCTTATCCACCCCCACTGAACGCTCATCCCAGATTCCTTCATATGAGGTGTTTCAAACAATGGTGATACTCTACTAATCTTCATTAACTTACATGTAGGCAAACCCCTCCTCCGAAAAACTATCCCAACATCCCCAACAATAAACAAATGACCAGCTATGTTCCCATGGCTAAGGCATGTCTCTCTTCTCGCATTTGACACAAGCCGACCTACTTAAGGTTCGTGCACAGTGGATAGGCACAGAAACAAGTGCCCCTAGAAAAAGAGAGAACTCGGGGAGTGTGGCGGCAGCAGCCGCGAGTAAGATCGTCGTCCTCATGATGTACGTTGTCAAAGCGCCGCCATATACCAAAAAGGAACCTAAACAGCAAGCACCAAAAGTGTGCCGGGGGATTTCGGCTTCTAGCCAGAAAACCACTGCCGTAGGGTGTCCATCCGGCATTGATGTACCTGGAGCACTGTGCCTCACCTCGAGCCAGTCCAGATGTCGGGGACACTCCTGGCCACTGGTTGCGTGGAGCTTCCCTTACGTCGTTCGGCAGCGCTGTCCCCTTCTTTACCGCCAGGGCATATCTTCTCGCTATCCATCCATGCCTGCGCTTCCTCTGGGAGGTCAAAGAGCCAAGTCTTGGTTTTATGTATGATTTTGAGTCGCGCCGGATAAGTCAACATATACTTCAGGCCTGCCACACAGAGCCTTGCCTTAGCCGCTGTGAATTGCGCTCTGTTTTTCTGGACTTGGAAGGTGTAATCAGGATAGACTGCCAAGTCTGCTGAAGCCCTTTTCAATTCACCCCCTTGTCTGGAGTATGCCAATATTTTCTCCCGATCCTTGTAATTCAGGACCTTAGCAATAATCGGCCTCAGCAGTGCTCCTGGAGTTTGGGGGGCATATCTGGTCAGTGTTCTGTGTGCCCTCTCGATATAGCCCGGAAACCTCACGCAGGGTTTCACAATCTCCTGCAGTAGCATGTTTTCAATCTAAGACGTGGGGTCATTGCCCTCCTCCCTCTCTGACAAACCTCCTATACGTATATTATTCCTCTTGACGCGCCCTTTTGCTTCTTCAACTCTGTTTTCCGGTAGGCTTACCTTCTGTTGCAGAATGTGGACATCTGCCCCGCGTCTCTTGGAGCGCTCCCGTGTTTTCCTTCGATTGAGTCTCCAAGGTAGCAGAGTGCTCAGCTAAGTTTCACACATCATGGCGCAGCAGGCCGAAATCTACTTGTACTGTGTTGAGACTTGATAGTCGTGAAGAGTATAGGGGCCTCCGTCCCCAAGTACCCCACAAGGAGAATTAAATATACTTTCTGTGCTGTTCTTGAAGCCACAGGTGTGGATGTTGGATTGCTGGAACCTTGCGACACCGATACCCCAGAGCTGCTGTAAAGGAAACGGGGATTAGCACAAACGAGCACAGTAATCTGTGTAAGCGGTAGCTGGAAGTATAGCGACTATAAGTCTTACCTAAGCAGGGGTAGCAGGACGCTGCTAACCACACAGGACCTGGGAAGGTGCTGCAGGGAGGTCGCATGAGCAGTTCTTCTCAGTTGCCGGTAAGCTGGAGAGGGACCGCCAGCTGCAACACACCTAATTAGTCCTGACAACCAAAGAATGCAAGACGTGGACTATGGTAAGTTCGTAGTATACCAAGGGTAAGCAAAAGAAGTCCGTTATGAAGTTCCTAGGTCGAAGAGCCAGGTAATTACAGAGAAATGCGACAATGCCAGGGAGTATCCGAAAAGCAGTTCGTAATCCAAAATCCGTAGTTCCTGAAGTTGAGTAGTATAGATCCTGATCGAAGCCAAAACGCCAGAGTCGTGAAACAGCTGTGAAGCAACAAGTGATTGCGAGGACGTTGGTTCTATATAGCCCGCTTCCTTGTCACGTGAACGCGAGCAGGATCACGTGACCAGGAAATCGATGCAATAGCCTGACTCTGCCTGACCGCACTCGCCACGGCAATTGCCAGTGCAGAAAGGGAAGCCCACGAGACTGCACACAGCCTCCTCCTCGAGTCATAATCTGTCCACGCGACCCCCGCGCTGCAGGTGCTCTAATACTGGTGGGTGCAGGTGTACTAAAGGGGGGGGGTCTAACGGGGAGTATGTGTGGAACAGAGGGTGCTGTCGGGGTCCAAGTGGTGGCACGGATGTTGTGCATGACACACTGCCGCGATCTGCGTGCCCAGAGAGACATTTAAGTCCGGTATTGCCTGCATCACCTTGTTATGCAGCTCCGTAGTCTCGCACCCTTTCCCCTGCACTAGTTCCATTTCACTGCTAGGGGGCTGTAGCTTGGCCTTGGCAAGTGGGGTGACTTGTTTTCAGTTTAGCTTATTTGGGAGGCACAAAGCCTCCTGAGTTCCTAGTACTTGGTCACTGCCTCTTCCCGCCCCCAGCCCTAGATTTGGGTACCTGGGCTTGGATATCTGTGCTTCAGTTGTGGCTGAGCGCTAACTGAGGCTCCTCATGAATGTAGCAATTGTAGGGTGCACCATACGTCCAGTGACTTTCTCTGTCACATAAGCGTAACCAGCCTCAAAGCCGTGCCTTCCACGGCCCCCTTCCCAAGCCATGCACACTTAGGCTTTTGTCTTAGCTTGTTCTTGGCCCTGCGCCAAGTATGGCCACTGTCCCCCAGTCTGTTGCTGTGGCGTGGAGGTTCCCCAGGGTGGTACTATCTATGCTGCCAGTGTCTCAAATGGTCTGCTGCTTGTGTGAAAGCTCACGTTACATGTGGAGCTCAAGGTCTACCTTCCATTTTTCCCATGCAGCCTTGTTCCTCTTGCTCAATGCGCTCATCAAATCCATATTTCGAGGGGATTGGGTCCTCCGACGTATTCCATATCTATGACAGTAATCACCACAGCTGTGCTGCTTCGGAAAATCTTCGGCTCCTGCGTCGATGATGTCGATACGCCGCCCTCGAGGACCTCCTCCGACGGCCGACGTCACTGGATGTTATAAGTAGGACGCACGACACCCGTAGCCTCAGTTCCGTTTTTTCCGCAAACGTGTTCGCTTCAGGAATCGCGGCGCGCCTCAACTCTTTGGAGTTTCGGTTGTTTTCTCGGTTCTTCGAACCTGTTTGGTGTTTGTGAAGTATTTCTTCGTGAAGATGTCTACCTCGTCTTCCACACCGCATCCAGGCTTTAAGAAGTGCGGGGACTGTGGGTCCAAGATGTCGGGAACGGACCCGCACGACGCCTGCCTCTGGTGCCTCGGGAAGGCCCATGACACAGATGACTGTGTCGACTGCCAGTCGCTCCCGTCGAAAGCCTTGCGGGAGCGCAAGAAGTTATCGGTAGGTAAGGTGTCCATGCCCTGGAAGTCGAGGTCTGCGGGGCTTTCGACGGACGACTCGAGGGGCGACTCTCTGCGTCGTCGTTGGAAGCCCAGTGGGTCTCGGTCCCGAAGTCGGTCTCGCCACTCCTCTGCCTCTTCGAGGCACTCCCGGAAGCGCCGTCATCGGTCGCCTTCCCTTTCCCCATCCTCATCCGAGGACTCCGCCCGTCGGCGGGTCGCTTACCCCACCAAGCATGCGACACCGGAGGAATGGGCTTCCTTCAGGAAGAAAATGTTGTCGATTCTCGAATCGCAGGGCACTGGTCCGTCTACCCCTCTGAGTGGGGTCGTTTGTGATCAGCCGAGAGACACCGCTCGCACGCCTTCGGGCTTGGGTTGTTGTCACGATTCACGGGAAAAGTCCCGCTCGGACAAGGGGAATCGTTCTCGGCATGCCCGGTCCAGGTCCCGGTCCTGGACGCGCTCGAGACCGTGTGAACCTGTGGTGTCTTCACGGAAGACGTCGACGAAAATGTTGTCGATTCTCGAATCGCAGGGCACTGGTCCGTCTACCCCTCTGAGTGGGGTCGGTTGTGATCAGCCGAGAGACACCGCTCGCACGCCTTCGGGCTTGGGTTGTTGTCACGATTCACGGGAAAAGTCCCGCTCGGACAAGGGGAATCGTTCTCGGCATGCCCGGTCCAGGTCCCGGTCCTGGACGCGCTCGAGACCGTGTGAACCTGTGGTGTCTTCACGGAAGACGTCGACGCCAGTGGCGTCGAGGTCGCCGACGGACTCTTTCGAGGGCTTGCCTTCGAAGAAGTCGTCGACGCCATCAGTTTCCCGGCCGTCGAGGGACATGCTCGGGCCCCGGCCTCGAGTACTGTCGACGCCGATTCACTCGACGCCTTTCGAGGCTGTATCAACGGGGGTACCCCGTGGCTCGGGGGAACCACCTAGAAAGGCTCTGGCCAAGGTCAAGCATGGCTTTGGTTCAAGTTCTGTGCCTTCTTAGTGCCATCTGGAGTTCATTTCAGAGGCGGATGAGGGCTCTGATGATGTCATGGCGGCTGACACAGTGCCAGACGAGATTCTCTCGGGCCATAGCCAGTTTGAGGACTTGAGGCAGTCCCTGCATGATGCTCGTGGGCTGGACACCTATCCGGAGGTGGAGGTTTGTAGACCTGAGCCTGGCACTCATGCCGATTCTTCATACCGGTGCCTTATGTCAAGGGTCACCGAGTACTTAGGATGGTCTGCTCCCCCAGGGGAGTTTGTTCAGATGACCTTATGGATATCCTCGACAT